>NC_045452.1:6729222-6785234 GCF_002776525.5 Piliocolobus tephrosceles
AAAGAGCAAAGATGCTCAGTCTTTGAAGATGGGAAGAATTAAAACTTTAACGTGGTTTGACCAGAGTCTGTCCTCAGGTGAGCCTGATATGTGGCAGCTCTTAGCATCGAGCCCCCAACTAGGATTTTTAGGGAAAAATTATGGTTCACATTTAGTAGTGAGTATTGCAGGGCTGGGGGCGGGGGGGGGGGGGGGGGGGGGGCGGGGTGGTGGAACTTAAAGATGATAGAAATTATTTATCTTTGATCTGTAATGACATCTAGAATCTAATAAGCTAAAAACAACCAGCTTAAGAAAAAACGTAATTCTGTTGATCAAAATGAAAAATGAAACAGGTTATGTCTACGACTGCATGAGTTCTAGCATGATACATCCTGGACTCTTAACAAATATTTGTTTGGGGAATTTTATGGGGATGGAGGAAAACAGCTGGATGGTTATGTTGATGTTTCCACTGGTGAATGTATCACCAGGCAGTTGCAATAGAATGAGATTTTAAATGCTCCATTTAAAAATGGAACAGTGAGATTTATTACAGATCTTTAAATAAAACCAGTCCATATATGGAACTGAAATATAATGTATGCTTTGTTTTGGGATTGCATTTCTTTTTTTTTTTTTTTTTTTTTTTTTGAGACAGAGACTCGCTCTGTCGCCCAGGCTGGAGTGCAGTGGCCGGATCTCAGCTCACTACAAGCTCCGCCTCCCGGGTTTACGCCATTCTCCTGCCTCAGCCTCCCAAGTAGCTGGGACTACAGGCGCCCGCCACCTCGCCCAGCTAAGTTTTTTCTTTTTGTATTTTTTAGTAGAGATGGGGTTTCACCGGGGATTGCATTTCAAGCGTGTCATTACTTTAAATGTTCCTTTTAGTGTAAGCCATGTTCCTTTACATAATTTTTATAGTTTTTAAAAAATGCTTATTGCATTTACATAACACATCAGGCATATTAAGTTTTATTTATTTCCAAATAGAAACAAACTGTTAGATCTGGGCTTCGCTTCCTGTTTCCTTCTCATTACTGTTTCCTTGGTGATGCATAGATGTCCACAGTGAATTTTGTTTTCCTTTCCTCCCACTGTAATGAACAGGGGGTCGCCGAGGCTGAGCGGTGTCTCACATACAGGACAAGGCTGCCCATGGCCCCCTCCCTGCCCATGGATGTGCTTCCTGGTGGGTGCCCCATCAGCTCTTAGGCTGAGGACAGAGAGAAGAACAGGTCCACAGCTAGGGAACCTGGACACCCAGAGAATCCGGGAGGGACCAGCTGGGACAGTGAGCCCTGGACAGAGGACTCTGACCATGGATTTTGTATGTGATCCTCCTCAGGGACCCTCAGAGGCAGACCAAAACCCCAATCCCCATGTGTCTTTAGGGCCCAGGTCCTTCCAGGTCTTCGTTTTACCACCGCAGTAGGCCCCGGGCCACCTCCTCCCATGAGTTGCAATGTACAGTCTCCTCTTCAGGCTGCACCCTCCTTATCACATCTGACCCCACACCGGTCTCCTCATCCCCCCTATAAACCATCCCCTGTTCACTTCCATTAGCATTTTTGCATCACTCTGGGATCACAGCCTCCCCAAGGATGTCTCTGCAGGATATCCATGTTGCAGAGAGTGCAGCCCCTTGACAGGACAGCTGGGCCTGGCCCACCCAAGGCTGAGCATCTCTCTTGCTTCTCTTCTACACCAGCTCTAGACAAAGCCAGATCCAGAACTTTCAGAATGCTGAGCCCACGTTTTCTTAAGCATCAGACTTCCTCTCTCACATCTGTGGGTCACACAGGCTGGATTCTTCATTCTCGTCATTTCTCCCAGTTTCCGAGCTCAGGAAATGGTCAGCATACCTTCACCAAGAGGAGGGGATACCTATGGGACCAGGCTAAGGGCTCCTGGGCCTCTGGGTCACACAGGCTGGATTTTTTCTTGTCCCTACCTCATCCGCACCCACCATGTGTGGGAGGCTCCTTTTGTTTCTAGAAACAAATTGATTCTGTTTGCACTCGGAAACCAGTAAGAAAAGGAGTTATTTTTACTGAACTTTGTGGTCTGTTTCAGTAACACAAGTGACAGCAGAAGCCTTGGCATGAACTGCCATTGGTCACAGGCAGGGATAAAGGAGGGACGGGGCAGAGAGGATGAGTGGGGTGGATCTTCTCTCATTTCCCTGTGGAACAGGAACCTTTGGCAACATGGAGTCAGGATGCAGCTGTGTGACACTGATAACCAGCCAGGTCCTCAGGCTGGAGCCCAGAGGTGGTCTGGGAGGCTATGGGAATAAACCCAGAGCAGGAGGATCAGGCTGGGACCCCTGAGGGACCATCACTGCTGTCCTAGGTCATAAACTTAGGGGCTGTCTCTGGAAGGCCTCCATAGCCATTTCCATAGGAATGCCCAATGGTTTTGCTGCTCCCTGTGCAGAAAAAGGAGACCTTGAGATGGGGACTCCTCAAGAATTTTCCAGGGAGGAGTCACTTGAAGCAAATATTGGGCGGTTTCTGTTCCCAGATATTCCACAGACTCACCAGTAGACCCTGACACAGCGAGAAGCTTCAATGGTGTAAGAGAGGAGGAGAGAACACAGTCAGGCCCTGAAGGATCAGGAAACCCACCCTCAGCAGTTGCCGTGGTACTGAGTGCGATGAGCTGCAGGAAAGTCGCATCCCTGGGACCTACTTCCCCCATGGCCAAGGAGCAGCCTCAGCCTTGTCTCAGCCATGGTGGAGCCTCCCCTTGATTCTCTCATGTCCTACATAGGGGTTCAATGGCCTCAGGTCCACAGTTACCCTCAGACCTAACCCCATCTCCTGACACTGCCGCTGAAATGCAGGCACCCAGAACTGAGCCAGGTCAGCTCTATATCCAGAATTCCTCCCTGACCTGTGTTCTCAGGCAGCATTTCATATTTGAGTGCCTTATTCCTGAGACATAGTGAGCCTCAGACAGACCTGAGAACAGACTACTGGGGATGGAAGGGGAGGTCTCTGCTTGTACGCTGGAAGAGCAGAGTCCATACTGCAGGGGACTGTTCACCTGCTAGGATGTCCCGTTCACCTACTAGGATGTCCCTGGGCTTCAACCATGATGTGAACTAAAAAAGGCTCATTTTGCTTCTTTCAAGAAAAATAGTCCAGCTTCACAGGCACTGGTGTCAGCACACATGGACATGCAGCCAACACTTCAGGGTCATCAGATGCTTTGGCTTTGTTTTGTTTTACTGAGACTTCAGAAGAATGAATGGGAAATTGACAGAAGAGCCTTTTACAGCTATAAAGTACTTCCAAATGTAGTTTGTGCCTAGGCCAGTTATTTTAAAGTTTAAAAATTGTTACGGAACAAGACCTAAAGCAGGGTGAGGTTTTTGTCCCACTTCCCCATGTGTGTGTGTCACTGTGAGAAGCATTGCTTGGCCAAATCATACAGTAATAGTCAGCCTCATCCTCAGACTGGAGCCCGGAGATAAGTAAAATTCCTGTATTGGCCGAGGCATCTTTGGATCCAGAGAAGCGGCTGGGGACTCCAGAGCCCTGGTGCTTATCTGAGTCTGAGTAGTAGTACAGGAGATACCTGGGAGGGCTCCCTGGCTTCTGCTGATACAAGTATATGTTGTAGCTACCAACACTGATGTCACTGGACAAGGTGCAGGTGAGTCTGGCAGATTCTCCAGGAGATGCAGAGAAGGAAGGTGGCTGAGTCAGTACAGGCTGGGAGAGGGAACCTGCAAACACAGACACTCATGGTTGATGGGCAGGGTTCAGGTTGAAGTTTTTCGGGGATCCCTACCAGAAAAGCCAGAATCAGGCTGGGTGGCTGGCCCTGGTCTCTGAGGCCTGTCCCTACCTGTGCAGTGAGAGAGAAGCAGGAGAAGGAGAGGAGTCCAGGTCATGGTGGACACAGCCTGACATGCACAGTGGGGCTGGGCTGCCCCAGGCCTCCTTTTCTTCCCACCCTCTGCAGAGGAGGGGCTGCTCATGCAAATGTGTTCCCACCCAGGGACTGCCCAGCCCCTCCCTGAGCCCTGGGGATGCAGCTCAGCTCACACTGCAGCCTGAGGAGGAAGATGTTTTGCTTTTCCCCTTGGGAGGGCTCTGGAAGAAAACACCTACTGAAACCATCCACACGTTCCTGCTCAGGAGACTCTGCCACACCATGGGAGGACATAGATGCTAAGTCCCCATCAGTGAGCACAGGGTCTTAGCCCCTAGTCTTGGATTTCTTTGAGTGAATGGTCCTTACTGAGCAGCTGTGCAGGGACCATAGGGCAGTCCCCTGCATCCCATGCTGGTTAGAGGACACTCACCTCCCCACGGCCCAGCTGATCTCTGTAGCTTATTAGTCACTGTCTCTATTCACACCTCCGTGGTCTGATTGCTAGACACTAATTCCACAAGGCTAGGCATGATTATTGTGATTTCTCACTCCCAGAATGAGCCTTGGTCCATGGGATGTAGACATGGACATATATAACTTTTAAAATCTAGAAAAATCTAACTGCCCACATGTGCCATCAGCGTGGGCATCATGGAGAAGGGGCCAGCTGAGGATCTGGGTTGAGGGGCAGCTAGGGGCTGTTCAAAAGGATGGTGAATAATGAGAATTTTGCAAGAAGAATAAAAGATCCATGACATGTTAAAGGCAGCAATTCAGCAAAAGTTATCTCTACAGTGGTTTCATACGTTTTATAGAGCTTTTTACTCAATGTAGTGACATAGGGAAATGAATAGCATTGGTAGACTTACTTTTACCAGTGAATAGTGTGACATATTTCTCATTTTATAAAGCCAACCATCATCTCCATAAGTAAAACTTGTTGTTTTCTGCACAGTTGTGTCCCTGCTTGCCCTGAACAATTTTGGCTCTGTTCCCAGGGCAGCCTGTTCCAGGAACCAAGGACTTTCTGATTTTTTTTTTTTTTTTTTTTTTTTTTTTGAGGCAATTTGACAGTGCTGTTGCTGTGGGCTTTCTCTAAGGGCTGACTCTGAGGAAACAAAGCTGCATTCTCTCAATCATTGTCCCTGAACTGAGACCTGGGCCCTGGTTAGCAGCAGCCCAAACAAACGTGAACACAAATGGTAAACAGCCCAGTTTTCCTGGTTGTAGGTGGTGCTGTAGGGTCGTGCTCCTAGAAGACCTGAAATATTCCTGTCTCACTTCCCCACAGACTGCAGAGGACTGTCTAAATCCAACATTAGTGACCAGCCTTGTCCTCAGCCTGGAGCCCAGATATGCTCAGGAAGGTCTCCTTTACGGACCGATCACTCAAGAATCAGTTCTGGATCTGCAGGTGGACATTTACATCTATGGATCAGAGGTTTAAGAGCACTTCCTGGTCATTGTTGGTACCAGGACACAATCCCAAGACCCTTATTGCTGCTGTTTCCAGTGCAGGTGACTGGTTTAGCCACAGACAGACTGTGCAGGCTACCAAGTGAGCCCTGACTGCCCAGGACTGTGACAGCCAGGAGAGAGACACAGGTATGGCAGGTGACTCCTTGAGCCAAGGGAGAAAGGCAGAGCCCTGGTCCTCCCAGTGCCAGCCCCTGCCTTTCTATCTCCAGCCTCCTGTGCAGACGCTGAGGAGGGTGAGCAGCAGAGGGATACAGGGCATGGTAGAGAAGTCTCTGGAGCTCTGCTTCCTGAGCCACACAGATTAGGGGGAATAGCCGCTTTTCCCTGGCCCCTCTTAGAGGAGGGAACTCAATGCAAGTCTAACCTGTCCCCATGGTTGTTCCCCTCACATAAGATGCTGAGTCTGATTATACTTCTTGAGGACTGGGTGGCTGAGAGGTAGCAGAGCATGCTCAGTGACTCTTCAGGCACCCTGGGAGGATGCAGCTGCTGGACCCTATGAATACAAAATAGAGACAGGGAGACAGGTGTCTGGTGTCCCAGCCAAGTCCAGCCATGAACTCACTTTCCAAGCTGCACAGAAATCCATGGATCTCTCTTCCTTCTTGATTCTCACTACATTAGCACATAAGGCAGAGTGGTGAGGATTGGGGAGAATAAATTAGCATGCTTGTGTGGTTCACTGGGTTCACTGGAAAAGGAGAGGACTCCAGGAATCAGAAGGAGAAAAGAAAGGAGAAGGAAGAAGTGCTAGCTGAGGCAAAACAGGAGAATCAGCTAATTCTGGGCTACCTCAGAACTAGGGTATCAGAGAAGCTCGTAACAGAGAAAAAATAGGCTGGGCACAGCAGCTCATGTGTGTAATTCCAGGACTTTGGGAGGCTGAGGCGGGTGGATCAGTTGAGCTCAGGAATTCAAGACCAGCCTGGGTAACATGGGGAAACCTCATCTCTACCAAAAATATAAAATATTAGCAGCGCGTGGTGGTACGTGCCTGTAGTCACAGCTACTTGGGAGGCTGAGCTGGGAAGATTGCTTGAGCCAGGAGGTGAAGGTTGCAGTGAGTTGAGACCACAGCCTGAGCAACCAGGGTGAGACCCTGTCCCTACCTCGTCCACCATCCCCAACAAAAAAAAAAAAAAAGAGAGAAAATGTATGAATGTCCAATTCCAAGAAAAAAAATCTGGAAAAATACCAGTAGGTTTCCTGTTATAAAGCTCTTGATAATTCACTCAGGAGGATAGAGGGGAGAAGTCATTGACAGGAAAAGGAAGAGACCCAAGAAGGGAATTCAGGAATCAGAGATGTGGGAGGGGAGAGGGTAAGGATGGACCACACTACAGAAAAGACTGGATGAGAAGCCAGTAAGAATGTTGAACAGGAGCCAGAGTGGAGGTCAGGTTTGTTGTTTGTTTGCTTTTGTTTCCTTTCTTAAGAAAGGGTAGCCTCTCCCCACTTTGCAGCTGTCCTCCCTGGTCATATTCCTGCATGGAGTGTGAGTTCTTCCATCTTGGCTTACCGCAAACTCCCCTTCCCGTGTTCCAGTGATTCTCCTGCCTCAGCCTCCCGAGTAGCTGGGATTACAGGCTGCGCCACCGCGCCTGGCTAATTTTGCATTTTTAGTAGAGTCAGGATTTTTCCATGTTGGCCAGGCTGATCTCGAACTCCCCACCTCAGGTGATCTGCCCGTCTTGGCCCCCTAAATTGCTGGGGTTGCAGGCGTGAGCCACCGTGCCCAGCTAACTGTGGGGTTCTTCTATCATCCAAACACATTAGTTTCCTATGTCTGAGATATATCTTAGGTTATTGCCTGCCAAGGATTCTCCTTATTTTATACTATTCTTATGAATTTGTTATTGCCATTTTGTTATTAGAGGCAAGGTCTCACTTTGCCACCCAGGCTGGAGTGCAGTGGCATGATCATAGCTCATTGCAGCTTTGAACTCCTGCAGTGAAGTGACCCTTCTGCCTCAGACTCCTGAGTATCAACGATGACAAGCATGCCACACTATGTCTGGCTAATTCATTTTTTATTATTTAAAAACATGTTTTGTAGAGAAAAGATCTTGCGATGTTACCCTGGCTGGTCTCAAACTCCTGGCCTCAAGTAATTCTTTTGCCTCAAACTCCCAAAGTGCTAGGATTAGACACGTGAGCCTCTTCTCCTAGCTGGACTTGTTATTATTCAAACATATGTGGATTTTGTGTGGTGGGAACATTTTAGAAATGCAGAGACTGTGTCCTCACCCCAGAGCCACTGAATGAGAATCTGCATTTTGTAAAATCCCCAGAAGATTCATATGCGCAATAGAATTTGGGAAGTGCTGTGCCAACACATGCATGGAGACACTGGTGTAGTTTTGGATATAAATTATTCCTCATGCCTTAATCTGTTATGCTCCTTCTTACATGAATCAGAAACTCTTGTTTCTGTATTTAGTGCATTATGAAGTCAGGTATAATGTACTCAAGGCTTTCCATTGGAAACTTCAGGCATTTTTTTTCTGACCTCACAAAATCCACAGAAGTTACAAGGAGTGTTTTAATAATAAGATAATATCACATCTTTTTTTGAGTAGCAAACAATGAGAATTACCTAAAAGTGATAATATTTCACTGCTATTCAAATAAAAATAAATTTAGCAATTATTCAAGTATTTTATCCCTTTTAAGAAATGGAACACTACTTACATTAACCTGAAATGACAAGAGCATAAAGGGGTGTAAAAGCAGATGAAAAATCACAAGGCTTGATCACTATTTTGGAAATACTGAGAACAAAAATGAAAGAATGCATCCAAATAAAAAGAAGTAGTCACATTGATTGTTTGAAATAAAGAAGCTTTGCAGAGAACTTGGTGATTTTTAAATACTTTCTGATTTTATGTAATAGGCATGTATTGCTTTGAATGTAACTCAATAAATAAATTTTAGTAAGTTTAGAAAGTTTCTTCTCATTGCTCTCAGCTCAGAAAGCCCATCCTTTGAAGATGCTACTGAGATCCCTGCATGAAGGGGGTGTGTCATGTGGTGCTTTATGCAAATCTTTACCACATTCACCACCTTTAGCACCACCCAGGTTCTCAGCCCTGCGAGCAGCTACACTGTGAGGGGACAGCCCATAGTGGCTGTGTGTTGCCAGAGGAAGCAGCTGCTCTAACATTTTACATGACCCAGTGAGCAACTGTGCAGGATTCATTCAGTTTGAACCCCTTGAGCTTCTTATGATGCAGAAGACCTAGACCGCCCCCTGGTGGCTTTCCTGGACTGAGCATGTATTGTCAAATAACTTGATTTATCTTTTTGACACTGTCACTGTAAATTTCCCAGGTCAATTCACACCCATTATTTGTCTGTTTTTTGCTCATCACTATGTGTACTACTTTCTCTTCCTGTTGTTGAAATCCAACCCCAGTGACTATAATTTGAGTTTAGTGTTACATGGTGTTAATTTTTATCTGAATGTCTTGAATGACTAAAGGAATTGTTTCAATGACCCATTGGCTTTTCGACACTATTTTTGTTGAGTCTCATATTGGATAAGCAGCTAGCTAAAGTGAGCATTTCCAAAATAATTTATTTTAAAGAATTTATTAAAAAGAAAATGACCAAATATTTAAGGTTGAAGTTTTATTGTCAATTCAGTGGAAATTCAAGTCAGCCATAAGGATGATCAACAAGGTCTACATAAGCAACCTCATCCCCAACTCACACCCCCAAAAAAACCTGCCTGGACACCAAGCTTCGGTGAGCTTTTCTGACTGGCAATAATTCATGCATAGAATCACACTGCCAGGAGAATGCAGCATTGTCTATTACTTTACTGGGAGGGGACAACTGGATGCTTGTGCTTGGAATTCTCCTGAACTCTGCCCATGTGCCTCTTCCCTTGAATTATTTTAATCTGCATTCTTTTGTTGTAAAAAATCATATCAACAAACATCACAAGTTTCAGTGAGTGATGTGAGTCCTTCTTGGGAATCATAAGAAGTGAAGTGTTGTTGGGGGAGTCCCTAGCTTACAATTAGCATCAGAATTGACAGTGCTGTTGGGAACTCTTAGATTTTGCAGGTTCTAATGTCACATTATTTTTAACTTCAAAACAGATTTTATTTGGGAAGAGTTTCTCATTTTGTTAAAGCTGCAAGCAACCTTCTTTCACAATTATTCTTCTAGAGATCTAGTAGTTTCAGAGATCTCAGTGTTCAAAGATATATTTCAAAATTAATAACAAAGCCAAACCCACCCCAAAAAGAAATCACTTTTAGAATGATTTGGAATGTACATTGATTTCTGGTATTCTCAGAAACAAGCTCACCAATTCCTTGGAAAACGGGTATCATAGAGTCAGTGCCCACCGAAGGAAATGTCTTTAAGTAAGTTAGTTACATGGACAAGATTATTCACTCCTTAGAAAATACATCAATGTAAGAAGTCCCAGCTGGCAGGGCATGCAGTACAGCACCAATTTCCCAGAGGGCTTAGTGGATCTTGGGATGACCAGTTGTTGGTTTAAGGCCCACAGAAGAAGAGCAGTCACCGAAAGTGGAGAAAGAATATCGGCAGGCAGGGAACCTCTTGCAGTCGTACCCAGACTTTTAACTTGCTCTAAGGAGAGGCTGTGTTCCATAGCATCTTTGGGAGAACATTTGAGACAGTTAAAAGCAACAACAACAAAAGCCCTACAGTATTATTCCCCAGAAAGTCCGTATCTGAAGAGAAAGAGGGACCCATTCAAGATTCCTATGGAGGACTGTGTTTCCCATCCATTTCTGTCTCCAGCAGGTACAAGATATCAGCCAGAGTGTGCTCTACCACAGCGTCCCATCCCATGTCACTCAGGGCGGTAAGTGATATCATTTTGAGGATACTTGAAGCACAGTCCAAAGTTAATGAAAACCATGCAGTTCTTGTCCAGTGTGATGGCTAGAAAGTAGACACCCTCAAAAGTATTTTTGTAAGTCACACCTTGATTGATACCTTTTTATAAAATATTATCTCACTACCAGGAGTCTGTTTTAGGTTCTTCTCTGCTTTAGCAACAATGTCTTTTTCTTCAAAATACAAATAATTCTTGTACTTTATCAAAGCCTTACGTTCATAAGTATTAGGTATGACTTAGCTGTTTCCGTGTCTTCAGAAAGAGTAGTACAAAATTTAAGATGTCTCCCTTCCATAGCTTGAAAAGTAGTGTTTGCCAAGGGACTGGTAAAACTTGAATCTTTTTTGCTCTGCAAAGAATACCTAAATTTACTTATTGTTTAAACAATGTTATTTAGCCAAGTAATTATTCCAAGTGTCTGAATGGTCATCATGCACTCCCCGTATTTATCAATAAATGGTATAATACCCTTATCTTTAGAGAACATTGCCTTTAAACATTCGTCCCATGTTTGGGACTGCCATGTCAGGTGGGACAAAGCAGTAAAACACACTTCCTTCTTGTTTGCTTGCTACTGGAGGAAATAGATACTACTGCTATGATAGCATACATTGCAATGAAAACTGTAGTTGGTCATGAGATAAACAGGATGAGGTATCTATGCAAGACTTATCAACTGTGAGCCATTTTGTACAGAAGCAGATCCCCCTCTCCAGCTGGAGGGGCTGCTACCTTGCCACCAGCTTCATCTCCCCTTCTTTGGCCACTTTTGCATTTGTGGCTGCTCCTGGGCTGGGTTGGGCACCCACCACTAACATCATGGCCACCCCTAGACTTTCTCATATTATTCTGAGTCACCTGTAATGAGGCACCTCTGACTGTCTTAACTTGTTAGGATGCTGCAGGGCTGGCATAAAAGGAAGGGTGTCCTGTGTGCTGTGGGGCTGGAATAAAAGGAAAGGTGTCCTGGATACTCATGCACACTCTCCTACTCCTCTATGTATCCACTGTTCTTGGAAGTAGAGAAACGGCACCAAACATAAATCTTCCTCTTTTTTACTGTGGTAAAATAGTCAAACATAAAATACATTATTTTTAACAATTTTCAAATGTATACTTCAGTGATATTAAGTAAATTAACACTGTTGTACAACCACAATACCACCACTCATCTCCACAAAATTTTTATTTTCCCAAACCAAAACTTCATATCTGGGAAACATCATTTTACTTCTTGTCACTGTGGAGTTGACTCCTCTAGGTACCTCATATAAGGGCTGGCAAACAATTTTTGTCCTTTTGAAGTCAGCTTATTTCTGCTGGCATGATGTCTTAAAGGTTCATCCATGCCATCACATGGGTCAGACTTTCTTTTTAAGGCTGAATAATATTCCCTTGTGTGTGTATGATATATCTCGTTTATTCATTAGATGGACACTCGGGCTGCCTCCACCTTTTAGCTATTGTGAACAATGCTGCTATATACAAGGGTGTACAATTTTTTCTTTGAGATCTTGCTTTCAATTTTTTCAGGCACATTCCCAGAAGTGAAAATTCTGATAAAATGGTAATTCTATGGTTAATTTTATAAGGAACAGCCATAAGGCATCCACAGTGGATGCATCATTCTGCAGTCTCTCCAGCAAATGGTAACAGTTGCGATTTCCAAAAGTCTTTGCTGGAACTTTTTATTTTCTATTATTTGTTTAATGTCATCCTAATGAGTGTAGAGTTGTATATTATTGTGATTTGATTTGCATGGTACTAATAATTAGTGATGCTGAACATCTTTTGATGTACTTATTGGACATTCGTAGGTCTTTTTTTGTAGTAATATCTACTCAAGTCCTTTGTCATTGTTTTATTCAGGTTATTCCTATTTTTGTTGTTACTGTTGAGTTGTAGGAGTTCTTTCTATAGCTTTGATGCCTTATCAGATATAAAGTTTGTAACAATCTTTCCCATTCTATTATTTGCATTTTCACTCTGTTGGTAGTGTCCTTTGATGCACATAAGTTTTACAATTTGATGACATCCAATTTATCTATATTCTTCTTTTACTATGTTTTCCCTGTCTTTTTTGTGTCATATCCAAGAAATCATTTCCAAACCCCATGTTGTGGACCTTCTTCCCAATGTTTTCTTTTAAGACTTAGTTGTGGCTCCTCCATCTGCATCTTTGATTCTCTTCCAGATTGCATGTGGATATCCAGTTTTCTCAACAGCATTTGTTAAAAAGACTGTTATTGCCCCACTGAATGGTCTTGACAAGCTTTTTAAAAATCATTTGAGGTCGGGCGTGGTGGCTCAAGCCTGTAATCCCAGCACTTTGGGAGGCCGAGACGGGCGGATCACGAGGTCAGGAGATCGAGACCATCCTGGCTAACACGGTGAAACCCCATCTCTACTAAAAAATACAAAAAACTAGCCGGGCGAGGTGGCGGGCGCCTATAGTCCCAGCTACTCGGGAGGCTGAGGCAGGAGAATGGCGTAAACCCGGGAGGAGGAGCTTGCAGTGAGCTGAGATCCGGCCACTGCACTCCAGTCTGGGCGGCAGAGCGAGACTCCGTCTCAAAAAAAAAAAAATCATTTGACCATATAACTGAGAATGTTCTCCAAGGCACTCAATTCTATTCTATTTGTCTGTATGTCTGTCTATATGTACCACTCTGTTTTGATTAGTGTATCTTTTTAGTATGTTTTGAAATCAGGAAGTATCAGGACTCCAACACTGTTCTTCTTTTACAAGATTATTTTGGCTATTTTGGGTATCTTGATATTCTACACAAATTTTAAAATTATATCTATTCTTGCACCAAGTAGTATCGGAATTTTGATAAATATTGTGATGACTCTATAGTATATTTTATTTTGGTTTCTACTGGTATCTTAACAATATTGAGTTTTCCAATACATAACCAAAAACATCTTTGCATTTATTTGTGTATTCTTCAATTTCTTTTAGCAATGTTTTATTGTTTTCAATGTGCAAGTGTTTTACCTTCTTAAGTTTATTCTTAAGTATTTTACATTTATTTATTTATTTTGGACAGAGTCTCACTGTGTCACCTAGGTTAGAGTGCAGTGGCACCATCTCCTCTCACTGCAAACTCTGTCTCCTGGGTTCAAGTGATTATTGTGCCTCAGCCTCATGAGTAGCTGCAATCACCGAGTATGCCACCCACCCAGCTAATTTTTTCATCTTTTTTTTTTTTTTTTTTTTTTTTGAGACGGAGTCTCGCTTTGTTGCCCAGGCTGGAGTGCAGTGGCCAGATCTCAGCTCACTGCAAGCTCCGCCTCCCGGGTTTAGGCCATTCTCCTGCCTTAGCCTCCCGAGTAGCTGGGACTACAGGCGCCTGCCACCTCGCCCCACTAGTATTTTGTATTTTTTAGTAGAGATGGGGTTTCACCGTGTTAGCCAGGATGGTCTCAATCTCCTGACCTCATGATCCACCCGTCTTGGCCTCCCAAAGTGCTGGGATTACAGGCTTGAGCCACCGCGCCCAGCCTCATCTTTTTTTTTTTTTTTTTTTTTAGTACAGACAACTCCTGACCTCTGATGATCCACCGTCTCAGCCTCCCAAAGTGCTGGGATTGTGGGCACGAGGTACCGTGCCTCCCATATTTTACTCATTCTAATGATAAAATTTGAATTGTTTTCTTTTTTTAAATGTATAAGAATGTTCATAGCAGTTTTATTCCTAATAGCCAAAAAAACAAACCAACCAACAAACAAACAAACAAAACAGAACTGGAGAGAATCTACATGTTCCTCAACTGGTGAATGGTTAAACAAGCTTGATACAACCGTACCATGAAACATTACTCAGCAATAAAAAGAAACAAACTATATAATTGATACAATGCAACTCAGATATATCTCAAGAAAACTGTGCTCCTTGAAAAAAACCAGTGTTGAAAGGCTACATAATATATGATTCCATTGTTATAATATTCTTTTTTTCCCATAAGTTATTGGGAAGATGGTGTTTGGTTACATGCGTAAGTTCTTTAGTGGTGATTTGTGAGATCCAGGTGCACCCATCGCCCAAACAGTATACACTGCACCATGTTTGTTGTCTTTTATTCCTTGCGGCTCTCATGCTCTTCCCCCCAAGTCCCCAAAGTCCACTGTGTCATTCTAATGCCTTTGTGTTCTCATAGCTCAGCTCCCACATATCAGTGAAAACATACGATGTTTGGTTTTCCATTCCTGAGTTACCTCACTTAGAATAGAGAATAGTCGCCAGTCTCATCCAGGTTGCTGCAAATGCTGTTAATTCATTCATTTTTATGGCTGAGTACTATTCCATAATATATACATACTACAGTTTCTTTATCTACTCGTTGACTGATGGGCATTTGGGTTGGTTCCATGATTTTGCAATTGTGCTGCTACACACATGCGTGTGCAAGTATCTTTCTCGAATAATGACTTCCTTTCCTCTGGGTAGATACCCAGTAGTGGCATTGCTGGATCAAATGGTAGTTCTACTTTTAGTTATTTAAGGAATCTCCGTGCTGTTTTCCATAGTGGCTGTAGAAGTTTACATTCTCACCAGCAGTGTAGAAGTGTTCCCTGAAAGCTGCATCCATGGTAGCATCCGCTGTTTTTGATTCTCCAATTATGGCAATTCTTGCCGGAGTGAGGTGGTATCACATTGTGGTTTTGATTTTTATTTCCCTAATCATTAGTGATGATGAACATTTTTTCATGTTTGTTGGCCATTTGTATATCTTTTTTGAGAATTGTCTATTCATGTCCTTAGTCCACTTTTTGATGAGATTGTGTGTTTTTTTCTTACTGGTTTGTTTGAGTGCATTGTAGATTCTGGATATTAGTCCTTGGTCAGTTGTATAGATTGTGAAGATTTTCTCCCACACTGTGGGTTGTCTGTTTACTCTTCTGAATGTTCCTTTTGCCATGCAAAAGCTCTTTAGTTTAATTAGGTCCCAGCTCTTTATCTTTGTTTATAATGCATTTACTTTTGGGTTTTTGGTCATGAAATCCTTGCCTAAGCTAATGTCTAGAAGCATTTTTCCAATGTTATCTTCTAGAATTTTTATAGTTTCAGGGGTCTTATGTTTAAGTCTTTAATCAATCTTGAGTTGATTTTTGTGTAAGGTGAGAGATGAGGATCCAGTTTCATTCTCCTATATATGGCTAGTTAATTACCACAGCACCGTTTGTTGAAAATGGTGTCCTTTCCCCATTTTGTGTTTTTGCTTGCTTTGTCGAAGATCAGTTGTCTATAAGTATTCAGGTTTATTTCTGTGTTCTCTATTCTGTTCCATAGGTGTATGTGCCTATTTTTATACCAGTACCACACTGTTTTGGTGACTATGACCTTATAGTGTAGTTTGAAACTAGTGTGTGATGACTCTAGATTTGTTCTTTTTGCATAGTCTTACTTCGGCTCTGCGGGCTTTTTTTTTTTTTACTGGTTTCATGTGAATTTTAGAATTGTTTTTTCTAACTCTGTGAAGAATGATGGTGGTATTTTGATGGGGATTGCAGTGAATTTGTAGATTGCTTTTAACAGTATGGTCATTTTCACAATATTGATTCTATCCATCTATGAGCATGGAATTTGGTTCCATTTGTTTGTGTCGTCTATGATTTCTTTCATTACTGTTTTGTGGTTTTCCTTGTAGAGGTCTTTCAACTCCTTTGTTAGGTATATTCCTAAGTATTTTATTTATTTATTTATTTATTTATTTTGCAGCTATTGTAAAAGGAGATGAGTTCTTAATTTGATTCTCCAGTTGGTCACTGTTGGTGTATAAAGAGCTACTGATTTGTGTACCTTAATCTTGTATCCAGAAACTTTGCTGAATTCCTTTATCAGTTCTAGGAGCTTTCTGGAGGAGTCCTTAGGGTTTTCTAGATAAGTGATCATATTATCAGCAAACAGTGATAGTTACACTTCCGCTTTACTAATTTGGATGCCCATGATTTCTTTCTCTTGTTTGATTGCTCTGGCTAGGACTTCCAGTACTATGTTGAAGAGAAGTGGTGAGAGTGGGCATTTTTGTCTTGTTCCCATTCTCAGAGGGAATACTTTCGACTTTTCCCCATTCAGTATTATGTTGCTGTGGGTTTGTCATAGATGGCTTTTATTACATTAAGCAAAGTCCCTTGTGTGCCGATTTTGCTGTGAGTTTTAATCATAAAGCAATGATGAATTGTGTCAAATGCTTTTTCTTCATCTATGTAGATAATAATGTGTTTTTGTTTTTAATTCTGTTATCTGGTGTATCACATTTATTGACTTGCTTATATTAAACCATCACTGAAGCCCACTTGATCCTGGTGGATTATCTTTTTTATATGTTGTTGGATTCGGCTAGCTAGTATTTTCTTAAAGATTTTATCATCTATGTTCATCAAGGATATCGATCTGTAGTTTTCTTTATTGGTTGTGTCCTTTCCTGGTTTTGGTATTAGGGTGATGCTGGCTTCATAGAATTAATTAGGGAAGGTTCCTTCTTTCCCTATCTTATGGAATAGTGCCACAAAGATTGGCACCAATTCTTTGAATGTCTGGTAGAATTCTGCTGTGAATCCGTCTGGTCCTGGATTTTTGTTGTTGTTGTTCTTGGTAATTTTTAAATTACGATTTCAATCTCACTGCTTGTTATTGGTCTGTTCAGGGTATCTAATCTTCCCTGATTTAAGCTAGGAGGGTTGTACTTTTTCAGGAATTTATGCATATCTTCTAGGTTTTCTAGTGTTCACAGAAGCCTTGAATGATCTTTTGTATTTCAGTGGTATTAGTTTTACTATCACCTGTTTTGTTTCTCTGTGAGGTTATTTGGATTTTCTGTCTTCTTTTCTTGGTTACTCTTGCTAATGGTTTATCAATTTTATTTATTTTTTCAAAGAACCAGCTTTTTGTTTCATTTATCTTTTGTATTGTTTTGGCTTCAATTTCATTTAGCTCTGTTCTGATCCTGGTTATTTCCTTTCTTCTGTTCTGTTTGGGTTTGGTTTGTTCTTGTTTCTCTAGTTCCTTGAGGTATGACCTTAGATGCGCTCTTTCAGACTTTTTGATGTAGGTGTTTAGGGCTATGAACTGTCTTCTTAGCACCACTTTAGCTGTATCCCAGAGGTTTTGATAGGTTGTGTCATTATTGTTGTTCAGTTTAAAGCATTTTAAAATTTTATCTTGATTTCATTTTTGAGCGAGTGCTCATTCAGGAGCAGGTTACTTAATTTTCATGTGTTTGTATGGTTTTGAAGGTTCTTTTCAGAGTTGATTTCTAGTTTTTCCATTGTGGTCTGAGAGAGTACTTGATATAATTTCAATTTTCATAAATTTATTGAGGCTCATTTTATGGCCTATCATATGGTCTATCCTGGAGAAAGTTTCGTGTGCTCTTAAATAGAATGTGTATTCTGCGGTTATTGGATAAAATGTTCTATATAATCTGTTAAGTCCATTTGTTTCAATGTGTAGTTTAAATCCATTGTTTCTTTGTTGACTTTCCGTCTTGATGACCTGTCTAGTGCTATCAGTGGAGTATTGAAGTCCCCCAATATTATTGTGTTGCTGTCTATCTCATTTCTTAGGTCTATTGGTAATCATTTTATCAATTTTGGAGCTCCAGTGCTAGGTGCACTTGTGTTTAGCATTGTGATATCATCCTGTTGGAAAAGGCCTTTTACCATTACATAATGTCCCTTTTTGTCTCTTTTAATCACTGTTGCTTTAAAGTTTGTTTTGTCTGACATAAGAATAGCTACTCCTGCTCGCTTTTGGTGTCCACTTGCCTGAAATGCCTTTTTCCACCCCTTTAAGTTTATATGAGTGTTTATGTGTTAGGTGAGTCTCCTGAAGGCAGCAGCTAGTTGGTTGGTGAGTTCTTATCCATTCTGCTTTTCTGTATCTTTTAAGTGGAACATTAAAGCCATGTACATCCAATGTTTGTATTGAAATGTGAGGTACCCTTGCATTCATTATGCTCTTTGTTGCCTGCATACTTTGTCTTTTCTTTTTTGCATTTTGCTTTTTAACTTGTAATTTTGCTGTATAGGGTCCGTGTGATTTATGCTGTAAAGAGATTCTGTTTTGATGTTTTCAGGATTTGTTTCAAGATTTAGAGCTCCTTTTAACAGTTCCTTTGCTGCTAGCTGGGTAATGACAAATACTCTCAGCATTTGTTTGTCTGAAAATTGCTATATCTTTCCTTCATATATGATGCTTAGTTTCACTGGATACAAAATTGTTAGCTGACAATTGTTTTGTTTAAGGAGGCTGAATATAGGGCCCCAATCCCATCTAGCTTGTGGGATTTTTGCTGAGAAACCTGTTAATCTAACAGGTTTTCCTTTATAGGTTACCTGGTGCTTCTGCCTCACAGCTTTTAAGATTCTTTCCCTCATCTTAATTTTGGGTAACCTGATGACAATGTGCCCAGTTGAAGAGCTTTTTGCGATGAATTTCCCAGGTGTTCTTTGTGCTTCTTGTATTTGCATGTGTAGGTCTCTAGCAAGGCCAGGGAAGTTTTCCTTGATTACTCCCCCAAATATGTTTTCCAAGCTTTTAGAATTGTCTTCTTTTTCAGAAACACTGATTATTCTTAGGTTTGGTCGTTTAACATAATCTCAAACTTCTTGGAGACTTTTTTCACATTTTCTTAATCTTTTTCTTTGTCTTTCTTGGGTTGGATTAATTCAAAGACCTTGTCTTCCAGCTCTTAATTTCTTTTTTTTACTTTTCAATTCTATTGCTAAAACTTTTCAGAGCATTTCTCATTTCTAAAAGTGTGTACAAAGTTTCATGAATTTTTGATTGTTTTTTCTTTAAGCTATCTATTTTCTTGAATATTTCTCCCTTCACTTCTTGTATCATTTTTTTGGATTTCTTTGCATTGGACTTCGCCTTTCTCTGATCCCTCCCTGATTAGCTCAATAACTAACATCCTGAATTCTTTTTCAGGTACATTAGGGATTTCTTCTCGGTTTGGATCCATTTCCGGTGAACTAGTGAGTGTGTTGTGGGTGGGGTGCGGCGGGGCGGTGTTGATGAGCCTTGTTTTGTCACATTACCAGAGTTGGTTTTCTGGTTATTTCTCATTTTGGTAGGCTCTGTCAGAGGAAAAGTGTAGCACTAAAGGCTGTTCAGATATTTTTGTTCCGTGGGGTGTTCCCTTGATGTAGTACTCTCCCCTTTTCCTGTGGATGTGTCTTCCTGTAAGCTGAACTGCAGTGATTGTTGTTTCTCTTCTGGATCTAGCCACCCAGCAAGTATACCCGGCTGATACTTGGGGTTTCTGCAGAATCCTGTGATGTGAACTATCTATGAGCCTCTCAGTCATGGATACTAGTGCCTGTTCTGGTGGAGGCGGCGGAGGGTGCAATCGACTCTGTGATGGTTCTTAGCTTTTGTAGTTTAATGCTCTATTTTTGTGCTGGTTGGCCCCCTGCCAGGAGATGGTGCTTTCTTGAAAGCATCAGCTGTAGTATTGTGGAGAGGGACAGGTGGTGGGTGGGGCCCTAGAACTCCCAAGATTATGTTCTTTATCTTCTGCTACTACAGTGGGTAGGGAAGGACCATCGGGTGGGGGCGGGGCTAGGCGTGTCTGACCTCAGACTCTCCTTGGGAGGGTCTTGCTGCAGCTGCTGTGAGGGATGGGGGTGAGATTCCCAGGTCCCTGGAGTTGTATACCTAGGAGGACTCCTTAGGGTTGCCTCTGCTGAATCATGCCAGTTGTCAGGGAAGTAGGGGAAAGGCAGCCGTCACAGGTCTCACCCAGCTCCATGCAAACCAAAGGGCCGGTCTCACTCCCCTCACTGTGCCCCTGACAATAGCCCTGAGTCTGTTTCCAGCCTGAGGGCGAGTATGGCTTGAAAACTTGCCTGAGGCTTTCTGCCTCCCAGCTGTGAAAGAAAAATGCTTTAGTTTTTTTTCCTGCTGTGAAGTCTGCAAGCCGAATTGTGCCCTACCCCAAATTCCCACCAGGAGGTCCCTCACCCCATTCAAATTGTTGCAAAGTTCAGCTAGGAAGTCCTCCCCGTGGAGTTTTACCCACTGCTCCTCTGCCCTCCTTCCTGATGTATCCCTGTGGTGCCAGGCAGGAATGGGTTGCTTGGGGATTCAGCAAGTCCCCAGGGCCTCTCTGCTACCTCCTACACCCCTGTATTTCACTGAGCTTGGCTGTTTAACTTAGCTCCGCTCCAGGTAAAGTTGAGAACTTCTCCCACAAACAGACCTTCAGATTCTCCAGTAGGGGTGTGTGTTTGGGAGAGGAGGGTCTCCCTTTCCCACTTCCGCAGTTGAGGCACTCACAGTATTTGGGGTGTCTCCCAGGTCCTGTGGGTGCAGTTCCCTTCCTTCAGAGGGTCTGTGCATCCTCCTGAATTGTTTTCTTAATTTCATTTTGGGTGATTTGCTGTTTGGTTGTTTAAGTACAGAAATATAAGTGACTTTCCTTCCTCTTTATTTTGGTAGAGACAGCTTCTTGCTTTGTTGCTCATGCTGTTCTTGAACTGTTAACCTCAAGCAATTCTCCCACCTTAGCCTCCCTAGTGTTGGGATTATAGGTGTCAGCCACCATGTCTAGCCGTGAGATGTTCTTAAATAATTCTTTTTTTTTTTTTTTTTTTTTTGTCTGAGACGGAGTCTCGCTCTGTTGCCCGGGCTGGAGTGCTGTGGCCGGATCTCAGCTCACTGCAAGCTCCGCCTCCCGGGTTTATGCCATTCTCCTGCCTCAGCCTCTCAAGTAGCTGGGACTACAGGCGCCCGCCACCTCGCCCGGCTAGTTTTTTGTATTTTTAGTAGAGACGGGGTTTCACCATGTTAGCCAGGATGGTCTCGATCTCCTGACCTCGTGATCCGCCCGTCTCGGCCTCCCAAAGTGCTGGGATTACAGGCTTGAGCCACCGTGCCCGGCCGTTAAATAATTCTTTCAGAATTATTTTCTGGGTCTTTTAATGGCATTCTACATATGATATTATGTCATCTGAAAGCAGAGATAATTTTTTACTTTCAATTCTTGTTTTTTTTCTGCTTATTTCTTTTTCTTGGCTAAATGCTCTGCCTAAGTCTTCCAATAATATTTGCAATTGAAGATGTGAAAGTATGCATCCTTGGTTTGTTCCTGATATTACAGAAAATACCTCTCATTATTCAGATTTTATATGATGTTAGCTATGGGAGTTTCATAGATGGTCTTTACTATGTTGAGGTAGTTTCCTTCTATTTATAATTCATCGAGTTTTTGTCATGAAAGGGTGTGGAGTTTTGTGAAATAATTTTTCTGTAGCCAGGGTCTTAGTGCTTTGCATCTGGATGAGCCACTCTGCTCTACACCAAACCATACCATGTCTATTACATGCCTGGCTTTAGATAGGAAGGGATACCTTGTGTACTCCACAGGTCACTCCTCCAGACCCACAACAGTAGTAACCTGCATGAGGAGGGAGGGGAACAGAAGAGGCCCTCTGTAGATGTTGACTGAGATGGAGGTATCTCTGCCACCCTGGACCCAGACATGGGCAACGTGTTTAGGGACAGGAGGGGAATGGGCCAGAATCAGAAGCAATAGAAGTAGGGGACTGGCTCAGGCTCCTGTGGGTAATTTGGGGTGACAGTTATAGGGAGTCACCCCATTTGTCCCAGAGTTGGTGGCTGTGTTGATGAATCTCTCAAAAAAGTCAATTCCTTTCTCACTCTGACCACCACCTGCTGATAACCCCTCTTCCTTTAGATTGATCAGGCCTCAATCAGGCATTAATCCTTTACGCCCCCCAAATGTAGGAGACCAGCTGGACTTCTATGAATGGCCCCAAAGTTTCTATTAATGGGTTTTAGGTGAAGGAAAGGGGGTGAAATGGTTCTTTCATGCAAATCAGCCCCCTCCCCATATCTCCCAAGCCCTTAGTAGAACCTCACCCCAGACAGTCACTTGAATACATTTCCCAGGTGGGGTGGAGAAGGCCAGGCTGGCTGCAGTCAGCTTTCCTGTGAGGACACAGCCACTGATCCAGTGAGCAGATGAAACAAGGTCACAGCAGGGGCTGGCTTCCCAGCTGTCATCATCTGCAGACTGCTGCAGGACAAACCCATAGCACCCAGTGCTACCTCAGTTCGAGACCCATTGAGTCCTTCAGTTTCTCCATACCTTTGTCTATTTCCTTTTTCACCACAGATAGAACTGTGGGGGCACTTGTTAAGATGCATCTGCACTTATTGCTGTGAACACAATTCCTGTACCATGATATGCCTGTCTGGTCCACTTTGCTAATTTTAGTAAAGTCCTGGGATCTTGGCCTCCCTGAAGGAGATTCCCTGACAAACATCAGAGCCCTGAAGTTTCATCTGTCATTGGATAGAAGGAGAGCCAGTCTGAGCTCTACTAATTTTACGTGTTATTTATGCCCTCCTGGCTGAAGCCATTCTGTGTGGGGACTGAAGAGCCCCATTGCATCTGGTTGTGACAGGACATGAGGTCCCAGGTCCAGACCTCAGGCTGTAGCAATTTCTGGGAAGGCCCTGAGTCTGCAAACTTAAAGGATAATGGAAAGAATTAGGGAAGTGAGTAGGGATCATTAATTGGGGATCATATCACATGTGTTTAGTGCCAACTGACATGCTCACTTGAGGGTAGCTGTCTTAGAGAAGCTCTGTCTTTGAGGTTAAGCACCTAGACCTGGCATCAGGAAGGGCAGGCCTGTCTCAGCTCTGCCTCTTTCAAGCTGTGAACCCTGTGTGGAGTTTCCAGATAAAATGCAGGGCACCCAGTTGTTTGTATTTCAGTTGAACAATATTGTGTGGGAGATACACATACTGATTCTTTATCATTGTTTTTACTGAATTCAAATGTAACTGTCCTCCAGTGTTTATATCAGGTTGGTGCACAAGTCCTTGTGGGTTTTGCCATTACTTTTATTTGTAAAACCTGCAATTACTTGTGCATCAATTTAATATTTGATAAATTTTAGAACCTTACCTCCAGGCCACAAACACTATCTCTTCACTCAGGGCCTACTGCCTGAAAAGCAATAATAAAGCTTGTCGGGATTAAATGAGGGCACACCCTCAGGAATTAAAAAGCTGTTGACTGATAGTAAGATTGCAGTTGTTCTAAATCTTAATGCAACTAATCAAAAGCTCTGGGATACAGCAACAGTGGTGCTAAGAGGAAAGTTTATAGCATTAAATACCTACATCAGAAAGTCTGAAAGAGCACAAATAGACAATCTAAGGTCACACCTCACAGAACTGGAGAAACCACAACAATCCAAACCCAAACCCAGGAAAAGAAAATAAATAACGAAGGTCAGAGCAGAACTAAATGAAATCAAAATTAAAAAAAAAAAAACAAAAGATAAATGAAACAAAAAGCTGGTCCTTTGAAAAGATAAATAAAATTGGCAGACCATTAGTGAGATTAACCAAGAAAAGAAAAGAGAAGATCCACATAAGCTCAATCAGAAACGAAATGGGAGATATTATTATTGATACCACAGAAATACAAAAGATTATTAAAGGCTACTATGAACTCCTTTATGTACATAAACTAGAATCTTAAAGGAGATAGATGAACTCCTGGAAATATACAACACTATTAGGTTAAACCAGGAAGATGTAGAAACTCTAAACAGACCAATAACAAGCCGCTAGATTGAAATGGTAATTTAAAAAATTGCAAACAACAAAAAATTCAGGACCAGATGGATTCACAGCTGAATTCTATTAGATATTCGAAGAAGAACTGGTACCAATCCTATTGACACTATTTAACAAGATAGAGAAAAAGGGAATCCTTTCTAAATCATTCTGTGAAGCCAGTATCACTCTAATACCAAAACCAGGGAGGACATCACAGAAAAATAAACTACAGACCAATATTCCTGATGAACCTAGATGCAAAAATCCTCAACAAAACACTAGCTACCCAAATCCAACAGCTGTCATAAAGACAATCCACCATGGCCGGGCGCGGTGGCTCAAGCCTGTAATCCCAGCACTTTGGGAGGCCGAGACGGGCGGATCACGAGGTCAGGAGATCGAGACCATCCTGGCTAACATGGTGAAACCCCGTCTCTACTAAAAAAAATATAAAAAACTAGCCGGGCGAGGTGGTGGGCGCCTGTAGTCCCAGCTACTCGGGAGGCTGAGGCAGGAGAATGGCGTAAACCCGGGAGGCGGAGCTTGCAGTGAGCTGAGATCCGGCCACTGCACTCCAGCCCGGGCGAGAGAGCGAGACTCTGTCTCAAAAAAAAAAAAAAAGACAATCCACCATGATCAAGTTGCTTTTATACCAGAAATGCAGAGATGGTTTAACATCCACAAGTTGGTAAATGTGATACACCACATAAAGAGAATTAAAACCCAAAGTCACACGATTATCTCAATAGATGCAGAAAAGGCATTTGACAAAATCCAGCATCCTTTATGATTCAAACCCTCAGCAAAATCGGCATAGAAGGGACCATACCTTATGGCAACAAAAGCCATCTATGGCAAACCCACAGTCAACATTATACTCAATGGAGGAAAGTTAAAAGCATTTCCCCTGAGAAATGGAACAAGAAAAAGATGCCCACTTTCTCCACTTTTATTCAACATAGTACTGGAAGTCTGAACCAGAACAATCAGACAAGAGAAAGAAATCAGGGGTATCCAAATTGATAAGAAGGAAGTCAAACTGTCACTGTTTGCTGATAATATGATTGTATACCTAGAAAACCCTGAAGACTCACCCTAAAAGCTTCTAGACCTAGTGAAATAATTCAGCAAGTTTTTGGATACAAAATTAAGGGACACAAATCAGTAGCAGTGCTATAAAACAACAGCAACGAAGCTGAGAATCAAAGCAAGAATTCAACCCGTTTTACAATAGCTGCCAAAAAAAAAAAAAAAAAAAAAAAAAATACAAAACTTAGAAATATACCTAACCAAGAAAGTGAAAGACCTCTACAAGGAAAACTGCAAAACACTGCTGAAAGAAATCACAGATGACACAAATGGAAATACATTTTATGCTCACAGATGTATAGAATGAGTATTGTGAAAATGACCATACTGCCAAAACAATCTACAAGTTTAGTGCAATTTCCATCAGAATACATCCATCATTCTTCACAGAGCTTCGTAGAACTAAAATTCATATGGAACCAACAAAGAGCCCACATAGCCGAAACAAGTCTATGCAAAAATAACAAATCTGAAAGCATCACATTACCTGACTTCAAACTATACTATAAAGCCATAATGACCAAAACAGCATGGTACTGGTGTAAAAATAGGCACATAGACAAATGTAACAGAATAGAGAATGCAGAAATGGAGCAAAATAGTTAGAGCCAACTGATCTTTTACAAAGCAAACAAAAACATACAGTGGGAAAAGGAGATGCTATTCAACAAATGGTGCTGAGATCATAGGCAAGCCACATGTAGAAGAATGAAAATGGATCCTCATCTCTCATCTTATACAAACTAACACAAGATTGGTCAAAGACTTAAATCTAAGACCTGAAACCTTAGAAATTCTAGAAGATAACATTGAAAAAAACGCTCTAGACATTAGCTTAAGCAAACACTTTATAACCAAGAATCCAACATCAAATGCATTAAAAACAAAGATAAATAGATGGGACTGAATTAAATGAAATAGCTGCTGCAGAGCAAAATAAACAATCAGCAGAGTTAACTGACAACCCACAGAGTGAAAGAAAATCTTCACAATCTATACATCTAATAAAGTATTAATATCCAGAATCTGCAAAGAACTCAAACTAATCAGCAATAAAAAAACAAATGATCCCATCAAAAAGTGGGCAAAGGACATGAATAGACAATTCTCAAAAGAAGATATGGCTGACAAGCATATGGAAAAAATGCTCAAGATCACTAATGATTAGGGAAATGAAAATCAAAGCCACAGTGTAATACCACCTTACTCCCTCAATAATGGGCATAATAAAAACATTTAAAACAACTGATGTTGGCATGGATGTGGTGAAAAGGGAACACTTTTACACTATTGCTGGGAATGTAAACTAGTACAACCACTATGGAAAAGAGTGTGGAGATTCATTAAAGAACTAAAAGCAGATCTACCATTTGATCCAACAATCTCACTACTAGGTATCTACCAAGGGGAAAAGAAGTCATTACATGAAAAAGATAGTTGAACACTCATGTTTATAGCAGCACATTTGCAATTGCAAAAACATAGAACCAACCCAAATGCCCATCAATCAACAAGTGGATAAAACAAATGTGATATATATATACACACAGACATACATACTGTGGACTACTACTCAGCCATAAAAAGGAATGAAATAATGGCCTTAACAGAAACCTGGATGGAATTGGAGACTATTATTGTAAGTGAATTAACTCAGGAATGAAAAGGCAAACATCGTATGTTTTCACTCGTAAATGGGAGCTAAGCTATGAGGACGCAAAGACATAAGAATGACACAACGGACTTTGGGGACTCAGGAGAAAGGGTGGGATGGGGTGAGGGATAAAAGACTACACATTGGGTGCAGTGTTCCCTGCTTGGGTGATGAGGGCACCAAAATCCCAGAAATCACAACTAAAAAACTTATTTATATAGCAAAACACCATCTGTTCCCCAAAAATGTATTGAAATAAAAAATTTAAAAAACACCAAAACCCTTAAAAAACCAAAATAAAATAATTAATATAAAAATGTAAAAAAGATGAGAAACTCTCCCATTATAGAGAGAATCAGAGGCAAGAGATGAAGAAGCAGGAATCCAGACAAGCCCTCACTGACTCCTGTCACCTTAGATGAACATCACCCGTAGAGTTTGATTTGATGGACAACAAATTCAAACATTAAAATACATAAGTAAATAAACAGAATCAGAAAAAAAGTCCTAGGACCCTCCAAGGTTGTAATGAGCCCTCTGCAGAATGGGATGCAATTCAGCAACAACAGGGAGAATCTCAAAAGAAGCATGCAGAGCGAAAGAAGCTCGAACAAATGGGAAGATGGTGTTTGATAACACTAGTGAGTTTCAGAAAATGGAAACCATACAGTAGTGGCAAAGGCAGTTTCCTGGCTGCCCAGGCGGGCATTCGGGGAGCGAAGGAGATGACAAAGTATCCTGAAGAGCTGCTGTGGTTGGTCACAGGTTGTATAGCTCAGGGGTGGTGATATTTTCAACGATCCAGAAAAATGTCAAAATGGGCCTAATTTAAGGCTATAAATTCAGCTGGTTTACTAGGTGTGCATTTTTCCTTCATAAAAGGAGTTTTGTTAAGAAAACCAATAGGCTCAGGAGAAAAGAAACACAGGGACTCACAATGAGGAGCAGGGAGAGGAAGACACAGCCCCGGAAACTCCTGGAATTGGGGGAAGGAGAATAATGAATACATGGGTTCCCCATCAGAGGTGGGTCTGAGATGACACAACTGGACCTGCCACCTGAGCCCAGGACTTCAGTGTAGAGACCCTGTGTCCCAAGTTAAGGGAGAGGGACATTCTGTTTCCTGGATTCCCTGTTTCTGACTCTGAGGACAGAAGGGGAGGAGGAGCCTCCACTCCCAGGCAGGGCTCTGGATGCCCCTGGGACCATGAAGGAAGCAGCAGCCACAGAAGCCACATACCAGGCCTGAACAGCAGCTACCGTGCCCTCACCCTCCTGGAAGAAGAGGAAGTGGGTTCTTGTCTCAGTTCCCTCCGGGCCTGGAGCACTGTGTCAGCATTCAGGCTGCTGTCATAGGACTGGCAGTAATAATCAGCCTCATCCTCAGTCTGGAGCCCAGTGATGGCCAGGGAGGCTGAGGTACCAGACTTGGAGCCAGAGAATCGGTCAGAAACCCCTGAAGGTCGCTTATTATTTTCATAGATGAGGAGTTTGGGGGCCGTTCCTGGGAGCTGCTGGTACCAGTGCACATCATAACTTCCAATGTTGGAGCTGCTCCCAGTGCACGAGATGGTGACCTTCTGCCCGGGGGTCCCAGACACTGAGGGTGGCTGTGTCAGCACAGACTGGGCCCAGGACCCTGGAAGTGGGAGAGACACAGGAATCATGATTCTGCTTCTAGAGACAAGAGGAGAAACCAGTCATTCACGAACTTCCCAGGGCCCCTCCCCTGGACCTGTATCCAGTCACCTGTGCAGTGAATGAGAAGGGTGAGGAGGAGAGGAGACCAGGCCATGCTGGAGACTGTCCTGAGTGCTGCCTCCTGTGCCCACAGCTGAAGCAGAGCTTCCCCAAATCTCTCCCTGCCCCTCTTCATACTCTGAGAGTGGGAGGGTCCATCCATGCAAATCAGGCCCCCAGCTTTCTAATCCCACTCTGGGCTCTGGGTCAGGCCTCTATGCCTGAGGATGTCAGGGGGTGGCAGGAGTGGGGTTGTGTGGTCCCAGGGGGTGGTGAGGACACAGCTGTGAGCCCTGAGCAGAGGACACTAGACAGCGCAGGTGGCTGGTTCTGCTCTGATCACCCCCAGTCTTCTCAGGAATGGTCCCCAAGCGCCCCCTGGTGTCTAGACCAAGACAAACCGTTGTAAGACAAGGTGACCAGAACCTCCAGAGACACCTCTGCCTCCCCGCTGTTCTGTCCAATGCCCCTGCTCAGGGCCAGGCCAGGAGGTGCTTGTGTCTTCTCCCTGTGACCTCAGGGCAGTTCTCCCACTTTACTGGGCTCCTTATGGGTGAATCTGTCTGCGGCGCTCTCACTGTTTATTGTAGAGGACTCAGGTGGTGACTACGCAATGTCCTCATACGTCAGATTCAAACCCACACCAGGGACCGACTTTCATGGACTCACTTTCCCACGTGTGGGGACACCTGGTCCTCTCATGTGGCTCCTCCGTGGTGTCCAGAGCTCTCCTTCCTCTGTGGATCCTGCAGCACTGAGTAGGAGGGAAGCGCTTCCCTCTAGGATGCCCAGGGCACATTCCCAGAGGGTTATTCTGGTCAATTTTCACTCTCTACTTCCCCAGAATTGCAGTCATCGTCATCCGGATCTTGTGACCGGGCTGAGCCGTGCCTCACATACAGGACAAGGCTGCCCAGGACCCCCTCCCTGCCCAGGAATGCTCTTCCTGGTGGATGCCCCATCAGCTCTTAGGGTGAGGGCAGAGTGAGGAGCAGGTCCACAGCTACCTCTCCCAGGTCAGCCCCACCCTGGGTCCAGCATAATGTGGCCCATGTGATAAAAGGTAGGTTTCTGCCAAATAGTTACTGAGCACGTATCTTTTGCTGAGCATAGAGCGCAGGGTTAGAAATGCCATGTTGATCTAGGCAGCCTAATCCCTACCTTGTGCAGCTGCCCTGATGAAAACACAGGCATAGGAGGGGCCCTGGAGTCCTCTCTTCTACCCCCTTAATCCCTGGGGCAGAGACCAGAGAAGTCCCTGCTGCACTCCAGGGTCTGAGAAGAGACCTCGACTAGGTGTGATCACAGGGGAAGAAGGAAGAAGGGACTACAAGAGAAACAAAGGAATGTGGACATGACCTGAAGATTCCTGAGGTTCAGGAGAAGATGTAGGGAAGTCCACCAAGTAGATACAGATGTATAACATTAGATAAATAACAGGATCTAGGAGAAGTGGATTCCCAGGAAGGAGTGATTGTGATTGAGAAAGACACCCTGGCAGGGCAAGTCCTCAGAAATCCAAGAAGATGCACTTTTGTTCCCCAAGTCCAGGAGCTTGCTCACTGCTTGGGCCTGATCTGCTGGGGCCACTGGAGAGGAAGGCAGGGTGGAGCCACGTGTCAGTAGGAGAGGCATGGAGAAGGGGAGAACGTGGGCAGAAAAAGAGGAGACTCCACGTTGGGAGAGCCTGGATGGGAGGTGTGCGATGGCAATGTCCACATGTACAGGTATATTTCTAGATATTTCATATAAATGGGATCTTGTTAATTTTCAGATTACTGTGAGAGAAGAAGACAAATTCCAACTATCTTGCTATTTTTCTAAAAGACAGTGTATCTTCAGCCAAGAAAATTTGCTTCACAGGTGCTATCCTGGTGGACTATAAGCACTGTGTTTTAAAAAGGCTTTTTTACATTTCTTTTACCATCATACTGCTTTTTTTCAGAAATATATATACCAATTAAAATTGTTGACATAAGCTAATACTACATTCTTGTGAAAGTTATGCACTTAACTTTTTGAAGCATATACTCTGGACCTTTCAGAGGTTATTCGTTGAGAACATTCACTACCTAATGTATTCATGCTGTCGTTTCTGAGGAGTAAACTCTTGAATCTCTGGAATTAATTTTCTGAGATCTTGGAGTAATTCCTAAGAGGTAATGACACTTTTCTTTCCTAACCCTGTATTTGTCTAAGGAACCCTCCCCGCTCTCTTTTTTGTGACAATGGGCTGTAGATACATGGTTGGCATCATTAGCTGCTGAGTGGAAAATGAGCCATGACAGGAAATGAGAATAGAAGGGTGAGTATAGAATTTTGGAAATCAAATAGCTCTAGACCTGAGAAAACAACATGAAAATTTTAAATAGAGATGACACTTTCTAATAGGACATTGAGAAGGAGAATCTAAGGTTTGAATAATCTAGGAGAGTTCAGTTATGGCTTTAATAGTTGGCTTTGTGTCCTGAAGGGGCAGGGTCACGGCTGAATCAAAGCCAGGTTGCTGCTGATCCCAGACCCTGTGACCAGGACCAAGGGGAGACTCTCAGCAGTGACACAGCTGGCCTGGCCAAGCAGTGCCTTGAGATGAGAGCAGAAGGAGGCACCGTAAGAGTGCATGGAGAGAGGGGTCGGTCCACATGCTGTCCCACGAATCTGGTCCTGACTGGAAAGAGGGGTAGATGGATGACAGGGGCCACGGTGATGGTGATCAGTGGCTTCTAGTGTGGCTTCTTGAACTTCTTTCCCTTTCTTTTTTCTCCTCTGTGCTTAGGAGGCCAACATGAGGGTGTTTATCTGCTTCTTGTCTCTCCTGAGGTTACCTAATTCTCCTGTCAATGCCTCTTTGATGAGAATGGATGTGTCTTGGCCCAGGATTGATCTGTGAACAGAATATCAGAAAGGCCAGAGAGCCCAAGGTGGAGATTTGTGGGTCAGAGACTCTCTTGCTTGTGTCCCAGCCCAGCTTTCCATTTTCACAAGACAACACCCACCACAAACTGAAGATGAGGCTGGAGGATGCAGTGGTTCACACAGTGTGGCTACTTAGGCAGAGCTCCTGGTCTTTTTCCTTTTCCTGTCATATCTGGACCCCAGATCTCCCGGCCATGAGTTTAGCATGTAATTGTCCCCAGCTGCAATGTTAGGGACAGGCAGTGTGTGGCCCAAACCCATAAGATAAGCTGCCTGGTCACCATGACGCTGTCATGGGAGATGGCATGGATGATTTAGTCCGTTGGTCTTGCAGGCTGAGATTCCTCACCAGTGGGTCAGGGAGGGCAGATCTTTCTCATTCAGGAACTTTTTTGTAGTGAGGATGTCATATGTAAAACTGGAGAGTCATTTTGTTTCCAAATAGGAATTCAGCCAGGGGACAGGAGAGGTTATGGAGAACTAACATCTCATATATCTCAGAGATAAGTTTTCCTCCCATTGCCATGTGGAAAGGAGAAAGGCCTGTGATGCCTTTGAACAAGGCTGGGGAACTGTTGTCTAAGTTTCCATTGTGACAATGAGTTCCAGTCTTCCTGCAGCCCCCTTGCGCTTGAAGGACACCCCCAGCAGTGTGATCACTGCGCACCCCTCAGGTCCTAAGGCCCGCCTTGCACTCTCCCTTCACCCAGGCTTCAGTCCCTCCTCCCCAGACACCAGGGCTGAATCTGACCACTCTCTCCTGGTGACCAGAGCTGCTCCCATGGCTTTCACACTCCCTACCTCCTTGTCCGTCTTCGCTGAAGCATGTGGAGTTTTCCTCACAAACTTAGCTCAGATTCTGTGTCCTCCTTGTCCAACCCTCTAATGGCTCCTCTACCCTCCCCCACCCAAGCTCTCTTCTCCTCACTGTGGGATGCCACCTTATTACTTCAATATTTTAACTTGATTCTGTTTTCCATGAGTCAGTGTCAGCTAGAATATTCTGGGATTATCTATCAGCCTTCATCCATTTTGGTGTCAGTGCTGGGCTCTGCTACGAGGGCGTAAGTCTTAAATGTCAGGGTCTGGGAGCTTCAGTACAATCAAATTCCCTGAAAGCCCCCGATTCTATTGGCCTGAGAGTGTGGCTCAGCCTCCCTTCAATGCCTGAGTGGGCAAGAATCCTCAACAAATTCTTATCTGAGGAAAGGAACCTCTTCAGACTTTTTAAAAATTCTCTTCTTACCCAAACTGGAACACAAGAAAAAATGAGTAGATGGCTCAGGAGATCTGGTCCACCATCTGAGCCTCAGTTTATGCCCCTCCTCCTCACTTTAGCAAGAGTGTCCTCACTATTTTCTGGTTCCAGACACGTCCACCACCTCCCTCCATCATCTGAAGGACTGGCTTGCGCTGCTGCCTAATATAATGTCTGCACCTCGCCATGCCCTCTGTGGCTGTCTCCTCTTTTTTTCTGTGGAAGGAGGAAGCCAGGGGGTGGCTGGGAGAGAGAAGAGAGGGGAGCCCTGAGTAGATTCCTGATTTCTAACTCTTTCTTCTCCTCATTGTGGCACTGAGAGGTGAGGAGCAATTTGCAAGGGGTGGGGTTGGTGCCCTCTAACCCTGTCCTGGGCATATAGAAAGAAATGTTTTCTACAGATTCAGAGACAGCCCTTACAGAGTTTGGAAACAATGCCCGGGATGGAGGCCCTGCGCTGAACAAGGTCCTCAGGTAGCCCTAAGCCTTCACCTGGCCATAGCTATAGTGATCAGAGTGATGGGAGGAGGGTGACGGAAGGAGTCCAGGTCTTGTGAAGCACCTCTACACCCTCAGGTCTCTAGTGAAGCTCAAAGGCCCACACCTCCTCCCCCGTCCCCTCACCATGGGCAGGTACAGGAAGGTCTGTGAAGACACAGCTGAACCTGCCACCTTGGCCCACGATATCAGTACAGAGACCCTGTGTCCCAAGCTGCGGGAGGAGGATATTCTGTTTCTTGGGGTCCCTGTCCCTGACTCTGAGGACAAAAGTGGGGGAGCCTCCACTCCTAGGCAGGGCCCTAGGGGGGAGCTGCAGCAGAAGCTACAGGTCAGGCGTGAGCAGCAGCTGCAGGCACTCACCCTCCTGGCAGAGGAGGAAGGAGGTTCTTGTCTCAGTTCCCCATTGGCCTGGAGCACCATGTGAGCACTCAGGCTGTCATCCCATGCTAAGCAGTAATAATCAGCCTCATCTCCAGTCTGGAGCCCAGTGATGCCCAGGGTGGCTGAAGTGCCAGACTTGGAGCCAGAGAATCGTTCAGAAATCCCTGAGGGTCGCTTATTATTTTCATGGATGAGGAGTTTGGGGGCTGTTCCTGGGAGCTGCTGGTACCAGGATACATATTTTCTCCCAATATTGGAGCTGCTTCCAGAGCAGGAGATGGTGACCTTCTGCCCTGGGTCCGCAGACACTGAGGGCGGCTGCGTCAGCACAGACTGGGCCCAGGACCCTGGAAGCGGGAGAGACACAGACGTGGTGATTCTTGGTCTAGAGAGAGAAGGAGAAAGCAGGGCCTCATGGGCTTCCAGGACCCCTCCCCGACCCTCTGTCTGGGCACCTGTGCAGTGAATGAGAAGGGTGAGGAGGAGAGGGGACCGGGTCATGATGAAGATTGTCTCGAGTCCTGCCTTCTGTGCTCACAGCTGAAGCAGAGCTTCCCCAAATCTCTCCCTGCCCCTCTTCATACTCTGAGAGAAGGAAGGTCCATCCATGCAAATCAGACCCTCCAGCTTTCTGATCCCACCCTGAGCCCTGGGTCAAGCTCCTCTGCCTGAGGATGTCAGGGAGTGGCAGGGGTGGGGCCATGTGGTCCCAGGGGGTGGAGAGTTCACATCTATGAGCCCTAAGCATAGGGCACCAAGCAGGACAGGTGGCTGGTCCTGCTCTCATCACACCCAGTCTTCTCAGGAATGGTACGCTGGCCCCCCCCCTCGTGTCCATTGTGCACCACCATTGTATGACAAGGTGACTAGAGCCTCTCAGAGACACCCCTCCCTCCCTGTTGTTCTGTCCATGGCCTTCTCCATCAGGTCCAGGTCAGGCAGCTCCCTGAGTCTTTTTTTCGTGACCTCAGGGCAGACTTCAAATTCTACTGGGTTCCTCAGGGGTGAATCTGCCCATGGCTCCCAGGCTATTCACTGTATAGGACTCAGGTGGTGACTACACAAAGTCCTCTTACGTCAGAATGAAATCGAGAGCCCTGACCAGCCCCATGGACTCATTTCCTCACCTGTGGGGTCACCGGGTCCTCTGCTCTCGTGTCGCTCCTCCCTGGTGGCCAGAGCTCTCCTTCCTCTGTGGATTCTGCAGTGCTGGGTAGTCGGCAGCTCTTCCCTCTAGGATGGCCGGGACACATTCTCAGAGGGTTATGCTGGTAAATGTTTGTTCCCTATCTACTTTTCCACACTTGCAGTCATAATCATCTGGGTTCTGTGACCAGGGATCTCACTCAAGGAGTCTCTTCTCCATCACTGAATGCCAGTCTTCAGGAGATCCTGGCAAATGACTTTGCAGTGTTTCGCTTAAGAGCAAAAAACCAAATTTGCTCAGTATTTGAAGATGAGAAGAATTAAAACTCTAACTTGTTTTGACCGGAGTCTGTACGCTGGTAAGCCTGACACATGGTAGCCTTTAGGATCAACCATTCCAACTAGGATGTTTAGGAAATAATATGGCTCAAATTCAGTAATGAGTGTTTTGGGCATGTCTTAAAGATGATAGAAATTATTCATCTTTGTTTTGTAATGAAATCTAGAATATGATACATTAAAAACAATAAACTGAAGGAAAAAGATAATCTTGTTCATTAAAGTGAAACAGATTGTATATATGACTGCGGGAGTTCTGGCATGATACATCTTGGACTCAACAAATCTTTGTTTGTGGAATCCCATGTGGTTGGAGAACAGCAGGATAGTTATGTTATTTACTCTGGTGAATCTAACACCAGGCAGTTGTAGTACTATGAGGCCTTAAATGCACCATTTAAACAATGAACTAGGCTGGGTGCGGTGGCTCATGCCTGTCATCCCAGCACTTTAGGAGGCTGAGGTGAGTGGATCACTTGAGGTCAGGAGTTTGAGACCAGCCTGGTCAACATGATGAAACCCCATCTTGGGCCAAGTGCAGTGGCTCATGCCTGTAATCCCAGCACTTTGGGAGGCAAAGGTGGGCAGATCACAAGGTCAAGTCATCAAGACCATCCTGGCCAACATGGTGAAACCGAATCTCTATTAAAAATACGATAGTTAGCTGGTCATGGTGGCTGGTGCCTATAGTCCCAAGCTACTTGGGAGGCTGAGGCAGGACAGACAATTGCTTGAATCCGGGAAGCGGAGGTTGCAGTGTACTGAGATTGCACCGCTGCACTTCTGCCTGGCAACAGAGGGAGACTGTGTCTAAAAAAAAAAAAAAAAAAACAAAAAAAAACAAAAGAAAAGAAAAGAAAAGAAAGAAAAGAAAAAAGAAAAAAAGAAACCCCATGTCTAGTAAAAACACAAAAATCAGCCAGGCATGGTGGTGCATGCCTGTAGTCCCAGCTGCTTGGGAGGCTGAGGCAGGAGAATTGCTTGAACCTGGAAGTTGCAGGTTGCAATGAGTCGAGATTGTGTCACTGCACTCCAGCCTGAGTGACAGAGCAAGACTCCGTCTCAAAAACAACAAAGGAGCAAACAAACAAAAATACAGAATGAAATAGTGATATCTAATGTAGACATTTAAATGAAACCAGCCAAGGCATGTAACTGAAATAAGGTATATTCTGTATTTTAGGATTGCATTTCATGGGTGTCATTATTTGAAATGTTCCCATTTATTGTAAACCATGTTTTTTAAAATATTTTTATAGCTTTTGAAAAATGTTTGTTGTGTTTACATAACACAGCAGGCATATTAAATTTTATTTCTTTTAAAGTAGAAAGGAATTGTAACTGGGCTTGCACTTCCTATTTTTTTGTCACTGCCTCCTCTGTGACGATGCATAGATGTTCACGGTGAATTTTGTTTATCTTTTTCTCCCACCTTCATGAACAGAGCTTCCCCCCAGGCTGAGCAGTGTCTCCCATAGAGGACAAGACTGCCCATGGCCGCCTTTCTGCCAAGGGATGCTCTCCCTGGTGGACGCCCCATTAGTTCTTAGCCTGAAAGCAGAAGGAGGAACATTTCTACTGCTGCCTCTCCCAGTTCAGCCCCACCCTGGCTTCAGTTTACTCAATGTTGGGAACGCCATATTGATCTAGACAGCCTCATCTCTGCCTCATGAAGCTGACCCTGATGGCAAGACAGGGGTGGGAGCGGCAATGAGGACCTCCCATTCTCCTCATTCATAATTGAAGCAAAGAGACCAGAGAGGCCCCTGCTGTACTCAGGGGTCTCAGAAGGGATGACTTGGTGGGATCACAGGAGAACAGAAAGCAAGACATTTCAGGACAACTGAGGAAATATTGACATGGCTTGAAGATTCCTGGGGTTCAGGTGAAGATGTCGGGTCCTCCACAGAGTAGACCTAGATGGAGTAACACAGAGATGAATAACAGGATCCAGCAAAAGTGGACTCCCGGGAACAGAGGGATTGTGATCCAGAAAGAGACCCTCGTAGGGCAACTCCTCAGAAACCCAACAAGATGCACTTTTGTTCCCCAAGCCCAAGAGCTTGTTCCCCTCGTGGGCCCAATCTGTGGGGGGTACTGGAAAGGAAGGCAGGGAGGAGCCATGTGTCAGCAGGCAGATGTGTGGAGAGGAGCAGAATGTGGGCAGAGGGATTCCACTTTGGGAGAGGATGGATGGGTGGTGTTAGATGGGAATATCCAAATGTACAGTTATTTTTTCTAGATATTTGATATAAATGGGGTGATTTTAATTTGTAGATTGTGAGATGAGAACACAAATTTATAGCTATGTTGCTATTATTCTAAAAGACAGTGTATCTTCAACACAGAAAATTTCCTTCACAGGTTCTATCCTGGTGGAGTATAAGCACTGAGTTTTTAAAATGCTTTTTTACATTTATTTACCATCATACTGTTTTTCTCCAAAATACATAAGCCTATTAAAAATTATGACATATACATTTTTGTGAAAGTCATATCTTACCTTTTTGAAACGTATTCTCTGATGATTTCTGAGGTTATTTATTGACAAGGCCAAGATGATTCACCACCTAATGCATTGCTGCTTTTGTTTTTGAGTTATAAACTCTTGAAGTTCTGGAATGAATTTTCTTGGATCCTGAAGTGATTCCTAAGAGTTACTGTAACTTTTCTTTGCTAACCCTGTATTTATCTAAGGAACCCTCTCCCCATTTTTCATGACAATGGGCTGCAGACACATGGTTGGCATCATTACCTGCTGAGTGGAAAATGAGCCATGACAGGAAATGAGAACATGAGAGTGAGTATAGAATTTTGGAAATCAAGTGGCTCCAGACCTGAGGAAATGCCATAATATTATTGGTTAGAGACAGAACTTCCTAGAAGGATACTGAGAAGGAGAATTTAAGATTTAAGTAAACCACTAGAGTTCACTTAGAGCCCTGATAGTTCACTTTTTGTCCTGAAGGGGCAGGCTCACAGCGGAGTTATAGCCAGGCTGATCCTGATCTGAACCCCTGTGACCAGGACCCTGTGAAGACTCTCAGCAGTGACACAGGTAACCTGAGGGGGCAGCAGTCTTGGGATGAGCGCAGAAGGAGGCACCTCACGGTGTGAACAGATGAAGACGTGTTTCTCTAGGCCTCTGAGTCTGGTCTTCACTGAGAGAGAGGCAGATGGAGAACAGGTGCCCAGGTGATGGTGGGCAGTGACCACTTATATTTCTTCTTGAATTCCTTTCATTTCCTTAACTCCTCTGGGCTTAAGAGCTCAACATGAGGGTGTTTATCTGCTTTCTGTCTCTCATGAGACTACCTGATTCTCAGATCGCTGCCTCCTGCATGGACTTGGGCTGTGTCCTGGCCTGAAATTGATCCATGAAAGGAATATCAGAAAAGTCGGGGAGCCCAAGATGAAGCATTGTGAGATGGGGACAGACAGGCCCATGTTACTGCCCAGGTTCCAGCCTCAATGAGACAGCACCCATCATGAACGTAGGATGAAGGTGGAGGGCAGAGTGATGCACGCAGGGGGCCACATAGGGAAGACTCCTGATCTATTCCTCTCTTTTCTGTACCATAGATCACTCAGTCATAAACTTAGCCTGTAATCATCCCCAACTGCAATGCCAGGGACAGGCAGTGTATGGCTGAAATTAATCAGAGAGCCCCCCTCCCCCAGTCACCATGATGGTGTCAGGGGAGATGGCATGAGGGATCTAGTCCAGCCCTCCTGGTGTCCGGGATTCCTGGCCAGTGGGTCAGAGAGGGCAGATCTTGCTGATTCTGGAAGGTTTTCTCTGAGGGTGTAATGCTGGGCACTGGGGAGTCACTTGTTTCCAAATACAGATTCATCCAGGTGACAGGACAGGTCATGGGAAGGGGCTTCTCATGTATCTCAGAGGGAGATTCTCCCTGTTGCCATCTGGAGAGGAAAAGGTCCCCCTCAGCAATAGGCTCCAGGTCCTCATCCTTCTCTCACCCAGGCTTCAGTTCCTCCTCCCCAGAAACTTGTGCTGAAGGGGTGGAGGCTAAACAGAGAAGACACATTACTGGGAAAACAGAAGGTTTTCCTCCCACCTCCCCACTGGCCCAGAGCACTCCATAACCTTGGATGCTTGTGTCTCAAGATGCGCATAAGAATCAGCTTCCTTCACTGCCTGGAGCCCAGAGGTGCTCAGGGAGGCCATGATGCCCAACCTGGGGTCCAAGAACTGGGCTGGGACCTGTGCTGACCGATGACTGCTGTCATAGATGAGGAGTTTGGGGACACTGCTGGTACCAGGACACAGATCCACACCCAGCCTTGCTTCTGCTTCCAGTGTGATAGATGGTGGCAGTTTGCCGCACCCACATGAACACTTCCCACCACTGGGTCAGCACAGACTGGACCAGAACCTTGACATCTGGACTAACACAGGGTGAGAGAGGTGGGTCAGTGGAGAGGGCAGCATGCAGGGTCCTCGTTCCATTCACCCACAGCCCTGATGCCCTATCCCTATCCCTATCCCTAGTCACCTGTGCAGTGGATGAGAAGGGGGAGAAAGGGAGGACCTGAGGCCATGGTGAGGACCCCCACACAGCTCTGCATCCTGATGACCCTCAGCTGGGCCTGAGCTCCCCCAGTCCCTATTATTTCCTCCAATATCCCAGGATGAAAGAGGGCCTCCTCATGCTCACCAGCCTCCTCCCCTGGGCTGCCCAGGTCCCACCCTAGGCCCTGACTCTGACCCCTGCCTAGAAAGCTGAGCCTGGGATGGGGTGGACCTGGGTGGGGCTGTTCTGTGTCTCCCTGAGGACCTGTAAGGACACAGCTTCTGGTCCCCGTGGGCAGGGGCAGAGGGCTCCAGCCTAGGCCTAGAGGTTGGCTCCCAACTGGGATTCATAGCACAGGCCTCAGAGACAGCCCACAGCACCCTCTGCTGGCTGAAGCCCACACAGGCCTGAGAATCTGGCTTTCTCCACTGTCCACTTTGTCCTTTCCCTATAGGATGGAGCTGGACAGTGTCCATGTCACTAAGCATCTGAGTCTCAGGTCTCCACACAGCCCTCGTGCCCTGGACTCACTTGCCCAGCTCACTGTGTGCTTTACAAGACAGTCCTGAAGCTCATCCTCCCTGAGGCGCCTCCCTTGGAGACCACAGAGCAGGAAGACCAGCAGGGACAGGGCGGTGCTTGCCTCCAAGACACCAGGAGCTGCTCCCTGTCTTCCCTCCCTGGCTGACCAGAGTCTGCTCCCAGATGACTGGGACCTGCCCTCAGACCCAGCCTCTGCCTCTGTGCCTTCCCCTTTCTCTCAGGCCCTCACTGACAGATTGCAGACTGGTAGATAAGTAGGTAGGTAGGTAGGTACGTGAAAATATTTGCCCATCTGAGGAATAAATTCTAGAATAATGTAAACACCAAGTGCAATTAATTAATTGTTTTGTAGCTCCTACCCTTCCCCAGCAACCCTGGCACATCCTGGCCTTGGTGCTCTCCCAGAATCAGACTCTTTATGGCTTTGGTCTGTCCCAAGCATCTCTCTACCAGTCTGATCTCCAGATTGAGTGCTCTCAGTTCCTCAGAGAGGTTTCTCAGTTCCTCAGAGAGGTTTCTCAAGCACTCTGGCCTCCAGTATCTAAGCTTCCATCTCCTAGTAGCAATGGAGTGACTTTGTATTAATCCTGTTTCATCTTCCCAACACCTTTACTAAGTGGGTATTTTCATCATTATCTCCATTTTTCAAGAGAGGAAATAAAGGAGGAAAACTTGGGTTGCTCAAAGCCACATGGCCAGTAAATGCCAGGACACAAACTCAAATGATTATTTGTTTATTTGTTTAGAGATGAAGTGTCATTCTGTCACCCAGGCTGGAGTGCAGTGGCATGATCACAGCTCACTGTAACTTCAAACTCCTGGAAGTAAGTGATCCTCCTGTCTGAGTCTTCCAAAAACTTGGGACTACAGATGCGCACTAACATGTTTGACTTAAAACCCAAGTCTTAAGATTCAAGATCTAATACTCCTTCTGCTTCATCTCATAAAACCTACTCTCTTTCTAGATTTAGGATTAAGCCCCAGGATTATTTCATCTAGGCCTTTCTAGACTTATCTATCGGCCGTCTTCCATTTTGGTGTCTGTGCTGGGCTTGGCTAAGGGTGCTTATGTCTTAGATGCCAGAGTCTGGGAACTTCAATCCTGTCCAATTCCCTTGAAAGCTGCAAAATCTTTTGGCCTGAGAGCGAGGCTCGGTCTCCCCTCAACTCCTGACTCAGTCCTCTAAGGATTCTTGGCTGAAGAAAAAAACCTCCCCAAAGACTTTTTTGTCCTATTCTTACCCAAGGTGCAACAGAAGAAAAAATGAGTAGATGGCTCAGGAGATCTGGTTCATTATCTAGGCCTCCGTTTTTGCCACCCCTCTTCACTTTAGTAAGAGTGTCTGTGCTATTCCCTGGTTCCAGACACCTCCACCACCTCCTCACACCATCCTGGGTGACTGCCTGGCTCTGCTGCCTTGGATATTGCTTAGCACCCCCCTTGCCCTCTGTGGCCACCTCCTCTTTATTTCTGTGGATAGAATAAGCCAGGGGGTGGCTGGGAGAGAGGAGAGAGGGTAGACCTGGGTAGATTCCTGATTTCTAACTCTTTCTTCTCTTCACTGGGGCCCTGAGAGCTGATGAGCAGCTTGCAAGACATGGGATCAGTGTCCTCTAACCTTATCCTGGGCATGTAGAAATCTGTGTTTCTACAGTTTCAGAGATAGCCCTTACAGAGTTTGGAGACAATGACTGGGATGGAGGCCCTGAGCTGTGCCGGGTCCTCAGGTAGTCCTGAGCCCTCCCCTGACTGTAGCTGCAGTGGGGAGAGTGATGGGAGGAGGGTGAAGTAAGGAGTCCAGGCCTTGGGGAGCACCTCTGCTCTTTCAGGTTCCTAGAGGAGCTCAAATGCCCACAATTGCTCACCCATCCCCACCACAATGGGCAGACACTTTCTTCTAAATCTTGTTTTTCATACTCAGCTGTATATGCCCCACTCTGGGCACGGAAGGTGAACGTGCTCCTGGGGGCTGGTGCTGAGAAAGCGACTTCAGGGAAGAAACCTGGACACCCAGAAGCTCTGAAAGAGACAGTAGCTGGGACTGGGAGCATTGGACAGAGGCCACTGACCATAGTTTTTTAATGTCATCCTCTTCAGGGACCTTCTAGAACAGACCCAAGCCCCTGTGCGTCTGTGTCTCCAGGGCCCAGATCCTTCCACATCTTCTATTTGTCACCGCTCTGGGCCTTGGGCCTCCTTCTCATAAGGCTTTCAAAGACAATCTCTTCTCCAGGCTGCACCCTCCTTACCACATCTGACCCCACACCTTTTGCCTCATTCCCCTGTAAACCGTCCCCTGCTCACTTTAAATAGCTTCTTTTGCATCATCCTCAGATTGCAGCCTCCATAAGCATATTATTGCAGAAAGCCCACATTGCAGAGAGCTCAGCCCCTTTTCAGGATGGCTGTGTCTGGGCCACCCAAGGCTGAGCATCTCCCTTGTGTCCCTTCTACATCAGCCATAAGCCAAGACAGAGCCAGAGCTTTCAGAATGCTGATTCCATGTTTCCTTAAGTATCAGACTTCCACTCTCACATATGGGTCTCTGGATCACACAGGCAGGATTCTCCTTTCCTGTCATCTCTCAACCAATCTCAGAGCTCAGGAAATGGCCGCCATGCCTGCACCAAAAGGAGAAGACACCTATAGGGCCAGGCAGAGGACACCTGGGTCTCTGGGTCACACAGGCTGGATTCTTCTTTCTTGTCACCCCCACCTCATCCACACCATGTGTGGCCTGCTCCTTTTGCTTCTAGAAACAAATCGATTCTGTTTGCATTGGAGCACCAGTAAGCAAACACGTTCTTTTCATTGAACTGATACTCCACTTTCAGTAACACAAGTGACAGCAGAAGCCTTGGCGTGAACTGGAGTTGGCAACAGGCAGGGATAAAGGAGGGATGGGGAAGACAGGAGGAGTTGGAGACAAATCTTTCTCTCACTTCTCCATGGATCAGGAGCTTTTGGTGAGATGGAGTCTGGATGCAGCTGTGGGATGCTTATAATCACATTTGTCCTCAGCCTGGAACCCAGAGGTGGTCAAGGAGGCAATGTGGATGAACCCAGAGCAGATGAATCAGGCTGGGACCCCTGTAGGTCCAGCACTGTTGTCCTGGGTCACAAATATAGGGGCTGTCTCTGGGAGCCTCAGTAGCCATTTCCATGGGACTGCCCAATGTTTCTGCTGCTCCCCATGCAGGAATTTAACATAGAGATGGGGACCTTCTCAAGAGTTTCATGGGGAGGAGTCACTTGAAGCAAATATTGGGCAGTTTCTGTATCCAGATGTTGCACCAACTAGACCCTGACTCAGTGAAAAGCTCTAATGGTGTAAGAGAAGACATGTGAACACGGTCATGCCCCAAGGGATCAGGAAACCCTCCCTCAACAGTCCCCATGGTTCTGAGTGGGATGAGCTGGAGGAAAGTCACATGCATGGAACCTCCTTCTACCAATGGCCCAGGAGCAGCCTCAGCTTTATCTAAGCCATGATGGTACCTGCCACCTCCCCAGCCATTTACTCACTCATGTCCTACAAAGAGTTTTGCTGCCCTCAGATCCAGTTACCCCCACACCTCATCAGCTCTCCTGACATTGAAACTGAAAATGCAGGTACCCAGGACTGGGACAGGCCAGTTTTATGGGGAATTCCTCCCTGACCTGTGTCCTCATGAAGAATTTTACATTTTCATGCTTTGTTCCTGGGACACAGTGAACCGTTGACAGCCCTGAGCACAGACTACTGGAAATGGAAGGGCAAGTCTCTGGTTTGAACCCTGGAAAAGCAGAATCCATGAGGCAGGAGACTGTTTACCTGCTAGAATGTTCCCAAGTTCTGACTACAATATGAGCTAGAAAAGGCTCATTTGGCTTCTTTCAGCAGAAAAAGGCCCAGCTCCTCAGGCACTGGTTTGAGCACATCTGGACAATCAGCCAACATTTTAGTGTCATCAGGTGGCTTGGTTTTGTTTTTGTTTTGCTGAGATTCAAAAACAATGAATGGGAAATTGAGAGAAAAGCCTGTTACCACAAGAAAGTAATTCCAAATACAGTTTCTAAACAGAAAAGTTATTTTGTCAATTTGAAAGTTGTCACAGAACAAGAGTGAGAGCAGGGTGAGGTTTTTGTTCCACTTCCCCATGTGTGTGTGTCACTGTGAGAAGCGCTGCTGTACCACACAGCACAGTAATAGTCAGCCTCATCTTCAGACTGGACCCCAGAGATCAGTAAAATCCCTGTATTGGCTGAAGCATCTTTGGATCCAGAGAAACGGCTGGGGACTCCAGAGCCCTGGCCCTTATTTGAGTCTGAGTAGTAGTACAGAAGGTACCGGGGAGGACTCCCTGGCTTCTGCTGGTACCAGTATATGCTGTAACTACCAACACTGATGCCACTGCCCAAGGTGCAGGTGAGTCTGGCTGATGCTCCAGGAGACGCTGAGAGGGAGGTTGGCTGGGTCAGCACAGGCTGGGAGAGGGAACCTGGAAACACAGGCATTAATGGGTGATATGGCAGAAAGCAGGCTAAAGTTGTTCAGGGATTTTTGCCAGAAGAGTCACAATCAGGCTAGGGTGCTGGCCCTGGTCTCTGAGGCCTTTTCCTACCTGTGCAGTGAGAAAGGAGCAGGAGGAGGAGAGGAGTCCAGGCCATGGTGGACACAGCCTCTTTCCCCGCAGTAGGGCTGGGCTGCCCCAGGCCTCCTTTTCTTCCCACCCTCTGCAGAGGAGGGGCTGCTCATGCAAATGTGTTTCCACCCAGGGACTGCCCAGCCCCTCCCTGAGCCCTGGGGATGCAGCTCAGCTCACTCTGCAGACTGAGCAGGAGGAAGGTTTGCTTTTCTGCTTGCAAGGCCCTGGGAGGAAGCACCTGTTGAGACCATACACGTGTCCCTGCTCAGGGAGCTCTGCCAGGCCAGAGGGGACACAGCTGCTGAGTCCCCATCGGTGAACACAGGGCCCAGTCCCAAGGGCTGGATTTCTCTGAGTGAATGGTCCTTACTGAGCAGCCATGTAGCAAGAACAGGGCAGCTCCATAGCATCCAATGCTGGTCCCAGGACACAGACTTTCCCATGGCTCAGAGACTTCATAATCCAGCTGGTCTCTGCAACTGTCCAGTCACTGATAGTGTTCACATATCTGTGGTCTGATTACTAGAGACTGTTTCTTTTTTAAAGAGCTAGGGACTCTTTTAAAGGATGGTGAAAATGAGAATTTTCCGGGAAAACTAAAGGATCCATGATATGTTGAAGGCAGCAATTCAGCAAAAGTTATATATACAATGGTTTCATGCGTTTTATGGAGATTTGACTCAATTTAGTAATGTAGGAAAATTAATAGATTTGGTAGACTTACCTTTATCAGTGAGCAGTGTGACAAATTTCTCTGTTTTATGAAGTTAGCCATTATCTCCCTAAGTAAAACTTGTCATTGTCTATACAGTTGTGTTACATTTTTGGTCAAGAATTTGTCTTAGATGTTATACAATTTGTTTGTATTGTGATATGCCACATGTATTTTTTGATGGGATGTTTTCAGTTTATTAGAAAGGTCAGTATGTATTTTTCCCTCAAAGTTCTCTTGCAAGTGAGAAGACAAGGGCAGCGACCATCACTTCTCAAAGTAACCACGTCTACTGTTGTGCTAACTGTGCAAACAGCCCCTGGATTTCTAGACTCATAAGGTGCTTTAGTGAAAAATCTAGAATCAGGATCACTCACTTCCCTCAGACACTCTCTCCTCAGGACATTCAGAGAGATCCTGCTCTTTCAGATGGGGCAAGGAGGGCACTCCCTGACTTAAACCCCTTCAGTAACTCCTCATTTTTATAAAACCTGAGCCCTGGGGCCTCCGCAGTCTGCCCCTCACACTGTGGCCCCTGCACACCCCCACAGCCCAACTCACATACCCTCCTTTTACTTCTGGGGCTCTGGACTCACTCGCTTCTCTGTCCTGGGAAATCCTAAGCTCCTGTCTTTTCCACATTCTCCACACCAGCTTCTCCTCTGCCTCTTTGGAGAAGATGGGCTTCTACTTGAAGTCACAGTGTAAGCTTACATTTTGTCCACGTTGTACACCTGTTAAAAGCAGAACATAAGCATCTCATCACAAACAAGGATATTTCCAACACTGGTTAGCATGGAAATTGTTGAGTCACAAAACATACTGATAATTTTCTAATGAATTGTTTGTACCCTTCAGCCAACTTTGACCATCATCAATGTGGTTCATGTTGTTTAACTTTTCAACGCCTGTTTCCCATCAACTTACCCCCTTGCTAGGTGATTTCTACGACAGATCAACGAAAAGGTATTTTATCATTGGTACACAAATTGACAAATATATATATTTGAAATGTTCCCTAATTTTTGCACATTAAAGCAACAGATTTCAAGGATTCTCACATTAATTGATTTGTTTTTTGATCATCCATATATAAAGTTAATTTATTGTAATAAGTGGGAAACTGAAGGAAACACAATGAGTGTTAAGATTTGCAGATGCAGGACTCACAGCATTGCATATTGGAACATAGTAAATTCCAGATGGGCACCTACATTCCTAATTATTTATTGACTTTACCCAGTCCTCCTAGTGCAGAAATATCTCTTCTATGGACACAGAGCTCATAAACCCATCATTCTTCCTTCAAAAATTTCCTCAACAAAGCCTATTATGGGACTTCTGGTTGATGAGTTTAATGTTTGAATTGCATTGATCACATGGCTGCTTTGAAGCTCTGTAATGAATATTGTGTTGAAGGATTGCTAATGTAAAGTTTCTGAGTTGTATAAACATTACCATTTTTCCAACTCGCACATATTCTGCAGTTTATTTGCTCTCAAGGGATTTCTGTCCCCCAAATTTGCTTTATGATCTACTGGTTTCCTGTGGTTTCTTTAAGCAGGACTGGGAAAGCCCATCACGCCCTCTCCACTCTCTCCACACGAACCCATGGTATCCAGCATCTATGCATTCATGGGAATCAGACCATAAATGAGTGAAAAGAGGCCGTGATTGGCAGCTGCAGAGACCAGCTGGGCTCTCAAGTCCCTGGGCCATGGGGAGATATGTGTGATATATTTGTATTTTCATATTCATATCCTTCTCCTGCTAACCAAATCTGAAGGAAAATGTTCTCACTTAATATCTTCTGTTGAATGAACTTTGAATCTCAAACACAAAATTTCCAGAATTTTTAAAAAAAAATTATTATCTTGACCTCAGATTTGTACCTCTTCCTGGCATTCCAATGTGGGTGAACTCACATATTTAACAAACATGTTTTGAGTCTGTCCTTAGTGCCAGGCGGTGTTATGGGCTCTGTAGCTACAGCAATGACAAGACAGAAAATAGCAGCAACTACAATGAACAATCTCATGGAGCTGAAATCTCAGCAGGGGAAACACAGAGAATAGAGTCACTAGCTGTAAAGAAATATCTTCATGTGGCTGATCCCACCCTGACCAGTTAGTCACCCTGGGATTTAAAGCCCGTTGCTGACAACTGAGAGACCTGCATTTCTATAATTCTGAAGAATGGATTGACTTCTGCAGAACTTGATGGTTTTATTTGACTATGTGTGTTATAAATCATCCCGTGTAAACAGAATGTGGTCATTCATCTTGGCCTCACAAATGGCTGGGATCTTACTGTAGGTCAGAGGTCAAACAGAACATTCCCATCCTTCAGAGGAATTCTTCATGGTAACTAGACAGCTGAGTGTGAGGAGATAGCTTTGTCGTCACATAACCTCCCCACTGCTCTGTTTGTGATGGATAAAGAGAAGCAGAGACACCACAACCCTGGAAGCCTGCCCTGGGAAGGTGGCAGGGAGGAAGGAAGGTAAAGAGAAGGGTGAATAAGGATGCCTGGGTGGGGGCTGGACCTCCTTTCCTTGTCCAGACACAGAATCCTGCCTTTCCACTGCTCTCTAGCTTTTTCATTGACCTTTACCCACCCCTACCCCCCATCACTGAGGAGGCCACAAGCACCCTGCCCCATAATGACAGCTTGGGAGCCTTTTGCCTGTGCTGGGCCTCAGTCCTCAGACTCCTGCACCTGCACAGACTGCAAATCAGTGTGCTCCCAAATCAGCTACTTCAGCACTGACACCTCAGCTCTCATGGTTTCTGACAGAGCTCTGGGAGGTTTCATCGTGAGCTTTAACAGCAGCAGCCCCTTGGATGTGTAGGGGATCATCCCATGTGCTCTACAATGCTCTGTCCTGACCCTTGGGGCTTTTGCTCAATAGAAAGTAACCAGGTCTCTTTTCAAGTGTGAAAAGTGATCGTTCATGTTAATCTTATTGAATAGCAGGGAAGGGCAGCAATGAGTCCTGAGTCCTGTGAGCTTTCCAGAGAGAAGAGGAGTGTGACACACTGGATCACAGCTACAGGCTGTTGTCAGGTTTCCATCATAAGGACACACTCAGGGCCTCAACCATTCGCCTCTTTCCTCTAGTCCTTCTCACCATGGTGTGGGTCACACACATTCCTCCCCGCTCAGCTGCCACATTACTTGCCAGAGACCTCATCTCTCACGTGTACAAAGCCACCAGTCCTAACTGGATCATCTGCCTTCACTCTGTCCCCTCCTTTTTCATCTTCCTTAGAGAAGCTGGACTTTTCCTCCTGAATCTCAAACCAGAGTCTGTGTCTTCCTTGCTTCCAACCTCCTAATGGCTTCTTGTTCCTTACCATCTTCTGGCCCATGTCAACCCTTGTATACCTCACCATACACCCTATTCCTGTTGACTTGCTGGCTCTCAGTCTTCTGTGAGGCATTATCCCTGTAAAGACAGGAACCCTGTCTGTCTTGTAAATTCTGTATCCTGAGCCCTCTCCTGAGCCTGGCACATAGTAGGTGTTTAGTAGACAATAAAGATGAACAGACCTTTGCATTAGCTCACATGCCTGAGGCTGACCCAGCTGGATTCTGTCCCTGCTTACCCTGACTCATCTCGGGTCTGTCCCCAGGGCAGTCTGTTCCTGGAATCAAAGACTTTCCGATTTTTTTGAGGCAGTCTGACAATGCTGTTGCTAAGGGCCTCCTCTGAGGGCTGGCTCTGAGAGAACAAAGCTGTATTGTCTAGATCACTGTCCCTGAACTGAGTCTTGGGTCCTGGTTAGTGGCAGCACCAAGAAACCTCCACACAAATGGTAAACAGACCAGCTGTCCTGGTTGTGGGTGGTACTGTTGGGAGGTCATGCTCCTAGAAGACCTGGTGTGTTCTCATCTCACTTCCCCAGACTGCAGCACTGTTTGGACCTCCGGGGGCTGTCTGAAGCCAATGGGAGTGATCAGCCTTGTCCTCAGCCTAAAGCCCAGAGATGCTTAGGAAGGCCTCCTTGCAAGACTAGGAGCCTGAGCATCCTTCCTGGATCCCTGCAGTCAGATATTTACTTCTATGAATCAGCAGTTTGGAGGCATTTCCTGGTCATTGTCGGTACCAGGTCACAATTCCAAGAACCTCATTGGTGCTGCCTCCAGTGCAGGAGATGGTGGCTGATTTAGCCACAGACAGATGGTGCAGGCTACCAAATGAGCGCCTATTGCCCAGTACTGTGGGAGTCAGGAGAGAGACACAGGGTGAGGGAGGCACCTCAGTGAGTCAGGGGAGCAAAGCAGAGCCCTGGTCCTCCCAGTGCCAGTCGCTGACTCCCTGTCTCCAGCCACCTGTGCAGCGACTGAGGAGGGTGAGGAGGAGGGGGTGCAGGCCATGGTGGAGATGTCTCTAGAGCGCTGCTTCCTGAGCCACACAGATTAGGGGGAACAATGCCTCTTCCCTGGCCTTTCTTGGAGGAGGGGACTTAATGCGAATGTCTCCTGACCCCTGGCTGTGCCCCTCACATAAGATGCTGAGTCTGGTTATTCTTTTTGAGGATCGGGTGGTTGGAAGTTGGGAGAGTGTGGCCCATCGCTGTCCAGGAAACCTGGAAGGACACGGCTGCTGAACTCAATGAACAGTAAAGGGAAACAAGGAGACCAGTGTCTGATTTGCAAGCTGAGGTCGGCCATGAACTCACTTCCCAGGCTGCCAGAAATCCATGGGTCTTTCTTCCTATTTAATTCCTCACTAGATCAGCACATAAGGGAGAGTGCTGGAGCTTGGGAAGAATTAGTTAGCCTATTTGTGTGGTTCACTGGATACATTGGAAATGCAGAAAACCCCTGGAATCAGGAGAAAGTGCTGGCTGAGATAAAAACCTAAAAAGGTAAATATAAAAGAAGTAGCCAACTTTGAGCTTCTTCAGAACTAAGAGTATCGGAGCATTTGAGAAGCACGCTTCTGATACACGCATGAAGACATTGTATGTAGTTTGGGATATAAATTGTTCCTGATGCCTCAATCTCTTATGCTCCAACTGACACGAGCAGGAAAGTTTTATTTCTCTATTTTGTGCATTGAGAAGTCAGGAATAATGTTTTCAAGGCTTTCCACTGAAAAATGCAGGCATTTTCTCTGACCTCACAAAATCCACAAAAATGACCAGGAGTGTTTTCATAACATCATATAACATCATTGACTAGCAAACAATTGGAATTATGTAAAAACTAGAATACTTCCCTGGTAGTCAGTTAAAAATACAAGGAGCAATTACTAAAATATTTTATCCTTTTAAACAAATGGAACACTACTTACATTAACTTTAAATGACAAGGGCATCAAGGTGTATAAAACCAGATCAAACAAGGTTTGTTCACCATTGTGCAAATGTTAAAAATAGAAATTAAAAAAAATGCATCCAAATGAAGAAAGGTCCTTATTCTGATTGCTTGGGATAAGGTAGCTTAGCAGAGAATCTGGTGATTTTAATACTTTTTGATTTTAGGCATAAAAGGCATGTATTGATAATTGATAATAGGCATGTATTGCTTTGAGAGCAACTCGATAAAATAAACTTTAATAATATCCACATAAAGAGTTTATTCTCTTTGTTCTTAGCTCAGAAAGTCCATCATTTGAAGAAGCTTCTTTCTGGAAGAAATGAATTTAGACTCAGCCTTTAGATCTGATCCTGCTGTTTTGTTGTTGTTGTTGTTGTTGTTGTTGTTGTTTTTAATATAAAACAATTAACTTTTGCTTTCTCTGATTCAATTCCTGCAAATCACTCTCGCATTCCCTCCACTTCAGAGCACGAGAAGGGATAGGAATCAATTCAGACCCTTTTCTTCCCCTTTCTATGGCTGCTCCCCATGTAGGCTGTCTTGGGAGCTGGAGTGTCTGATCATGTGATCTCCACATCACAAGGACCCAGGGAGGTTTATGTCTTGGTTCCTCTTATGAGTCTGTCACTGTGCTGAGCACCACTATAGTACAGCAAGCAGTAATAGTCAGCCTCGTCCTCAGGCTGCGCACCTGACAGTGTCAGGACAGCTTTGCCCCCAAGGATGGAGCCTGAGAACCGGGCAGGGGTCCAGGAGTATTTGCTGCTTGTAGCATAAATCAGTGCCCTGGGGACTTGTCCAGGTTTCTGCTGGCACCAGTTTGGATAGTGACCACTGGTGACTGCTCCAGTGCTGGAAGCACAGGTGAGAGTGACTGTCCCTCCTGGGGACACAGTCAGTGAGGGCTCCTGAGTCACTACAGCCTGAGAATTGGACCCTGAAACAAAAAACAGACACATGTTAGAAATTAGAAGGGGAGACACAAGGATCCCTCCAAAGGCTGGTATTTGAAATATCTCTTAACCTGGGCAGCAAGTGAGAAGGAACTGGAGGAGGAGCAGAGTCCAGGCCATGGTGCTGATATTGGAAGGGACCCCTGGCTCCAGAGCTGGGGCTGGATTCTGATGGCTCTTTATCTCCTATTGAGCTCTCCACAGGGAGGGGGTGTGTTGTGTGCTGCTTTATGCAAATCTTTACTGCCTTTATCACCACCTAGATCCGCAGCTCTGAGAGCAGCTACATTGTGAGGGGCCAGCCCAGGGTGGCTGTGTGCTGTGGATTTGCCCTGTGGGAGGAAGCAGCTGCTCTAACATTTACATGAGTCAGTGAGCAACTGCGCAGGGTTCATTCAGTTTGACCCTCTTGAGCTTCTTACAATCCAAGAGACCCCGACCACCCCCTGGTGGCTTTCCTGGACTGAGAATGTGTGGTCTTACACTTGTTTAACAAATAACTATTGATTTATCTTTGGACATCACCACAATATTTTCCAGGTCAATTCACACCCATTACTTGTCTATTCTTTGTTCATTCCTATTTGCTCTGCTTTCTCTTGCTGTTGCTGAAATCCTGCCCCTGTGACTAGTTCGATTTTAGTGCTACATGGTGTTCATTGTTATCTGAATGGTTTGAATGACTAAACAATTGTTTTAATGACATAACTGACTTTTTGAAACTATTTGTGTTGAGCATTATATTAAATGAACAGCTGGTTTAAGTGAGAATTTTTTTAATAATTTACTTTAGAGAATTTTTAAAAAGAAAATGACCAAAGGTGGAAGGTTGAAGTTTCATTGTCAATTCAGTGGAAACTCAAGTGAGCCATGAGGATAATCATCAAGGTCTACATAACAACCCCACTCTCACCCACTCCATCACTCAAAAGTCCTCTGGACACCAAGTCAGGGTGAGCTTTGCTGGTTGGCAACGCTTCCTACATAGAATCACACATTGTTGCCAGCAGAATGCAACCTTGTCTATTACTCCACTGGGAGAGGAAAACTGGATGCTTGTGCTTGGAATTCTTCTGAACTCTGCCCATGTGCCTCTTCCCTTGAGTTATTTTAATCTGTATTATTTTGCTGTAGAAACATTATATTAATGAATGTCACAGTTTTCAATGAGTTATGTGAGTCCTTCCAGGGAATCATGAGAAGCGAAGGGCTATTGGGAGCCCTTATCTTACAATCAGCTTCAGAATTGAGAGTGCTCTTGGGAATCTTCAGACCTCCCAGGTTCCATCTCACATTATTCTTTTTTTTTTAACTTCAAAACAAGTTTTATTTGGGAAGAGTTTCCCATTTTGTCAAAGCTGCAAGCAAGCTTCTTTCACAATTATACTTCTAGAGATCTAGTAGTTTCAGAGATGTCAGTGTTCAAAGGTATGTTTTAAAATCAATAACAAAACCACAGCCACACCAAAAGGCAATCTCTTTTTGGTTGGTCTCAAAGGGACAGCCACCGATTTCAGTTGTTGTCAGAAACAGGCTCACCACTTCCTTGGAAAACAGCGTGGAATCAGTGCCTACAGAGGAAATGTCTTTAAACATGTTAGTTATTTGGACAAGATTATTTGCTCCTTAGAAAATACAGTAAGATAAACAGTCCCAGATGGCAAAGTGTGCAGCACGGCGCCAGTTTTACAGAGGGATTACAAGATCCTGGGATCAGTAGCTATTGGCTGATGGCACAGAATATAAAAGCAGTCACCGGAAGTGGAAGAAGAATGATGACGAACAGGGAGTCTCTCACAGTCTTATTCAGCCTTTTAACATGCTAAATGGATATGCTATGTTCTGCAGCATCTTGAGAGAACGTTTGAGAGAGTTCAAACAACAACAAAAGCTATCCAGTATTATTCCACAGAAAGTCCATATTTGAAAAGAAAGAGAGACCTGTTCAGGATTCCCATGGAGGACTGTGCCTCCCATTCACTTCTGTCTCCAGGAGATACAAGGCATCAGCACTAGTGTGCTCTACCACAGCGTCCCAGCCCATGTCACTCATAGGGGAGTAAGTGGGATCCTTTGGAGGACACTTGCAGCGCAGTCCAAAGTTAATGCAAACCATGCAGCTGTTTTCCAGTGAGATGGCTGGAAATCAACTCCCTCAAAAATATCTTTTTAAGCAACATCTTTATTGACACAACTTTTATAAAATATTATTTTACTGTGCAGAATCTGTTTCAGGCTCTTTTGTACTTTATCTAAAATGTCTTTTTCCTCAAAATACAAATAATTCTTGTACTTTATCAAACCCTTATCTTTGTAAGTATCAGGCAATAACTTGGCTGTCTTTGTGTCTTCAGAAGGATTAATGTAAATCCCAAGAACTCTCCCTGCCCAAAGCTAGAAGAGTACTGTTTTTCTGTGGACTGGTGGAACTTAATTCCCTTTTGCTCTGCCAAGAGTAGCTAAATTTATCATAACCTAAGGGAGATTGATATTTACCTTAAGGCTGAGACCAACCCAGTCAGGCAGTGGTGTCTGGTGACAACTCATCCATGGTGATTTCAAAGTACCAGGTCCCTTTCTATGGCCCGTGAGAGGCCTTACAGAGTAGTCCTTCTCTCCAACCACAGTCAGCCAGCTGGCCGTTGGAGATCTTTACCTGGGGAGCTCAATCAAGTTAGGCTAACAAAACCTGTTCATAGAGGCAGTCACTGTGGAGGTTTCCAGGAATAAGTTTTCCTGCCTGAAAGTCTTCAACCTTCTGAGGACCAAGGTTGCGTGGATCAGGCTCAATTAGAATATACCAGTAGCCATCTTTGTTAAATGGGTGTTCTAAAAGGTGTAAGGGGGAAGGCACTGAGCAGAAAGCCAAAGGGTCCCTCTGGACCTTCTTGGTGTTCTCTGAGATCTCATCCTGCTGTTAGCACTAAGCTCCTCTTCCTCTTTTCTGCTGCTTCCTGTTCAGTTCCCCCATTCAGATTCCTACTCATAGACAGGTCACTGCTTTGCTTTTGGTTGTTCATAAACAGGATCAGTGTTACCAAGGTCCTGATCCAAAAGTCCACATCTTGGGCAATCTTCTTTCAGGTCTTTACTCCCTGGATCCAGGTGTTTCTTTACCAAGAATGAATCTCCTTCTTTCCTCATTGTTTTAACAATGTTATTCAGCCTAGTCATTTCCCCAGGTGTCTAATGGTCATCATGCACTCCCATTATTTATCAAGAAATGGTATAATATTCATTCTATTTTGGGAACTCCCATGCCAGGTTGACCAAAGCACTGAGGGACATTTCCTTCATGTTTGGTTGCTTCTGGATGAAATATGCCACTATCATTGACATATCTTTGCCAGATATATCAATTATGAACCATTTTCATAGGACAGCAGATGGCCGTCTCCAGCTGGAGAGGCTGCTACCACTGCCACCAGCTTCATCTCCCCTCCTTTGGCCATTGTTGCACTGGTGGCTGCTCCTGGACTGGGTCAGGCACTCACTGCTACCATCATGGTGACCCCAAGACTTTCTCATGTTATTTTGTGTCACCTGCAATGAGGCACCTTCAACTCTATTGGTTTGTTAAGATGCTGTGGGGCTTGCACAGAAGGAAGGGTGTCCTGGAGACTCAGGCACACTCTCCTAGTCCTGTTTGCTTTTATTGTTCTTGAAAGTAGAGAAACTGCACCGAATATAATTTTCTTTTTGAGTGTGTTAAGTTATTCAAACACAAAATACAATATTTTAACCATTTTCAAGTGTATGCTTCAGTGTCATTAAGTAAATTCACATTGTTGTGTAAGCACAGTACCACGATTTATCTCCAGGTATTTTTCATCTTCCCAAACCAAAACTTCATACCTGGAAAACATCATTCTACTTTTTGCCTCTATGCATTTCACTACACTAGATACCCCATAGAGGGACAAGCAAACAACTTTTGTCCTTTGAAACCAGCTTATTTCTGCCAGCATCATGTCTTTAGGGTTCATCCATGCCATTGCATGGGTCAGAACTTTCTGTTTAAGGCTGAATAATATTGTCTTGCGTGTGTATACTATATCCCGTTTATCCAATAGATGACATTTGGGCTGCCTCCACCTTTTAGCTATTGTGAATAATGCTCCTATGAACAAGGGTGTATAATTATCTCTTTGAGATCCCGCTTTCAGTCTTTGAGGCACATTCCCAGAAGTGAAAATTCTGATAAAATAGTAATTCTGTGTTTAGTATTCTAAGAAACTGTCATCAAGGCCTCCACAGTGGGTGCATTATTTGATGGTCCCTCCAGCAACGCATAACAGTTATAATTTCTATACATCTTTGCTAGAACCTGTTATTTTCTATTATTTCAGTAAAACCATCTTAATGGGTATGGGTCCTGATTTTGTTTTGGGTTGTTTCCTGTTTGCTCAAATATTGAAATGTAAGAGATTTATTTTCCTTCTTT
>NC_045452.1:6785334-6841339 GCF_002776525.5 Piliocolobus tephrosceles
AAAGAAGGAAAATAAATCTCTTACATTTCAATATTTGAGCAAACAGGAAACAACCCAAAACAAAATCAGGACCCATACCCATTAAGATGGTTTTACTGAAATAATAGAAAATAACAGGTTCTAGCAAAGATGTATAGAAATTATAACTGTTATGCGTTGCTGGAGGGACCATCAAATAATGCACCCACTGTGGAGGCCTTGATGACAGTTTCTTAGAATACTAAACACAGAATTACTATTTTATCAGAATTTTCACTTCTGGGAATGTGCCTCAAAGACTGAAAGCGGGATCTCAAAGAGATAATTATACACCCTTGTTCATAGGAGCATTATTCACAATAGCTAAAAGGTGGAGGCAGCCCAAATGTCATCTATTGGATAAACGGGATATAGTATACACACGCAAGACAATATTATTCAGCCTTAAACAGAAAGTTCTGACCCATGCAATGGCATGGATGAACCCTAAAGACATGATGCTGGCAGAAATAAGCTGGTTTCAAAGGACAAAAGTTGTTTGCTTGTCCCTCTATGGGGTATCTAGTGTAGTGAAATGCATAGAGGCAAAAAGTAGAATGATGTTTTCCAGGTATGAAGTTTTGGTTTGGGAAGATGAAAAATACCTGGAGATAAATCGTGGTACTGTGCTTACACAACAATGTGAATTTACTTAATGACACTGAAGCATACACTTGAAAATGGTTAAAATATTGTATTTTGTGTTTGAATAACTTAACACACTCAAAAAGAAAATTATATTCGGTGCAGTTTCTCTACTTTCAAGAACAATAAAAGCAAACAGGACTAGGAGAGTGTGCCTGAGTCTCCAGGACACCCTTCCTTCTGTGCAAGCCCCACAGCATCTTAACAAACCAATAGAGTTGAAGGTGCCTCATTGCAGGTGACACAAAATAACATGAGAAAGTCTTGGGGTCACCATGATGGTAGCAGTGAGTGCCTGACCCAGTCCAGGAGCAGCCACCAGTGCAACAATGGCCAAAGGAGGGGAGATGAAGCTGGTGGCAGTGGTAGCAGCCTCTCCAGCTGGAGACGGCCATCTGCTGTCCTATGAAAATGGTTCATAATTGATATATCTGGCAAAGATATGTCAATGATAGTGGCATATTTCATCCAGAAGCAACCAAACATGAAGGAAATGTCCCTCAGTGCTTTGGTCAACCTGGCATGGGAGTTCCCAAAATAGAATGAATATTATACCATTTCTTGATAAATAATGGGAGTGCATGATGACCATTAGACACCTGGGGAAATGACTAGGCTGAATAACATTGTTAAAACAATGAGGAAAGAAGGAGATTCATTCTTGGTAAAGAAACACCTGGATCCAGGGAGTAAAGACCTGAAAGAAGATTGCCCAAGATGTGGACTTTTGGATCAGGACCTTGGTAACACTGATCCTGTTTATGAACAACCAAAAGCAAAGCAGTGACCTGTCTATGAGTAGGAATCTGAATGGGGGAACTGAACAGGAAGCAGCAGAAAAGAGGAAGAGGAGCTTAGTGCTAACAGCAGGATGAGATCTCAGAGAACACCAAGAAGGTCCAGAGGGACCCTTTGGCTTTCTGCTCAGTGCCTTCCCCCTTACACCTTTTAGAACACCCATTTAACAAAGATGGCTACTGGTATATTCTAATTGAGCCTGATCCACGCAACCTTGGTCCTCAGAAGGTTGAAGACTTTCAGGCAGGAAAACTTATTCCTGGAAACCTCCACAGTGACTGCCTCTATGAACAGGTTTTGTTAGCCTAACTTGATTGAGCTCCCCAGGTAAAGATCTCCAACGGCCAGCTGGCTGACTGTGGTTGGAGAGAAGGACTACTCTGTAAGGCCTCTCACGGGCCATAGAAAGGGACCTGGTACTTTGAAATCACCATGGATGAGTTGTCACCAGACACCACTGCCTGACTGGGTTGGTCTCAGCCTTAAGGTAAATATCAATCTCCCTTAGGTTATGATAAATTTAGCTACTCTTGGCAGAGCAAAAGGGAATTAAGTTCCACCAGTCCACAGAAAAACAGTACTCTTCTAGCTTTGGGCAGGGAGAGTTCTTGGGATTTACATTAATCCTTCTGAAGACACAAAGACAGCCAAGTTATTGCCTGATACTTACAAAGATAAGGGTTTGATAAAGTACAAGAATTATTTGTATTTTGAGGAAAAAGACATTTTAGATAAAGTACAAAAGAGCCTGAAACAGATTCTGCACAGTAAAATAATATTTTATAAAAGTTGTGTCAATAAAGATGTTGCTTAAAAAGATATTTTTGAGGGAGTTGATTTCCAGCCATCTCACTGGAAAACAGCTGCATGGTTTGCATTAACTTTGGACTGCGCTGCAAGTGTCCTCCAAAGGATCCCACTTACTCCCCTATGAGTGACATGGGCTGGGACGCTGTGGTAGAGCACACTAGTGCTGATGCCTTGTATCTCCTGGAGACAGAAGTGAATGGGAGGCACAGTCCTCCATGGGAATCCTGAACAGGTCTCTCTTTCTTTTCAAATATGGACTTTCTGTGGAATAATACTGGATAGCTTTTGTTGTTGTTTGAACTCTCTCAAACGTTCTCTCAAGATGCTGCAGAACATAGCATATCCATTTAGCATGTTAAAAGGCTGAATAAGACTGTGAGAGACTCCCTGTTCGTCATCATTCTTCTTCCACTTCCGGTGACTGCTTTTATATTCTGTGCCATCAGCCAATAGCTACTGATCCCAGGATCTTGTAATCCCTCTGTAAAACTGGCGCCGTGCTGCACACTTTGCCATCTGGGACTGTTTATCTTACTGTATTTTCTAAGGAGCAAATAATCTTGTCCAAATAACTAACATGTTTAAAGACATTTCCTCTGTAGGCACTGATTCCACGCTGTTTTCCAAGGAAGTGGTGAGCCTGTTTCTGACAACAACTGAAATCGGTGGCTGTCCCTTTGAGACCAACCAAAAAGAGATTGCCTTTTGGTGTGGCTGTGGTTTTGTTATTGATTTTAAAACATACCTTTGAACACTGACATCTCTGAAACTACTAGATCTCTAGAAGTATAATTGTGAAAGAAGCTTGCTTGCAGCTTTGACAAAATGGGAAACTCTTCCCAAATAAAACTTGTTTTGAAGTTAAAAAAAAAAGAATAATGTGAGATGGAACCTGGGAGGTCTGAAGATTCCCAAGAGCACTCTCAATTCTGAAGCTGATTGTAAGATAAGGGCTCCCAATAGCCCTTCGCTTCTCATGATTCCCTGGAAGGACTCACATAACTCATTGAAAACTGTGACATTCATTAATATAATGTTTCTACAGCAAAATAATACAGATTAAAATAACTCAAGGGAAGAGGCACATGGGCAGAGTTCAGAAGAATTCCAAGCACAAGCATCCAGTTTTCCTCTCCCAGTGGAGTAATAGACAAGGTTGCATTCTGCTGGCAACAATGTGTGATTCTATGTAGGAAGCGTTGCCAACCAGCAAAGCTCACCCTGACTTGGTGTCCAGAGGACTTTTGAGTGATGGAGTGGGTGAGAGTGGGGTTGTTATGTAGACCTTGATGATTATCCTCATGGCTCACTTGAGTTTCCACTGAATTGACAATGAAACTTCAACCTTCCACCTTTGGTCATTTTCTTTTTAAAAATTCTCTAAAGTAAATTATTAAAAAAATTCTCACTTAAACCAGCTGTTCATTTAATATAATGCTCAACACAAATAGTTTCAAAAAGTCAGTTATGTCATTAAAACAATTGTTTAGTCATTCAAACCATTCAGATAACAATGAACACCATGTAGCACTAAAATCGAACTAGTCACAGGGGCAGGATTTCAGCAACAGCAAGAGAAAGCAGAGCAAATAGGAATGAACAAAGAATAGACAAGTAATGGGTGTGAATTGACCTGGAAAATATTGTGGTGATGTCCAAAGATAAATCAATAGTTATTTGTTAAACAAGTGTAAGACCACACATTCTCAGTCCAGGAAAGCCACCAGGGGGTGGTCGGGGTCTCTTGGATTGTAAGAAGCTCAAGAGGGTCAAACTGAATGAACCCTGCGCAGTTGCTCACTGACTCATGTAAATGTTAGAGCAGCTGCTTCCTCCCACAGGGCAAATCCACAGCACACAGCCACCCTGGGCTGGCCCCTCACAATGTAGCTGCTCTCAGAGCTGCGGATCTAGGTGGTGATAAAGGCAGTAAAGATTTGCATAAAGCAGCACACAACACACCCCCTCCCTGTGGAGAGCTCAATAGGAGATAAAGAGCCATCAGAATCCAGCCCCAGCTCTGGAGCCAGGGGTCCCTTCCAATATCAGCACCATGGCCTGGACTCTGCTCCTCCTCCAGTTCCTTCTCACTTGCTGCCCAGGTTAAGAGATATTTCAAATACCAGCCTTTGGAGGGATCCTTGTGTCTCCCCTTCTAATTTCTAACATGTGTCTGTTTTTTGTTTCAGGGTCCAATTCTCAGGCTGTAGTGACTCAGGAGCCCTCACTGACTGTGTCCCCAGGAGGGACAGTCACTCTCACCTGTGCTTCCAGCACTGGAGCAGTCACCAGTGGTCACTATCCAAACTGGTGCCAGCAGAAACCTGGACAAGTCCCCAGGGCACTGATTTATGCTACAAGCAGCAAATACTCCTGGACCCCTGCCCGGTTCTCAGGCTCCATCCTTGGGGGCAAAGCTGTCCTGACACTGTCAGGTGCGCAGCCTGAGGACGAGGCTGACTATTACTGCTTGCTGTACTATAGTGGTGCTCAGCACAGTGACAGACTCATAAGAGGAACCAAGACATAAACCTCCCTGGGTCCTTGTGATGTGGAGATCACATGATCAGACACTCCAGCTCCCAAGACAGCCTACATGGGGAGCAGCCATAGAAAGGGGAAGAAAAGGGTCTGAATTGATTCCTATCCCTTCTCGTGCTCTGAAGTGGAGGGAATGCGAGAGTGATTTGCAGGAATTGAATCAGAGAAAGCAAAAGTTAATTGTTTTATATTAAAAACAACAACAACAACAACAACAACAACAACAAAACAGCAGGATCAGATCTAAAGGCTGAGTCTAAATTCATTTCTTCCAGAAAGAAGCTTCTTCAAATGATGGACTTTCTGAGCTAAGAACAAAGAGAATAAACTCTTTATGTGGATATTATTAAAGTTTATTTTATCGAGTTGCTCTCAAAGCAATACATGCCTATTATCAATTATCAATACATGCCTTTTATGCCTAAAATCAAAAAGTATTAAAATCACCAGATTCTCTGCTAAGCTACCTTATCCCAAGCAATCAGAATAAGGACCTTTCTTCATTTGGATGCATTTTTTTTAATTTCTATTTTTAACATTTGCACAATGGTGAACAAACCTTGTTTGATCTGGTTTTATACACCTTGATGCCCTTGTCATTTAAAGTTAATGTAAGTAGTGTTCCATTTGTTTAAAAGGATAAAATATTTTAGTAATTGCTCCTTGTATTTTTAACTGACTACCAGGGAAGTATTCTAGTTTTTACATAATTCCAATTGTTTGCTAGTCAATGATGTTATATGATGTTATGAAAACACTCCTGGTCATTTTTGTGGATTTTGTGAGGTCAGAGAAAATGCCTGCATTTTTCAGTGGAAAGCCTTGAAAACATTATTCCTGACTTCTCAATGCACAAAATAGAGAAATAAAACTTTCCTGCTCGTGTCAGTTGGAGCATAAGAGATTGAGGCATCAGGAACAATTTATATCCCAAACTACATACAATGTCTTCATGCGTGTATCAGAAGCGTGCTTCTCAAATGCTCCGATACTCTTAGTTCTGAAGAAGCTCAAAGTTGGCTACTTCTTTTATATTTACCTTTTTAGGTTTTTATCTCAGCCAGCACTTTCTCCTGATTCCAGGGGTTTTCTGCATTTCCAATGTATCCAGTGAACCACACAAATAGGCTAACTAATTCTTCCCAAGCTCCAGCACTCTCCCTTATGTGCTGATCTAGTGAGGAATTAAATAGGAAGAAAGACCCATGGATTTCTGGCAGCCTGGGAAGTGAGTTCATGGCCGACCTCAGCTTGCAAATCAGACACTGGTCTCCTTGTTTCCCTTTACTGTTCATTGAGTTCAGCAGCCGTGTCCTTCCAGGTTTCCTGGACAGCGATGGGCCACACTCTCCCAACTTCCAACCACCCGATCCTCAAAAAGAATAACCAGACTCAGCATCTTATGTGAGGGGCACAGCCAGGGGTCAGGAGACATTCGCATTAAGTCCCCTCCTCCAAGAAAGGCCAGGGAAGAGGCATTGTTCCCCCTAATCTGTGTGGCTCAGGAAGCAGCGCTCTAGAGACATCTCCACCATGGCCTGCACCCCCTCCTCCTCACCCTCCTCAGTCGCTGCACAGGTGGCTGGAGACAGGGAGTCAGCGACTGGCACTGGGAGGACCAGGGCTCTGCTTTGCTCCCCTGACTCACTGAGGTGCCTCCCTCACCCTGTGTCTCTCTCCTGACTCCCACAGTACTGGGCAATAGGCGCTCATTTGGTAGCCTGCACCATCTGTCTGTGGCTAAATCAGCCACCATCTCCTGCACTGGAGGCAGCACCAATGAGGTTCTTGGAATTGTGACCTGGTACCGACAATGACCAGGAAATGCCTCCAAACTGCTGATTCATAGAAGTAAATATCTGACTGCAGGGATCCAGGAAGGATGCTCAGGCTCCTAGTCTTGCAAGGAGGCCTTCCTAAGCATCTCTGGGCTTTAGGCTGAGGACAAGGCTGATCACTCCCATTGGCTTCAGACAGCCCCCGGAGGTCCAAACAGTGCTGCAGTCTGGGGAAGTGAGATGAGAACACACCAGGTCTTCTAGGAGCATGACCTCCCAACAGTACCACCCACAACCAGGACAGCTGGTCTGTTTACCATTTGTGTGGAGGTTTCTTGGTGCTGCCACTAACCAGGACCCAAGACTCAGTTCAGGGACAGTGATCTAGACAATACAGCTTTGTTCTCTCAGAGCCAGCCCTCAGAGGAGGCCCTTAGCAACAGCATTGTCAGACTGCCTCAAAAAAATCGGAAAGTCTTTGATTCCAGGAACAGACTGCCCTGGGGACAGACCCGAGATGAGTCAGGGTAAGCAGGGACAGAATCCAGCTGGGTCAGCCTCAGGCATGTGAGCTAATGCAAAGGTCTGTTCATCTTTATTGTCTACTAAACACCTACTATGTGCCAGGCTCAGGAGAGGGCTCAGGATACAGAATTTACAAGACAGACAGGGTTCCTGTCTTTACAGGGATAATGCCTCACAGAAGACTGAGAGCCAGCAAGTCAACAGGAATAGGGTGTATGGTGAGGTATACAAGGGTTGACATGGGCCAGAAGATGGTAAGGAACAAGAAGCCATTAGGAGGTTGGAAGCAAGGAAGACACAGACTCTGGTTTGAGATTCAGGAGGAAAAGTCCAGCTTCTCTAAGGAAGATGAAAAAGGAGGGGACAGAGTGAAGGCAGATGATCCAGTTAGGACTGGTGGCTTTGTACACGTGAGAGATGAGGTCTCTGGCAAGTAATGTGGCAGCTGAGCGGGGAGGAATGTGTGTGACCCACACCATGGTGAGAAGGACTAGAGGAAAGAGGCGAATGGTTGAGGCCCTGAGTGTGTCCTTATGATGGAAACCTGACAACAGCCTGTAGCTGTGATCCAGTGTGTCACACTCCTCTTCTCTCTGGAAAGCTCACAGGACTCAGGACTCATTGCTGCCCTTCCCTGCTATTCAATAAGATTAACATGAACGATCACTTTTCACACTTGAAAAGAGACCTGGTTACTTTCTATTGAGCAAAAGCCCCAAGGGTCAGGACAGAGCATTGTAGAGCACATGGGATGATCCCCTACACATCCAAGGGGCTGCTGCTGTTAAAGCTCACGATGAAACCTCCCAGAGCTCTGTCAGAAACCATGAGAGCTGAGGTGTCAGTGCTGAAGTAGCTGATTTGGGAGCACACTGATTTGCAGTCTGTGCAGGTGCAGGAGTCTGAGGACTGAGGCCCAGCACAGGCAAAAGGCTCCCAAGCTGTCATTATGGGGCAGGGTGCTTGTGGCCTCCTCAGTGATGGGGGGTAGGGGTGGGTAAAGGTCAATGAAAAAGCTAGAGAGCAGTGGAAAGGCAGGATTCTGTGTCTGGACAAGGAAAGGAGGTCCAGCCCCCACCCAGGCATCCTTATTCACCCTTCTCTTTACCTTCCTTCCTCCCTGCCACCTTCCCAGGGCAGGCTTCCAGGGTTGTGGTGTCTCTGCTTCTCTTTATCCATCACAAACAGAGCAGTGGGGAGGTTATGTGACGACAAAGCTATCTCCTCACACTCAGCTGTCTAGTTACCATGAAGAATTCCTCTGAAGGATGGGAATGTTCTGTTTGACCTCTGACCTACAGTAAGATCCCAGCCATTTGTGAGGCCAAGATGAATGACCACATTCTGTTTACACGGGATGATTTATAACACACATAGTCAAATAAAACCATCAAGTTCTGCAGAAGTCAATCCATTCTTCAGAATTATAGAAATGCAGGTCTCTCAGTTGTCAGCAACGGGCTTTAAATCCCAGGGTGACTAACTGGTCAGGGTGGGATCAGCCACATGAAGATATTTCTTTACAGCTAGTGACTCTATTCTCTGTGTTTCCCCTGCTGAGATTTCAGCTCCATGAGATTGTTCATTGTAGTTGCTGCTATTTTCTGTCTTGTCATTGCTGTAGCTACAGAGCCCATAACACCGCCTGGCACTAAGGACAGACTCAAAACATGTTTGTTAAATATGTGAGTTCACCCACATTGGAATGCCAGGAAGAGGTACAAATCTGAGGTCAAGATAATAATTTTTTTTTAAAAATTCTGGAAATTTTGTGTTTGAGATTCAAAGTTCATTCAACAGAAGATATTAAGTGAGAACATTTTCCTTCAGATTTGGTTAGCAGGAGAAGGATATGAATATGAAAATACAAATATATCACACATATCTCCCCATGGCCCAGGGACTTGAGAGCCCAGCTGGTCTCTGCAGCTGCCAATCACGGCCTCTTTTCACTCATTTATGGTCTGATTCCCATGAATGCATAGATGCTGGATACCATGGGTTCGTGTGGAGAGAGTGGAGAGGGCGTGATGGGCTTTCCCAGTCCTGCTTAAAGAAACCACAGGAAACCAGTAGATCATAAAGCAAATTTGGGGGACAGAAATCCCTTGAGAGCAAATAAACTGCAGAATATGTGCGAGTTGGAAAAATGGTAATGTTTATACAACTCAGAAACTTTACATTAGCAATCCTTCAACACAATATTCATTACAGAGCTTCAAAGCAGCCATGTGATCAATGCAATTCAAACATTAAACTCATCAACCAGAAGTCCCATAATAGGCTTTGTTGAGGAAATTTTTGAAGGAAGAATGATGGGTTTATGAGCTCTGTGTCCATAGAAGAGATATTTCTGCACTAGGAGGACTGGGTAAAGTCAATAAATAATTAGGAATGTAGGTGCCCATCTGGAATTTACTATGTTCCAATATGCAATGCTGTGAGTCCTGCATCTGCAAATCTTAACACTCATTGTGTTTCCTTCAGTTTCCCACTTATTACAATAAATTAACTTTATATATGGATGATCAAAAAACAAATCAATTAATGTGAGAATCCTTGAAATCTGTTGCTTTAATGTGCAAAAATTAGGGAACATTTCAAATATATATATTTGTCAATTTGTGTACCAATGATAAAATACCTTTTCGTTGATCTGTCGTAGAAATCACCTAGCAAGGGGGTAAGTTGATGGGAAACAGGCGTTGAAAAGTTAAACAACATGAACCACATTGATGATGGTCAAAGTTGGCTGAAGGGTACAAACAATTCATTAGAAAATTATCAGTATGTTTTGTGACTCAACAATTTCCATGCTAACCAGTGTTGGAAATATCCTTGTTTGTGATGAGATGCTTATGTTCTGCTTTTAACAGGTGTACAACGTGGACAAAATGTAAGCTTACACTGTGACTTCAAGTAGAAGCCCATCTTCTCCAAAGAGGCAGAGGAGAAGCTGGTGTGGAGAATGTGGAAAAGACAGGAGCTTAGGATTTCCCAGGACAGAGAAGCGAGTGAGTCCAGAGCCCCAGAAGTAAAAGGAGGGTATGTGAGTTGGGCTGTGGGGGTGTGCAGGGGCCACAGTGTGAGGGGCAGACTGCGGAGGCCCCAGGGCTCAGGTTTTATAAAAATGAGGAGTTACTGAAGGGGTTTAAGTCAGGGAGTGCCCTCCTTGCCCCATCTGAAAGAGCAGGATCTCTCTGAATGTCCTGAGGAGAGAGTGTCTGAGGGAAGTGAGTGATCCTGATTCTAGATTTTTCACTAAAGCACCTTATGAGTCTAGAAATCCAGGGGCTGTTTGCACAGTTAGCACAACAGTAGACGTGGTTACTTTGAGAAGTGATGGTCGCTGCCCTTGTCTTCTCACTTGCAAGAGAACTTTGAGGGAAAAATACATACTGACCTTTCTAATAAACTGAAAACATCCCATCAAAAAATACATGTGGCATATCACAATACAAACAAATTGTATAACATCTAAGACAAATTCTTGACCAAAAATGTAACACAACTGTATAGACAATGACAAGTTTTACTTAGGGAGATAATGGCTAACTTCATAAAACAGAGAAATTTGTCACACTGCTCACTGATAAAGGTAAGTCTACCAAATCTATTAATTTTCCTACATTACTAAATTGAGTCAAATCTCCATAAAACGCATGAAACCATTGTATATATAACTTTTGCTGAATTGCTGCCTTCAACATATCATGGATCCTTTAGTTTTCCCGGAAAATTCTCATTTTCACCATCCTTTAAAAGAGTCCCTAGCTCTTTAAAAAAGAAACAGTCTCTAGTAATCAGACCACAGATATGTGAACACTATCAGTGACTGGACAGTTGCAGAGACCAGCTGGATTATGAAGTCTCTGAGCCATGGGAAAGTCTGTGTCCTGGGACCAGCATTGGATGCTATGGAGCTGCCCTGTTCTTGCTACATGGCTGCTCAGTAAGGACCATTCACTCAGAGAAATCCAGCCCTTGGGACTGGGCCCTGTGTTCACCGATGGGGACTCAGCAGCTGTGTCCCCTCTGGCCTGGCAGAGCTCCCTGAGCAGGGACACGTGTATGGTCTCAACAGGTGCTTCCTCCCAGGGCCTTGCAAGCAGAAAAGCAAACCTTCCTCCTGCTCAGTCTGCAGAGTGAGCTGAGCTGCATCCCCAGGGCTCAGGGAGGGGCTGGGCAGTCCCTGGGTGGAAACACATTTGCATGAGCAGCCCCTCCTCTGCAGAGGGTGGGAAGAAAAGGAGGCCTGGGGCAGCCCAGCCCTACTGCGGGGAAAGAGGCTGTGTCCACCATGGCCTGGACTCCTCTCCTCCTCCTGCTCCTTTCTCACTGCACAGGTAGGAAAAGGCCTCAGAGACCAGGGCCAGCACCCTAGCCTGATTGTGACTCTTCTGGCAAAAATCCCTGAACAACTTTAGCCTGCTTTCTGCCATATCACCCATTAATGCCTGTGTTTCCAGGTTCCCTCTCCCAGCCTGTGCTGACCCAGCCAACCTCCCTCTCAGCGTCTCCTGGAGCATCAGCCAGACTCACCTGCACCTTGGGCAGTGGCATCAGTGTTGGTAGTTACAGCATATACTGGTACCAGCAGAAGCCAGGGAGTCCTCCCCGGTACCTTCTGTACTACTACTCAGACTCAAATAAGGGCCAGGGCTCTGGAGTCCCCAGCCGTTTCTCTGGATCCAAAGATGCTTCAGCCAATACAGGGATTTTACTGATCTCTGGGGTCCAGTCTGAAGATGAGGCTGACTATTACTGTGCTGTGTGGTACAGCAGCGCTTCTCACAGTGACACACACACATGGGGAAGTGGAACAAAAACCTCACCCTGCTCTCACTCTTGTTCTGTGACAACTTTCAAATTGACAAAATAACTTTTCTGTTTAGAAACTGTATTTGGAATTACTTTCTTGTGGTAACAGGCTTTTCTCTCAATTTCCCATTCATTGTTTTTGAATCTCAGCAAAACAAAAACAAAACCAAGCCACCTGATGACACTAAAATGTTGGCTGATTGTCCAGATGTGCTCAAACCAGTGCCTGAGGAGCTGGGCCTTTTTCTGCTGAAAGAAGCCAAATGAGCCTTTTCTAGCTCATATTGTAGTCAGAACTTGGGAACATTCTAGCAGGTAAACAGTCTCCTGCCTCATGGATTCTGCTTTTCCAGGGTTCAAACCAGAGACTTGCCCTTCCATTTCCAGTAGTCTGTGCTCAGGGCTGTCAACGGTTCACTGTGTCCCAGGAACAAAGCATGAAAATGTAAAATTCTTCATGAGGACACAGGTCAGGGAGGAATTCCCCATAAAACTGGCCTGTCCCAGTCCTGGGTACCTGCATTTTCAGTTTCAATGTCAGGAGAGCTGATGAGGTGTGGGGGTAACTGGATCTGAGGGCAGCAAAACTCTTTGTAGGACATGAGTGAGTAAATGGCTGGGGAGGTGGCAGGTACCATCATGGCTTAGATAAAGCTGAGGCTGCTCCTGGGCCATTGGTAGAAGGAGGTTCCATGCATGTGACTTTCCTCCAGCTCATCCCACTCAGAACCATGGGGACTGTTGAGGGAGGGTTTCCTGATCCCTTGGGGCATGACCGTGTTCACATGTCTTCTCTTACACCATTAGAGCTTTTCACTGAGTCAGGGTCTAGTTGGTGCAACATCTGGATACAGAAACTGCCCAATATTTGCTTCAAGTGACTCCTCCCCATGAAACTCTTGAGAAGGTCCCCATCTCTATGTTAAATTCCTGCATGGGGAGCAGCAGAAACATTGGGCAGTCCCATGGAAATGGCTACTGAGGCTCCCAGAGACAGCCCCTATATTTGTGACCCAGGACAACAGTGCTGGACCTACAGGGGTCCCAGCCTGATTCATCTGCTCTGGGTTCATCCACATTGCCTCCTTGACCACCTCTGGGTTCCAGGCTGAGGACAAATGTGATTATAAGCATCCCACAGCTGCATCCAGACTCCATCTCACCAAAAGCTCCTGATCCATGGAGAAGTGAGAGAAAGATTTGTCTCCAACTCCTCCTGTCTTCCCCATCCCTCCTTTATCCCTGCCTGTTGCCAACTCCAGTTCACGCCAAGGCTTCTGCTGTCACTTGTGTTACTGAAAGTGGAGTATCAGTTCAATGAAAAGAACGTGTTTGCTTACTGGTGCTCCAATGCAAACAGAATCGATTTGTTTCTAGAAGCAAAAGGAGCAGGCCACACATGGTGTGGATGAGGTGGGGGTGACAAGAAAGAAGAATCCAGCCTGTGTGACCCAGAGACCCAGGTGTCCTCTGCCTGGCCCTATAGGTGTCTTCTCCTTTTGGTGCAGGCATGGCGGCCATTTCCTGAGCTCTGAGATTGGTTGAGAGATGACAGGAAAGGAGAATCCTGCCTGTGTGATCCAGAGACCCATATGTGAGAGTGGAAGTCTGATACTTAAGGAAACATGGAATCAGCATTCTGAAAGCTCTGGCTCTGTCTTGGCTTATGGCTGATGTAGAAGGGACACAAGGGAGATGCTCAGCCTTGGGTGGCCCAGACACAGCCATCCTGAAAAGGGGCTGAGCTCTCTGCAATGTGGGCTTTCTGCAATAATATGCTTATGGAGGCTGCAATCTGAGGATGATGCAAAAGAAGCTATTTAAAGTGAGCAGGGGACGGTTTACAGGGGAATGAGGCAAAAGGTGTGGGGTCAGATGTGGTAAGGAGGGTGCAGCCTGGAGAAGAGATTGTCTTTGAAAGCCTTATGAGAAGGAGGCCCAAGGCCCAGAGCGGTGACAAATAGAAGATGTGGAAGGATCTGGGCCCTGGAGACACAGACGCACAGGGGCTTGGGTCTGTTCTAGAAGGTCCCTGAAGAGGATGACATTAAAAAACTATGGTCAGTGGCCTCTGTCCAATGCTCCCAGTCCCAGCTACTGTCTCTTTCAGAGCTTCTGGGTGTCCAGGTTTCTTCCCTGAAGTCGCTTTCTCAGCACCAGCCCCCAGGAGCACGTTCACCTTCCGTGCCCAGAGTGGGGCATATACAGCTGAGTATGAAAAACAAGATTTAGAAGAAAGTGTCTGCCCATTGTGGTGGGGATGGGTGAGCAATTGTGGGCATTTGAGCTCCTCTAGGAACCTGAAAGAGCAGAGGTGCTCCCCAAGGCCTGGACTCCTTACTTCACCCTCCTCCCATCACTCTCCCCACTGCAGCTACAGTCAGGGGAGGGCTCAGGACTACCTGAGGACCCGGCACAGCTCAGGGCCTCCATCCCAGTCATTGTCTCCAAACTCTGTAAGGGCTATCTCTGAAACTGTAGAAACACAGATTTCTACATGCCCAGGATAAGGTTAGAGGACACTGATCCCATGTCTTGCAAGCTGCTCATCAGCTCTCAGGGCCCCAGTGAAGAGAAGAAAGAGTTAGAAATCAGGAATCTACCCAGGTCTACCCTCTCTCCTCTCTCCCAGCCACCCCCTGGCTTATTCTATCCACAGAAATAAAGAGGAGGTGGCCACAGAGGGCAAGGGGGGTGCTAAGCAATATCCAAGGCAGCAGAGCCAGGCAGTCACCCAGGATGGTGTGAGGAGGTGGTGGAGGTGTCTGGAACCAGGGAATAGCACAGACACTCTTACTAAAGTGAAGAGGGGTGGCAAAAACGGAGGCCTAGATAATGAACCAGATCTCCTGAGCCATCTACTCATTTTTTCTTCTGTTGCACCTTGGGTAAGAATAGGACAAAAAAGTCTTTGGGGAGGTTTTTTTCTTCAGCCAAGAATCCTTAGAGGACTGAGTCAGGAGTTGAGGGGAGACCGAGCCTCGCTCTCAGGCCAAAAGATTTTGCAGCTTTCAAGGGAATTGGACAGGATTGAAGTTCCCAGACTCTGGCATCTAAGACATAAGCACCCTTAGCCAAGCCCAGCACAGACACCAAAATGGAAGACGGCCGATAGATAAGTCTAGAAAGGCCTAGATGAAATAATCCTGGGGCTTAATCCTAAATCTAGAAAGAGAGTAGGTTTTATGAGATGAAGCAGAAGGAGTATTAGATCTTGAATCTTAAGACTTGGGTTTTAAGTCAAACATGTTAGTGCGCATCTGTAGTCCCAAGTTTTTGGAAGACTCAGACAGGAGGATCACTTACTTCCAGGAGTTTGAAGTTACAGTGAGCTGTGATCATGCCACTGCACTCCAGCCTGGGTGACAGAATGACACTTCATCTCTAAACAAATAAACAAATAATCATTTGAGTTTGTGTCCTGGCATTTACTGGCCATGTGGCTTTGAGCAACCCAAGTTTTCCTCCTTTATTTCCTCTCTTGAAAAATGGAGATAATGATGAAAATACCCACTTAGTAAAGGTGTTGGGAAGATGAAACAGGATTAATACAAAGTCACTCCATTGCTACTAGGAGATGGAAGCTTAGATACTGGAGGCCAGAGTGCTTGAGAAACCTCTCTGAGGAACTGAGAAACCTCTCTGAGGAACTGAGAGCACTCAATCTGGAGATCAGACTGGTAGAGAGATGCTTGGGACAGACCAAAGCCATAAAGAGTCTGATTCTGGGAGAGCACCAAGGCCAGGATGTGCCAGGGTTGCTGGGGAAGGGTAGGAGCTACAAAACAATTAATTAATTGCACTTGGTGTTTACATTATTCTAGAATTTATTCCTCAGATGGGCAAATATTTTCACGTACCTACCTACCTACCTACTTATCTACCAGTCTGCAATCTGTCAGTGAGGGCCTGAGAGAAAGGGGAAGGCACAGAGGCAGAGGCTGGGTCTGAGGGCAGGTCCCAGTCATCTGGGAGCAGACTCTGGTCAGCCAGGGAGGGAAGACAGGGAGCAGCTCCTGGTGTCTTGGAGGCAAGCACCGCCCTGTCCCTGCTGGTCTTCCTGCTCTGTGGTCTCCAAGGGAGGCGCCTCAGGGAGGATGAGCTTCAGGACTGTCTTGTAAAGCACACAGTGAGCTGGGCAAGTGAGTCCAGGGCACGAGGGCTGTGTGGAGACCTGAGACTCAGATGCTTAGTGACATGGACACTGTCCAGCTCCATCCTATAGGGAAAGGACAAAGTGGACAGTGGAGAAAGCCAGATTCTCAGGCCTGTGTGGGCTTCAGCCAGCAGAGGGTGCTGTGGGCTGTCTCTGAGGCCTGTGCTATGAATCCCAGTTGGGAGCCAACCTCTAGGCCTAGGCTGGAGCCCTCTGCCCCTGCCCACGGGGACCAGAAGCTGTGTCCTTACAGGTCCTCAGGGAGACACAGAACAGCCCCACCCAGGTCCACCCCATCCCAGGCTCAGCTTTCTAGGCAGGGGTCAGAGTCAGGGCCTAGGGTGGGACCTGGGCAGCCCAGGGGAGGAGGCTGGTGAGCATGAGGAGGCCCTCTTTCATCCTGGGATATTGGAGGAAATAATAGGGACTGGGGGAGCTCAGGCCCAGCTGAGGGTCATCAGGATGCAGAGCTGTGTGGGGGTCCTCACCATGGCCTCAGGTCCTCCCTTTCTCCCCCTTCTCATCCACTGCACAGGTGACTAGGGATAGGGATAGGGATAGGGCATCAGGGCTGTGGGTGAATGGAACGAGGACCCTGCATGCTGCCCTCTCCACTGACCCACCTCTCTCACCCTGTGTTAGTCCAGATGTCAAGGTTCTGGTCCAGTCTGTGCTGACCCAGTGGTGGGAAGTGTTCATGTGGGTGCGGCAAACTGCCACCATCTATCACACTGGAAGCAGAAGCAAGGCTGGGTGTGGATCTGTGTCCTGGTACCAGCAGTGTCCCCAAACTCCTCATCTATGACAGCAGTCATCGGTCAGCACAGGTCCCAGCCCAGTTCTTGGACCCCAGGTTGGGCATCATGGCCTCCCTGAGCACCTCTGGGCTCCAGGCAGTGAAGGAAGCTGATTCTTATGCGCATCTTGAGACACAAGCATCCAAGGTTATGGAGTGCTCTGGGCCAGTGGGGAGGTGGGAGGAAAACCTTCTGTTTTCCCAGTAATGTGTCTTCTCTGTTTAGCCTCCACCCCTTCAGCACAAGTTTCTGGGGAGGAGGAACTGAAGCCTGGGTGAGAGAAGGATGAGGACCTGGAGCCTATTGCTGAGGGGGACCTTTTCCTCTCCAGATGGCAACAGGGAGAATCTCCCTCTGAGATACATGAGAAGCCCCTTCCCATGACCTGTCCTGTCACCTGGATGAATCTGTATTTGGAAACAAGTGACTCCCCAGTGCCCAGCATTACACCCTCAGAGAAAACCTTCCAGAATCAGCAAGATCTGCCCTCTCTGACCCACTGGCCAGGAATCCCGGACACCAGGAGGGCTGGACTAGATCCCTCATGCCATCTCCCCTGACACCATCATGGTGACTGGGGGAGGGGGGCTCTCTGATTAATTTCAGCCATACACTGCCTGTCCCTGGCATTGCAGTTGGGGATGATTACAGGCTAAGTTTATGACTGAGTGATCTATGGTACAGAAAAGAGAGGAATAGATCAGGAGTCTTCCCTATGTGGCCCCCTGCGTGCATCACTCTGCCCTCCACCTTCATCCTACGTTCATGATGGGTGCTGTCTCATTGAGGCTGGAACCTGGGCAGTAACATGGGCCTGTCTGTCCCCATCTCACAATGCTTCATCTTGGGCTCCCCGACTTTTCTGATATTCCTTTCATGGATCAATTTCAGGCCAGGACACAGCCCAAGTCCATGCAGGAGGCAGCGATCTGAGAATCAGGTAGTCTCATGAGAGACAGAAAGCAGATAAACACCCTCATGTTGAGCTCTTAAGCCCAGAGGAGTTAAGGAAATGAAAGGAATTCAAGAAGAAATATAAGTGGTCACTGCCCACCATCACCTGGGCACCTGTTCTCCATCTGCCTCTCTCTCAGTGAAGACCAGACTCAGAGGCCTAGAGAAACACGTCTTCATCTGTTCACACCGTGAGGTGCCTCCTTCTGCGCTCATCCCAAGACTGCTGCCCCCTCAGGTTACCTGTGTCACTGCTGAGAGTCTTCACAGGGTCCTGGTCACAGGGGTTCAGATCAGGATCAGCCTGGCTATAACTCCGCTGTGAGCCTGCCCCTTCAGGACAAAAAGTGAACTATCAGGGCTCTAAGTGAACTCTAGTGGTTTACTTAAATCTTAAATTCTCCTTCTCAGTATCCTTCTAGGAAGTTCTGTCTCTAACCAATAATATTATGGCATTTCCTCAGGTCTGGAGCCACTTGATTTCCAAAATTCTATACTCACTCTCATGTTCTCATTTCCTGTCATGGCTCATTTTCCACTCAGCAGGTAATGATGCCAACCATGTGTCTGCAGCCCATTGTCATGAAAAATGGGGAGAGGGTTCCTTAGATAAATACAGGGTTAGCAAAGAAAAGTTACAGTAACTCTTAGGAATCACTTCAGGATCCAAGAAAATTCATTCCAGAACTTCAAGAGTTTATAACTCAAAAACAAAAGCAGCAATGCATTAGGTGGTGAATCATCTTGGCCTTGTCAATAAATAACCTCAGAAATCATCAGAGAATACGTTTCAAAAAGGTAAGATATGACTTTCACAAAAATGTATATGTCATAATTTTTTATAGGCTTATATATTTTGGAGAAAAACAGTATGATGGTAAATAAATGTAAAAAAGCATTTTAAAAACTCAGTGCTTATACTCCACCAGGATAGAACCTGCGAAGGAAATTTTCTGTGTTGAAGATACACTGTCTTTTAGAATAATAGCAACATAGCTATAAATTTGTGTTCTCATCTCACAATCTACAAATTAAAATCACCCCATTTATATCAAATATCTAGAAAAAATAACTGTACATTTGGATATTCCCATCTAACACCACCCATCCATCCTCTCCCAAAGTGGAATCCCTCTGCCCACATTCTGCTCCTCTCCACACATCTGCCTGCTGACACATGGCTCCTCCCTGCCTTCCTTTCCAGTACCCCCCACAGATTGGGCCCACGAGGGGAACAAGCTCTTGGGCTTGGGGAACAAAAGTGCATCTTGTTGGGTTTCTGAGGAGTTGCCCTACGAGGGTCTCTTTCTGGATCACAATCCCTCTGTTCCCGGGAGTCCACTTTTGCTGGATCCTGTTATTCATCTCTGTGTTACTCCATCTAGGTCTACTCTGTGGAGGACCCGACATCTTCACCTGAACCCCAGGAATCTTCAAGCCATGTCAATATTTCCTCAGTTGTCCTGAAATGTCTTGCTTTCTGTTCTCCTGTGATCCCACCAAGTCATCCCTTCTGAGACCCCTGAGTACAGCAGGGGCCTCTCTGGTCTCTTTGCTTCAATTATGAATGAGGAGAATGGGAGGTCCTCATTGCCGCTCCCACCCCTGTCTTGCCATCAGGGTCAGCTTCATGAGGCAGAGATGAGGCTGTCTAGATCAATATGGCGTTCCCAACATTGAGTAAACTGAAGCCAGGGTGGGGCTGAACTGGGAGAGGCAGCAGTAGAAATGTTCCTCCTTCTGCTTTCAGGCTAAGAACTAATGGGGCGTCCACCAGGGAGAGCATCCCTTGGCAGAAAGGCGGCCATGGGCAGTCTTGTCCTCTATGGGAGACACTGCTCAGCCTGGGGGGAAGCTCTGTTCATGAAGGTGGGAGAAAAAGATAAACAAAATTCACCGTGAACATCTATGCATCGTCACAGAGGAGGCAGTGACAAAAAAATAGGAAGTGCAAGCCCAGTTACAATTCCTTTCTACTTTAAAAGAAATAAAATTTAATATGCCTGCTGTGTTATGTAAACACAACAAACATTTTTCAAAAGCTATAAAAATATTTTAAAAAACATGGTTTACAATAAATGGGAACATTTCAAATAATGACACCCATGAAATGCAATCCTAAAATACAGAATATACCTTATTTCAGTTACATGCCTTGGCTGGTTTCATTTAAATGTCTACATTAGATATCACTATTTCATTCTGTATTTTTGTTTGTTTGCTCCTTTGTTGTTTTTGAGACGGAGTCTTGCTCTGTCACTCAGGCTGGAGTGCAGTGACACAATCTCGACTCATTGCAACCTGCAACTTCCAGGTTCAAGCAATTCTCCTGCCTCAGCCTCCCAAGCAGCTGGGACTACAGGCATGCACCACCATGCCTGGCTGATTTTTGTGTTTTTACTAGACATGGGGTTTCTTTTTTTCTTTTTTCTTTTCTTTCTTTTCTTTTCTTTTCTTTTGTTTTTTTTTGTTTTTTTTTTTTTTTTTTTAGACACAGTCTCCCTCTGTTGCCAGGCAGAAGTGCAGCGGTGCAATCTCAGTACACTGCAACCTCCGCTTCCCGGATTCAAGCAATTGTCTGTCCTGCCTCAGCCTCCCAAGTAGCTTGGGACTATAGGCACCAGCCACCATGACCAGCTAACTATCGTATTTTTAATAGAGATTCGGTTTCACCATGTTGGCCAGGATGGTCTTGATGACTTGACCTTGTGATCTGCCCACCTTTGCCTCCCAAAGTGCTGGGATTACAGGCATGAGCCACTGCACTTGGCCCAAGATGGGGTTTCATCATGTTGACCAGGCTGGTCTCAAACTCCTGACCTCAAGTGATCCACTCACCTCAGCCTCCTAAAGTGCTGGGATGACAGGCATGAGCCACCGCACCCAGCCTAGTTCATTGTTTAAATGGTGCATTTAAGGCCTCATAGTACTACAACTGCCTGGTGTTAGATTCACCAGAGTAAATAACATAACTATCCTGCTGTTCTCCAACCACATGGGATTCCACAAACAAAGATTTGTTGAGTCCAAGATGTATCATGCCAGAACTCCCGCAGTCATATATACAATCTGTTTCACTTTAATGAACAAGATTATCTTTTTCCTTCAGTTTATTGTTTTTAATGTATCATATTCTAGATTTCATTACAAAACAAAGATGAATAATTTCTATCATCTTTAAGACATGCCCAAAACACTCATTACTGAATTTGAGCCATATTATTTCCTAAACATCCTAGTTGGAATGGTTGATCCTAAAGGCTACCATGTGTCAGGCTTACCAGCGTACAGACTCCGGTCAAAACAAGTTAGAGTTTTAATTCTTCTCATCTTCAAATACTGAGCAAATTTGGTTTTTTGCTCTTAAGCGAAACACTGCAAAGTCATTTGCCAGGATCTCCTGAAGACTGGCATTCAGTGATGGAGAAGAGACTCCTTGAGTGAGATCCCTGGTCACAGAACCCAGATGATTATGACTGCAAGTGTGGAAAAGTAGATAGGGAACAAACATTTACCAGCATAACCCTCTGAGAATGTGTCCCGGCCATCCTAGAGGGAAGAGCTGCCGACTACCCAGCACTGCAGAATCCACAGAGGAAGGAGAGCTCTGGCCACCAGGGAGGAGCGACACGAGAGCAGAGGACCCGGTGACCCCACAGGTGAGGAAATGAGTCCATGGGGCTGGTCAGGGCTCTCGATTTCATTCTGACGTAAGAGGACTTTGTGTAGTCACCACCTGAGTCCTATACAGTGAATAGCCTGGGAGCCATGGGCAGATTCACCCCTGAGGAACCCAGTAGAATTTGAAGTCTGCCCTGAGGTCACGAAAAAAAGACTCAGGGAGCTGCCTGACCTGGACCTGATGGAGAAGGCCATGGACAGAACAACAGGGAGGGAGGGGTGTCTCTGAGAGGCTCTAGTCACCTTGTCATACAATGGTGGTGCACAATGGACACGAGGGGGGGGGCCAGCGTACCATTCCTGAGAAGACTGGGTGTGATGAGAGCAGGACCAGCCACCTGTCCTGCTTGGTGCCCTATGCTTAGGGCTCATAGATGTGAACTCTCCACCCCCTGGGACCACATGGCCCCACCCCTGCCACTCCCTGACATCCTCAGGCAGAGGAGCTTGACCCAGGGCTCAGGGTGGGATCAGAAAGCTGGAGGGTCTGATTTGCATGGATGGACCTTCCTTCTCTCAGAGTATGAAGAGGGGCAGGGAGAGATTTGGGGAAGCTCTGCTTCAGCTGTGAGCACAGAAGGCAGGACTCGAGACAATCTTCATCATGACCCGGTCCCCTCTCCTCCTCACCCTTCTCATTCACTGCACAGGTGCCCAGACAGAGGGTCGGGGAGGGGTCCTGGAAGCCCATGAGGCCCTGCTTTCTCCTTCTCTCTCTAGACCAAGAATCACCACGTCTGTGTCTCTCCCGCTTCCAGGGTCCTGGGCCCAGTCTGTGCTGACGCAGCCGCCCTCAGTGTCTGCGGACCCAGGGCAGAAGGTCACCATCTCCTGCTCTGGAAGCAGCTCCAATATTGGGAGAAAATATGTATCCTGGTACCAGCAGCTCCCAGGAACAGCCCCCAAACTCCTCATCCATGAAAATAATAAGCGACCCTCAGGGATTTCTGAACGATTCTCTGGCTCCAAGTCTGGCACTTCAGCCACCCTGGGCATCACTGGGCTCCAGACTGGAGATGAGGCTGATTATTACTGCTTAGCATGGGATGACAGCCTGAGTGCTCACATGGTGCTCCAGGCCAATGGGGAACTGAGACAAGAACCTCCTTCCTCCTCTGCCAGGAGGGTGAGTGCCTGCAGCTGCTGCTCACGCCTGACCTGTAGCTTCTGCTGCAGCTCCCCCCTAGGGCCCTGCCTAGGAGTGGAGGCTCCCCCACTTTTGTCCTCAGAGTCAGGGACAGGGACCCCAAGAAACAGAATATCCTCCTCCCGCAGCTTGGGACACAGGGTCTCTGTACTGATATCGTGGGCCAAGGTGGCAGGTTCAGCTGTGTCTTCACAGACCTTCCTGTACCTGCCCATGGTGAGGGGACGGGGGAGGAGGTGTGGGCCTTTGAGCTTCACTAGAGACCTGAGGGTGTAGAGGTGCTTCACAAGACCTGGACTCCTTCCGTCACCCTCCTCCCATCACTCTGATCACTATAGCTATGGCCAGGTGAAGGCTTAGGGCTACCTGAGGACCTTGTTCAGCGCAGGGCCTCCATCCCGGGCATTGTTTCCAAACTCTGTAAGGGCTGTCTCTGAATCTGTAGAAAACATTTCTTTCTATATGCCCAGGACAGGGTTAGAGGGCACCAACCCCACCCCTTGCAAATTGCTCCTCACCTCTCAGTGCCACAATGAGGAGAAGAAAGAGTTAGAAATCAGGAATCTACTCAGGGCTCCCCTCTCTTCTCTCTCCCAGCCACCCCCTGGCTTCCTCCTTCCACAGAAAAAAAGAGGAGACAGCCACAGAGGGCATGGCGAGGTGCAGACATTATATTAGGCAGCAGCGCAAGCCAGTCCTTCAGATGATGGAGGGAGGTGGTGGACGTGTCTGGAACCAGAAAATAGTGAGGACACTCTTGCTAAAGTGAGGAGGAGGGGCATAAACTGAGGCTCAGATGGTGGACCAGATCTCCTGAGCCATCTACTCATTTTTTCTTGTGTTCCAGTTTGGGTAAGAAGAGAATTTTTAAAAAGTCTGAAGAGGTTCCTTTCCTCAGATAAGAATTTGTTGAGGATTCTTGCCCACTCAGGCATTGAAGGGAGGCTGAGCCACACTCTCAGGCCAATAGAATCGGGGGCTTTCAGGGAATTTGATTGTACTGAAGCTCCCAGACCCTGACATTTAAGACTTACGCCCTCGTAGCAGAGCCCAGCACTGACACCAAAATGGATGAAGGCTGATAGATAATCCCAGAATATTCTAGCTGACACTGACTCATGGAAAACAGAATCAAGTTAAAATATTGAAGTAATAAGGTGGCATCCCACAGTGAGGAGAAGAGAGCTTGGGTGGGGGAGGGTAGAGGAGCCATTAGAGGGTTGGACAAGGAGGACACAGAATCTGAGCTAAGTTTGTGAGGAAAACTCCACATGCTTCAGCGAAGACGGACAAGGAGGTAGGGAGTGTGAAAGCCATGGGAGCAGCTCTGGTCACCAGGAGAGAGTGGTCAGATTCAGCCCTGGTGTCTGGGGAGGAGGGACTGAAGCCTGGGTGAAGGGAGAGTGCAAGGCGGGCCTTAGGACCTGAGGGGTGCGCAGTGATCACACTGCTGGGGGTGTCCTTCAAGCGCAAGGGGGCTGCAGGAAGACTGGAACTCATTGTCACAATGGAAACTTAGACAACAGTTCCCCAGCCTTGTTCAAAGGCATCACAGGCCTTTCTCCTTTCCACATGGCAATGGGAGGAAAACTTATCTCTGAGATATATGAGATGTTAGTTCTCCATAACCTCTCCTGTCCCCTGGCTGAATTCCTATTTGGAAACAAAATGACTCTCCAGTTTTACATATGACATCCTCACTACAAAAAAGTTCCTGAATGAGAAAGATCTGCCCTCCCTGACCCACTGGTGAGGAATCTCAGCCTGCAAGACCAACGGACTAAATCATCCATGCCATCTCCCATGACAGCGTCATGGTGACCAGGCAGCTTATCTTATGGGTTTGGGCCACACACTGCCTGTCCCTAACATTGCAGCTGGGGACAATTACATGCTAAACTCATGGCCGGGAGATCTGGGGTCCAGATATGACAGGAAAAGGAAAAAGACCAGGAGCTCTGCCTAAGTAGCCACACTGTGTGAACCACTGCATCCTCCAGCCTCATCTTCAGTTTGTGGTGGGTGTTGTCTTGTGAAAATGGAAAGCTGGGCTGGGACACAAGCAAGAGAGTCTCTGACCCACAAATCTCCACCTTGGGCTCTCTGGCCTTTCTGATATTCTGTTCACAGATCAATCCTGGGCCAAGACACATCCATTCTCATCAAAGAGGCATTGACAGGAGAATTAGGTAACCTCAGGAGAGACAAGAAGCAGATAAACACCCTCATGTTGGCCTCCTAAGCACAGAGGAGAAAAAAGAAAGGGAAAGAAGTTCAAGAAGCCACACTAGAAGCCACTGATCACCATCACCGTGGCCCCTGTCATCCATCTACCCCTCTTTCCAGTCAGGACCAGATTCGTGGGACAGCATGTGGACCGACCCCTCTCTCCATGCACTCTTACGGTGCCTCCTTCTGCTCTCATCTCAAGGCACTGCTTGGCCAGGCCAGCTGTGTCACTGCTGAGAGTCTCCCCTTGGTCCTGGTCACAGGGTCTGGGATCAGCAGCAACCTGGCTTTGATTCAGCCGTGACCCTGCCCCTTCAGGACACAAAGCCAACTATTAAAGCCATAACTGAACTCTCCTAGATTATTCAAACCTTAGATTCTCCTTCTCAATGTCCTATTAGAAAGTGTCATCTCTATTTAAAATTTTCATGTTGTTTTCTCAGGTCTAGAGCTATTTGATTTCCAAAATTCTATACTCACCCTTCTATTCTCATTTCCTGTCATGGCTCATTTTCCACTCAGCAGCTAATGATGCCAACCATGTATCTACAGCCCATTGTCACAAAAAAGAGAGCGGGGAGGGTTCCTTAGACAAATACAGGGTTAGGAAAGAAAAGTGTCATTACCTCTTAGGAATTACTCCAAGATCTCAGAAAATTAATTCCAGAGATTCAAGAGTTTACTCCTCAGAAACGACAGCATGAATACATTAGGTAGTGAATGTTCTCAACGAATAACCTCTGAAAGGTCCAGAGTATATGCTTCAAAAAGTTAAGTGCATAACTTTCACAAGAATGTAGTATTAGCTTATGTCAACAATTTTAATTGGTATATATATTTCTGAAAAAAAGCAGTATGATGGTAAAAGAAATGTAAAAAAGCCTTTTTAAAACACAGTGCTTATAGTCCACCAGGATAGCACCTGTGAAGCAAATTTTCTTGGCTGAAGATACACTGTCTTTTAGAAAAATAGCAAGATAGTTGGAATTTGTCTTCTTCTCTCACAGTAATCTGAAAATTAACAAGATCCCATTTATATGAAATATCTAGAAATATACCTGTACATGTGGACATTGCCATCGCACACCTCCCATCCAGGCTCTCCCAACGTGGAGTCTCCTCTTTTTCTGCCCACGTTCTCCCCTTCTCCATGCCTCTCCTACTGACACGTGGCTCCACCCTGCCTTCCTCTCCAGTGGCCCCAGCAGATCAGGCCCAAGCAGTGAGCAAGCTCCTGGACTTGGGGAACAAAAGTGCATCTTCTTGGATTTCTGAGGACTTGCCCTGCCAGGGTGTCTTTCTCAATCACAATCACTCCTTCCTGGGAATCCACTTCTCCTAGATCCTGTTATTTATCTAATGTTATACATCTGTATCTACTTGGTGGACTTCCCTACATCTTCTCCTGAACCTCAGGAATCTTCAGGTCATGTCCACATTCCTTTGTTTCTCTTGTAGTCCCTTCTTCCTTCTTCCCCTGTGATCACACCTAGTCGAGGTCTCTTCTCAGACCCTGGAGTGCAGCAGGGACTTCTCTGGTCTCTGCCCCAGGGATTAAGGGGGTAGAAGAGAGGACTCCAGGGCCCCTCCTATGCCTGTGTTTTCATCAGGGCAGCTGCACAAGGTAGGGATTAGGCTGCCTAGATCAACATGGCATTTCTAACCCTGCGCTCTATGCTCAGCAAAAGATACGTGCTCAGTAACTATTTGGCAGAAACCTACCTTTTATCACATGGGCCACATTATGCTGGACCCAGGGTGGGGCTGACCTGGGAGAGGTAGCTGTGGACCTGCTCCTCACTCTGCCCTCACCCTAAGAGCTGATGGGGCATCCACCAGGAAGAGCATTCCTGGGCAGGGAGGGGGTCCTGGGCAGCCTTGTCCTGTATGTGAGGCACGGCTCAGCCCGGTCACAAGATCCGGATGACGATGACTGCAATTCTGGGGAAGTAGAGAGTGAAAATTGACCAGAATAACCCTCTGGGAATGTGCCCTGGGCATCCTAGAGGGAAGCGCTTCCCTCCTACTCAGTGCTGCAGGATCCACAGAGGAAGGAGAGCTCTGGACACCACGGAGGAGCCACATGAGAGGACCAGGTGTCCCCACACGTGGGAAAGTGAGTCCATGAAAGTCGGTCCCTGGTGTGGGTTTGAATCTGACGTATGAGGACATTGCGTAGTCACCACCTGAGTCCTCTACAATAAACAGTGAGAGCGCCGCAGACAGATTCACCCATAAGGAGCCCAGTAAAGTGGGAGAACTGCCCTGAGGTCACAGGGAGAAGACACAAGCACCTCCTGGCCTGGCCCTGAGCAGGGGCATTGGACAGAACAGCGGGGAGGCAGAGGTGTCTCTGGAGGTTCTGGTCACCTTGTCTTACAACGGTTTGTCTTGGTCTAGACACCAGGGGGCGCTTGGGGACCATTCCTGAGAAGACTGGGGGTGATCAGAGCAGAACCAGCCACCTGCGCTGTCTAGTGTCCTCTGCTCAGGGCTCACAGCTGTGTCCTCACCACCCCCTGGGACCACACAACCCCACTCCTGCCACCCCCTGACATCCTCAGGCATAGAGGCCTGACCCAGAGCCCAGAGTGGGATTAGAAAGCTGGGGGCCTGATTTGCATGGATGGACCCTCCCACTCTCAGAGTATGAAGAGGGGCAGGGAGAGATTTGGGGAAGCTCTGCTTCAGCTGTGGGCACAGGAGGCAGCACTCAGGACAGTCTCCAGCATGGCCTGGTCTCCTCTCCTCCTCACCCTTCTCATTCACTGCACAGGTGACTGGATACAGGTCCAGGGGAGGGGCCCTGGGAAGTTCGTGAATGACTGGTTTCTCCTCTTGTCTCTAGAAGCAGAATCATGATTCCTGTGTCTCTCCCACTTCCAGGGTCCTGGGCCCAGTCTGTGCTGACACAGCCACCCTCAGTGTCTGGGACCCCCGGGCAGAAGGTCACCATCTCGTGCACTGGGAGCAGCTCCAACATTGGAAGTTATGATGTGCACTGGTACCAGCAGCTCCCAGGAACGGCCCCCAAACTCCTCATCTATGAAAATAATAAGCGACCTTCAGGGGTTTCTGACCGATTCTCTGGCTCCAAGTCTGGTACCTCAGCCTCCCTGGCCATCACTGGGCTCCAGACTGAGGATGAGGCTGATTATTACTGCCAGTCCTATGACAGCAGCCTGAATGCTGACACAGTGCTCCAGGCCCGGAGGGAACTGAGACAAGAACCCACTTCCTCTTCTTCCAGGAGGGTGAGGGCACGGTAGCTGCTGTTCAGGCCTGGTATGTGGCTTCTGTGGCTGCTGCTTCCTTCATGGTCCCAGGGGCATCCAGAGCCCTGCCTGGGAGTGGAGGCTCCTCCTCCCCTTCTGTCCTCAGAGTCAGAAACAGGGAATCCAGGAAACAGAATGTCCCTCTCCCTTAACTTGGGACACAGGGTCTCTACACTGAAGTCCTGGGCTCAGGTGGCAGGTCCAGTTGTGTCATCTCAGACCCACCTCTGATGGGGAACCCATGTATTCATTATTCTCCTTCCCCCAATTCCAGGAGTTTCCGGGGCTGTGTCTTCCTCTCCCTGCTCCTCATTGTGAGTCCCTGTGTTTCTTTTCTCCTGAGCCTATTGGTTTTCTTAACAAAACTCCTTTTATGAAGGAAAAATGCACACCTAGTAAACCAGCTGAATTTATAGCCTTAAATTAGGCCCATTTTGACATTTTTCTGGATCGTTGAAAATATCACCACCCCTGAGCTATACAACCTGTGACCAACCACAGCAGCTCTTCAGGATACTTTGTCATCTCCTTCGCTCCCCGAATGCCCGCCTGGGCAGCCAGGAAACTGCCTTTGCCACTACTGTATGGTTTCCATTTTCTGAAACTCACTAGTGTTATCAAACACCATCTTCCCATTTGTTCGAGCTTCTTTCGCTCTGCATGCTTCTTTTGAGATTCTCCCTGTTGTTGCTGAATTGCATCCCATTCTGCAGAGGGCTCATTACAACCTTGGAGGGTCCTAGGACTTTTTTTCTGATTCTGTTTATTTACTTATGTATTTTAATGTTTGAATTTGTTGTCCATCAAATCAAACTCTACGGGTGATGTTCATCTAAGGTGACAGGAGTCAGTGAGGGCTTGTCTGGATTCCTGCTTCTTCATCTCTTGCCTCTGATTCTCTCTATAATGGGAGAGTTTCTCATCTTTTTTACATTTTTATATTAATTATTTTATTTTGGTTTTTTAAGGGTTTTGGTGTTTTTTAAATTTTTTATTTCAATACATTTTTGGGGAACAGATGGTGTTTTGCTATATAAATAAGTTTTTTAGTTGTGATTTCTGGGATTTTGGTGCCCTCATCACCCAAGCAGGGAACACTGCACCCAATGTGTAGTCTTTTATCCCTCACCCCATCCCACCCTTTCTCCTGAGTCCCCAAAGTCCGTTGTGTCATTCTTATGTCTTTGCGTCCTCATAGCTTAGCTCCCATTTACGAGTGAAAACATACGATGTTTGCCTTTTCATTCCTGAGTTAATTCACTTACAATAATAGTCTCCAATTCCATCCAGGTTTCTGTTAAGGCCATTATTTCATTCCTTTTTATGGCTGAGTAGTAGTCCACAGTATGTATGTCTGTGTGTATATATATATCACATTTGTTTTATCCACTTGTTGATTGATGGGCATTTGGGTTGGTTCTATGTTTTTGCAATTGCAAATGTGCTGCTATAAACATGAGTGTTCAACTATCTTTTTCATGTAATGACTTCTTTTCCCCTTGGTAGATACCTAGTAGTGAGATTGTTGGATCAAATGGTAGATCTGCTTTTAGTTCTTTAATGAATCTCCACACTCTTTTCCATAGTGGTTGTACTAGTTTACATTCCCAGCAATAGTGTAAAAGTGTTCCCTTTTCACCACATCCATGCCAACATCAGTTGTTTTAAATGTTTTTATTATGCCCATTATTGAGGGAGTAAGGTGGTATTACACTGTGGCTTTGATTTTCATTTCCCTAATCATTAGTGATCTTGAGCATTTTTTCCATATGCTTGTCAGCCATATCTTCTTTTGAGAATTGTCTATTCATGTCCTTTGCCCACTTTTTGATGGGATCATTTGTTTTTTTATTGCTGATTAGTTTGAGTTCTTTGCAGATTCTGGATATTAATACTTTATTAGATGTATAGATTGTGAAGATTTTCTTTCACTCTGTGGGTTGTCAGTTAACTCTGCTGATTGTTTATTTTGCTCTGCAGCAGCTATTTCATTTAATTCAGTCCCATCTATTTATCTTTGTTTTTAATGCATTTGATGTTGGATTCTTGGTTATAAAGTGTTTGCTTAAGCTAATGTCTAGAGCGTTTTTTTCAATGTTATCTTCTAGAATTTCTAAGGTTTCAGGTCTTAGATTTAAGTCTTTGACCAATCTTGTGTTAGTTTGTATAAGATGAGAGATGAGGATCCATTTTCATTCTTCTACATGTGGCTTGCCTATGATCTCAGCACCATTTGTTGAATAGCATCTCCTTTTCCCACTGTATGTTTTTGTTTGCTTTGTAAAAGATCAGTTGGCTCTAACTATTTTGCTCCATTTCTGCATTCTCTATTCTGTTACATTTGTCTATGTGCCTATTTTTACACCAGTACCATGCTGTTTTGGTCATTATGGCTTTATAGTATAGTTTGAAGTCAGGTAATGTGATGCTTTCAGATTTGTTATTTTTGCATAGACTTGTTTCGGCTATGTGGGCTCTTTGTTGGTTCCATATGAATTTTAGTTCTACGAAGCTCTGTGAAGAATGATGGATGTATTCTGATGGAAATTGCACTAAACTTGTAGATTGTTTTGGCAGTATGGTCATTTTCACAATACTCATTCTATACATCTGTGAGCATAAAATGTATTTCCATTTGTGTCATCTGTGATTTCTTTCAGCAGTGTTTTGCAGTTTTCCTTGTAGAGGTCTTTCACTTTCTTGGTTAGGTATATTTCTAAGTTTTGTATTTTTTTTTTTTTTTTTTTGGCAGCTATTGTAAAACGGGTTGAGTTCTTGCTTTGATTCTCAGCTTGGTTGCTGTTGTTCTATAGCACTGCTACTGATTTGTGTCCCTTAATTTTGTATCCAAAAACTTGCTGAATTATTTCACTAGGTCTAGAAGCTTTTAGGGTGAGTCTTCAGGGTTTTCTAGGTATACAATCATATTATCAGCAAACAGTGACAGTTTGACTTCCTTCTTATCAATTTGGATACCCCTGATTTCTTTCTCTTGTCTGATTGTTCTGGTTCAGACTTCCAGTACTATGTTGAATAAAAGTGGAGAAAGTGGGCATCTTTTTCTTGTTCCATTTCTCAGGGGAAATGCTTTTAACTTTCCTCCATTGAGTATAATGTTGACTGTGGGTTTGCCATAGATGGCTTTTGTTGCCATAAGGTATGGTCCCTTCTATGCCGATTTTGCTGAGGGTTTGAATCATAAAGGATGCTGGATTTTGTCAAATGCCTTTTCTGCATCTATTGAGATAATCGTGTGACTTTGGGTTTTAATTCTCTTTATGTGGTGTATCACATTTACCAACTTGTGGATGTTAAACCATCTCTGCATTTCTGGTATAAAAGCAACTTGATCATGGTGGATTGTCTTTTTTTTTTTTTTTGAGACAGAGTCTCGCTCTCTCGCCCGGGCTGGAGTGCAGTGGCCGGATCTCAGCTCACTGCAAGCTCCGCCTCCCGGGTTTACGCCATTCTCCTGCCTCAGCCTCCCGAGTAGCTGGGACTACAGGCGCCCACCACCTCGCCCGGCTAGTTTTTTATATTTTTTTTAGTAGAGACGGGGTTTCACCATGTTAGCCAGGATGGTCTCGATCTCCTGACCTCGTGATCCGCCCGTCTCGGCCTCCCAAAGTGCTGGGATTACAGGCTTGAGCCACCGCGCCCGGCCATGGTGGATTGTCTTTATGACAGCTGTTGGATTTGGGTAGCTAGTGTTTTGTTGAGGATTTTTGCATCTAGGTTCATCAGGAATATTGGTCTGTAGTTTATTTTTCTGTGATGTCCTCCCTGGTTTTGGTATTAGAGTGATACTGGCTTCACAGAATGATTTAGAAAGGATTCCCTTTTTCTCTATCTTGTTAAATAGTGTCAATAGGATTGGTACCAGTTCTTCTTCGAATATCTAATAGAATTCAGCTGTGAATCCATCTGGTCCTGAATTTTTTGTTGTTTGCAATTTTTTAAATTACCATTTCAATCTAGCGGCTTGTTATTGGTCTGTTTAGAGTTTCTACATCTTCCTGGTTTAACCTAATAGTGTTGTATATTTCCAGGAGTTCATCTATCTCCTTTAAGATTCTAGTTTATGTACATAAAGGAGTTCATAGTAGCCTTTAATAATCTTTTGTATTTCTGTGGTATCAATAATAATATCTCCCATTTCGTTTCTGATTGAGCTTATGTGGATCTTCTCTTTTCTTTTCTTGGTTAATCTCACTAATGGTCTGCCAATTTTATTTATCTTTTCAAAGGACCAGCTTTTTGTTTCATTTATCTTTTGTTTTTTTTTTTTTAATTTTGATTTCATTTAGTTCTGCTCTGACCTTCGTTATTTATTTTCTTTTCCTGGGTTTGGGTTTGGATTGTTGTGGTTTCTCCAGTTCTGTGAGGTGTGACCTTAGATTGTCTATTTGTGCTCTTTCAGACTTTCTGATGTAGGTATTTAATGCTATAAACTTTCCTCTTAGCACCACTGTTGCTGTATCCCAGAGCTTTTGATTAGTTGCATTAAGATTTAGAACAACTGCAATCTTACTATCAGTCAACAGCTTTTTAATTCCTGAGGGTGTGCCCTCATTTAATCCCGACAAGCTTTATTATTGCTTTTCAGGCAGTAGGCCCTGAGTGAAGAGATAGTGTTTGTGGCCTGGAGGTAAGGTTCTAAAATTTATCAAATATTAAATTGATGCACAAGTAATTGCAGGTTTTACAAATAAAAGTAATGGCAAAACCCACAAGGACTTGTGCACCAACCTGATATAAACACTGGAGGACAGTTACATTTGAATTCAGTAAAAACAATGATAAAGAATCAGTATGTGTATCTCCCACACAATATTGTTCAACTGAAATACAAACAACTGGGTGCCCTGCATTTTATCTGGAAACTCCACACAGGGTTCACAGCTTGAAAGAGGCAGAGCTGAGACAGGCCTGCCCTTCCTGATGCCAGGTCTAGGTGCTTAACCTCAAAGACAGAGCTTCTCTAAGACAGCTACCCTCAAGTGAGCATGTCAGTTGGCACTAAACACATGTGATATGATCCCCAATTAATGATCCCTACTCACTTCCCTAATTCTTTCCATTATCCTTTAAGTTTGCAGACTCAGGGCCTTCCCAGAAATTGCTACAGCCTGAGGTCTGGACCTGGGACCTCATGTCCTGTCACAACCAGATGCAATGGGGCTCTTCAGTCCCCACACAGAATGGCTTCAGCCAGGAGGGCATAAATAACACGTAAAATTAGTAGAGCTCAGACTGGCTCTCCTTCTATCCAATGACAGATGAAACTTCAGGGCTCTGATGTTTGTCAGGGAATCTCCTTCAGGGAGGCCAAGATCCCAGGACTTTACTAAAATTAGCAAAGTGGACCAGACAGGCATATCATGGTACAGGAATTGTGTTCACAGCAATAAGTGCAGATGCATCTTAACAAGTGCCCCCACAGTTCTATCTGTGGTGAAAAAGGAAATAGACAAAGGTATGGAGAAACTGAAGGACTCAATGGGTCTCGAACTGAGGTAGCACTGGGTGCTATGGGTTTGTCCTGCAGCAGTCTGCAGATGATGACAGCTGGGAAGCCAGCCCCTGCTGTGACCTTGTTTCATCTGCTCACTGGATCAGTGGCTGTGTCCTCACAGGAAAGCTGACTGCAGCCAGCCTGGCCTTCTCCACCCCACCTGGGAAATGTATTCAAGTGACTGTCTGGGGTGAGGTTCTACTAAGGGCTTGGGAGATATGGGGAGGGGGCTGATTTGCATGAAAGAACCATTTCACCCCCTTTCCTTCACCTAAAACCCATTAATAGAAACTTTGGGGCCATTCATAGAAGTCCAGCTGGTCTCCTACATTTGGGGGGCGTAAAGGATTAATGCCTGATTGAGGCCTGATCAATCTAAAGGAAGAGGGGTTATCAGCAGGTGGTGGTCAGAGTGAGAAAGGAATTGACTTTTTTGAGAGATTCATCAACACAGCCACCAACTCTGGGACAAATGGGGTGACTCCCTATAACTGTCACCCCAAATTACCCACAGGAGCCTGAGCCAGTCCCCTACTTCTATTGCTTCTGATTCTGGCCCATTCCCCTCCTGTCCCTAAACACGTTGCCCATGTCTGGGTCCAGGGTGGCAGAGATACCTCCATCTCAGTCAACATCTACAGAGGGCCTCTTCTGTTCCCCTCCCTCCTCATGCAGGTTACTACTGTTGTGGGTCTGGAGGAGTGACCTGTGGAGTACACAAGGTATCCCTTCCTATCTAAAGCCAGGCATGTAATAGACATGGTATGGTTTGGTGTAGAGCAGAGTGGCTCATCCAGATGCAAAGCACTAAGACCCTGGCTACAGAAAAATTATTTCACAAAACTCCACACCCTTTCATGACAAAAACTCGATGAATTATAAATAGAAGGAAACTACCTCAACATAGTAAAGACCATCTATGAAACTCCCATAGCTAACATCATATAAAATCTGAATAATGAGAGGTATTTTCTGTAATATCAGGAACAAACCAAGGATGCATACTTTCACATCTTCAATTGCAAATATTATTGGAAGACTTAGGCAGAGCATTTAGCCAAGAAAAAGAAATAAGCAGAAAAAAAACAAGAATTGAAAGTAAAAAATTATCTCTGCTTTCAGATGACATAATATCATATGTAGAATGCCATTAAAAGACCCAGAAAATAATTCTGAAAGAATTATTTAACGGCCGGGCACGGTGGCTCAAGCCTGTAATCCCAGCACTTTGGGAGGCCGAGACGGGCGGATCACGAGGTCAGGAGATCGAGACCATCCTGGCTAACATGGTGAAACCCCGTCTCTACTAAAAATACAAAAAACTAGCCGGGCGAGGTGGCGGGCGCCTGTAGTCCCAGCTACTTGAGAGGCTGAGGCAGGAGAATGGCATAAACCCGGGAGGCGGAGCTTGCAGTGAGCTGAGATCCGGCCACAGCACTCCAGCCCGGGCAACAGAGCGAGACTCCGTCTCAGACAAAAAAAAAAAAAAAAAAAAAAGAATTATTTAAGAACATCTCACGGCTAGACATGGTGGCTGACACCTATAATCCCAACACTAGGGAGGCTAAGGTGGGAGAATTGCTTGAGGTTAACAGTTCAAGAACAGCATGAGCAACAAAGCAAGAAGCTGTCTCTACCAAAATAAAGAGGAAGGAAAGTCACTTATATTTCTGTACTTAAACAACCAAACAGCAAATCACCCAAAATGAAATTAAGAAAACAATTCAGGAGGATGCACAGACCCTCTGAAGGAAGGGAACTGCACCCACAGGACCTGGGAGACACCCCAAATACTGTGAGTGCCTCAACTGCGGAAGTGGGAAAGGGAGACCCTCCTCTCCCAAACACACACCCCTACTGGAGAATCTGAAGGTCTGTTTGTGGGAGAAGTTCTCAACTTTACCTGGAGCGGAGCTAAGTTAAACAGCCAAGCTCAGTGAAATACAGGGGTGTAGGAGGTAGCAGAGAGGCCCTGGGGACTTGCTGAATCCCCAAGCAACCCATTCCTGCCTGGCACCACAGGGATACATCAGGAAGGAGGGCAGAGGAGCAGTGGGTAAAACTCCACGGGGAGGACTTCCTAGCTGAACTTTGCAACAATTTGAATGGGGTGAGGGACCTCCTGGTGGGAATTTGGGGTAGGGCACAATTCGGCTTGCAGACTTCACAGCAGGAAAAAAAACTAAAGCATTTTTCTTTCACAGCTGGGAGGCAGAAAGCCTCAGGCAAGTTTTCAAGCCATACTCGCCCTCAGGCTGGAAACAGACTCAGGGCTATTGTCAGGGGCACAGTGAGGGGAGTGAGACCGGCCCTTTGGTTTGCATGGAGCTGGGTGAGACCTGTGACGGCTGCCTTTCCCCTACTTCCCTGACAACTGGCATGATTCAGCAGAGGCAACCCTAAGGAGTCCTCCTAGGTATACAACTCCAGGGACCTGGGAATCTCACCCCCATCCCTCACAGCAGCTGCAGCAAGACCCTCCCAAGGAGAGTCTGAGGTCAGACACGCCTAGCCCCGCCCCCACCCGATGGTCCTTCCCTACCCACTGTAGTAGCAGAAGATAAAGAACATAATCTTGGGAGTTCTAGGGCCCCACCCACCACCTGTCCCTCTCCACAATACTACAGCTGATGCTTTCAAGAAAGCACCATCTCCTGGCAGGGGGCCAACCAGCACAAAAATAGAGCATTAAACTACAAAAGCTAAGAACCATCACAGAGTCGATTGCACCCTCCGCCGCCTCCACCAGAACAGGCACTAGTATCCATGACTGAGAGGCTCATAGATAGTTCACATCACAGGATTCTGCAGAAACCCCAAGTATCAGCCGGGTATACTTGCTGGGTGGCTAGATCCAGAAGAGAAACAACAATCACTGCAGTTCAGCTTACAGGAAGACACATCCACAGGAAAAGGGGAGAGTACTACATCAAGGGAACACCCCACGGAACAAAAATATCTGAACAGCCTTTAGTGCTACACTTTTCCTCTGACAGAGCCTACCAAAATGAGAAATAACCAGAAAACCAACTCTGGTAATGTGACAAAACAAGGCTCATCAACACCGCCCCGCCGCACCCCACCCACAACACACTCACTAGTTCACCGGAAATGGATCCAAACCGAGAAGAAATCCCTAATGTACCTGAAAAAGAATTCAGGATGTTAGTTATTGAGCTAATCAGGGAGGGATCAGAGAAAGGCGAAGTCCAATGCAAAGAAATCCAAAAAAATGATACAAGAAGTGAAGGGAGAAATATTCAAGAAAATAGATAGCTTAAAGAAAAAACAATCAAAAATTCATGAAACTTTGTACACACTTTTAGAAATGAGAAATGCTCTGAAAAGTTTTAGCAATAGAATTGAAAAGTAAAAAAAAGAAATTAAGAGCTGGAAGACAAGGTCTTTGAATTAATCCAACCCAAGAAAGACAAAGAAAAAGATTAAGAAAATGTGAAAAAAGTCTCCAAGAAGTTTGAGATTATGTTAAACGACCAAACCTAAGAATAATCAGTGTTTCTGAAAAAGAAGACAATTCTAAAAGCTTGGAAAACATATTTGGGGGAGTAATCAAGGAAAACTTCCCTGGCCTTGCTAGAGACCTACACATGCAAATACAAGAAGCACAAAGAACACCTGGGAAATTCATCGCAAAAAGCTCTTCAACTGGGCACATTGTCATCAGGTTACCCAAAATTAAGATGAGGGAAAGAATCTTAAAAGCTGTGAGGCAGAAGCACCAGGTAACCTATAAAGGAAAACCTGTTAGATTAACAGGTTTCTCAGCAAAAATCCCACAAGCTAGATGGGATTGGGGCCCTATATTCAGCCTCCTTAAACAAAACAATTGTCAGCTAACAATTTTGTATCCAGTGAAACTAAGCATCATATATGAAGGAAAGATATAGCAATTTTCAGACAAACAAATGCTGAGAGTATTTGTCATTACCCAGCTAGCAGCAAAGGAACTGTTAAAAGGAGCTCTAAATCTTGAAACAAATCCTGAAAACATCAAAACAGAATCTCTTTACAGCATAAATCACACGGACCCTATACAGCAAAATTACAAGTTAAAAAGCAAAATGCAAAAAAGAAAAGACAAAGTATGCAGGCAACAAAGAGCATAATGAATGCAAGGGTACCTCACATTTCAATACAAACATTGGATGTACATGGCTTTAATGTTCCACTTAAAAGATACAGAAAAGCAGAATGGATAAGAACTCACCAACCAACTAGCTGCTGCCTTCAGGAGACTCACCTAACACATAAACACTCATATAAACTTAAAGGGGTGGAAAAAGGCATTTCAGGCAAGTGGACACCAAAAGCGAGCAGGAGTAGCTATTCTTATGTCAGACAAAACAAACTTTAAAGCAACAGTGATTAAAAGAGACAAAAAGGGACATTATGTAATGGTAAAAGGCCTTTTCCAACAGGATGATATCACAATGCTAAACACAAGTGCACCTAGCACTGGAGCTCCAAAATTGATAAAATGATTACCAATAGACCTAAGAAATGAGATAGACAGCAACACAATAATATTGGGGGACTTCAATACTCCACTGATAGCACTAGACAGGTCATCAAGACGGAAAGTCAACAAAGAAACAATGGATTTAAACTACACATTGAAACAAATGGACTTAACAGATTATATAGAACATTTTATCCAATAACCGCAGAATACACATTCTATTTAAGAGCACACGAAACTTTCTCCAGGATAGACCATATGATAGGCCATAAAATGAGCCTCAATAAATTTATGAAAATTGAAATTATATCAAGTACTCTCTCAGACCACAATGGAAAAACTAGAAATCAACTCTGAAAAGAACCTTCAAAACCATACAAACACATGAAAATTAAGTAACCTGCTCCTGAATGAGCACTCGCTCAAAAATGAAATCAAGATAAAATTTTAAAATGCTTTAAACTGAACAACAATAATGACACAACCTATCAAAACCTCTGGGATACAGCTAAAGTGGTGCTAAGAAGACAGTTCATAGCCCTAAACACCTACATCAAAAAGTCTGAAAGAGCGCATCTAAGGTCATACCTCAAGGAACTAGAGAAACAAGAACAAACCAAACCCAAACAGAACAGAAGAAAGGAAATAACCAGGATCAGAACAGAGCTAAATGAAATTGAAGCCAAAACAATACAAAAGATAAATGAAACAAAAAGCTGGTTCTTTGAAAAAATAAATAAAATTGATAAACCATTAGCAAGAGTAACCAAGAAAAGAAGACAGAAAATCCAAATAACCTCACAGAGAAACAAAACAGGTGATAGTAAAACTAATACCACTGAAATACAAAAGATCATTCAAGGCTTCTGTGAACACTAGAAAACCTAGAAGATATGCATAAATTCCTGAAAAAGTACAACCCTCCTAGCTTAAATCAGGGAAGATTAGATACCCTGAACAGACCAATAACAAGCAGTGAGATTGAAATCGTAATTTAAAAATTACCAAGAACAACAACAACAAAAATCCAGGACCAGACGGATTCACAGCAGAATTCTACCAGACATTCAAAGAATTGGTGCCAATCTTTGTGGCACTATTCCATAAGATAGGGAAAGAAGGAACCTTCCCTAATTAATTCTATGAAGCCAGCATCACCCTAATACCAAAACCAGGAAAGGACACAACCAATAAAGAAAACTACAGATCGATATCCTTGATGAACATAGATGATAAAATCTTTAAGAAAATACTAGCTAGCCGAATCCAACAACATATAAAAAAGATAATCCACCAGGATCAAGTGGGCTTCAGTGATGGTTTAATATAAGCAAGTCAATAAATGTGATACACCAGATAACAGAATTAAAAACAAAAACACATTATTATCTACATAGATGAAGAAAAAGCATTTGACACAATTCATCATTGCTTTATGATTAAAACTCACAGCAAAATCGGCACACAAGGGACTTTGCTTAATGTAATAAAAGCCATCTATGACAAACCCACAGCAACATAATACTGAATGGGGAAAAGTCGAAAGTATTCCCTCTGAGAATGGGAACAAGACAAAAATGCCCACTCTCACCACTTCTCTTCAACATAGTACTGGAAGTCCTAGCCAGAGCAATCAAACAAGAGAAAGAAATCATGGGCATCCAAATTAGTAAAGCGGAAGTGTAACTATCACTGTTTGCTGATAATATGATCACTTATCTAGAAAACCCTAAGGACTCCTCCAGAAAGCTCCTAGAACTGATAAAGGAATTCAGCAAAGTTTCTGGATACAAGATTAAGGTACACAAATCAGTAGCTCTTTATACACCAACAGTGACCAACTGGAGAATCAAATTAAGAACTCATCTCCTTTTACAATAGCTGCAAAATAAATAAATAAATAAATAAATAAAATACTTAGGAATATACCTAACAAAGGAGTTGAAAGACCTCTACAAGGAAAACCACAAAACAGTAATGAAAGAAATCATAGACGACACAAACAAATGGAACCAAATTCCATGCTCATAGATGGATAGAATCAATATTGTGAAAATGACCATACTGTTAAAAGCAATCTACAAATTCACTGCAATCCCCATCAAAATACCACCATCATTCTTCACAGAGTTAGAAAAAACAATTCTAAAATTCACATGAAACCAGTAAAAAAAAAAAAAGCCCGCAGAGCCGAAGTAAGACTATGCAAAAAGAACAAATCTAGAGTCATCACACACTAGTTTCAAACTACACTATAAGGTCATAGTCACCAAAACAGTGTGGTACTGGTATAAAAATAGGCACATACACCTATGGAACAGAATAGAGAACACAGAAATAAACCTGAATACTTATAGACAACTGATCTTCGACAAAGCAAGCAAAAACACAAAATGGGGAAAGGACACCATTTTCAACAAACGGTGCTGTGGTAATTAACTAGCCATATATAGGAGAATGAAACTGGATCCTCATCTCTCACCTTACACAAAAATCAACTCAAGATTGATTAAAGACTTAAACATAAGACCCCTGAAACTATAAAAATTCTAGAAGATAACATTGGAAAAATGCTTCTAGACATTAGCTTAGGCAAGGATTTCATGACCAAAAACCCAAAAGTAAATGCATTATAAACAAAGATAAAGAGCTGGGACCTAATTAAACTAAAGAGCTTTTGCATGGCAAAAGGAACATTCAGAAGAGTAAACAGACAACCCACAGTGTGGGAGAAAATCTTCACAATCTATACAACTGACCAAGGACTAATATCCAGAATCTACAATGCACTCAAACAAACCAGTAAGAAAAAAACACACAATCTCATCAAAAAGTGGACTAAGGACATGAATAGACAATTCTCAAAAAAGATATACAAATGGCCAACAAACATGAAAAAATGTTCATCATCACTAATGATTAGGGAAATAAAAATCAAAACCACAATGTGATACCACCTCACTCCGGCAAGAATTGCCATAATTGGAGAATCAAAAACAGCGGATGCTACCATGGATGCAGCTTTCAGGGAACACTTCTACACTGCTGGTGAGAATGTAAACTTCTACAGCCACTATGGAAAACAGCACGGAGATTCCTTAAATAACTAAAAGTAGAACTACCATTTGATCCAGCAATGCCACTACTGGGTATCTACCCAGAGGAAAGGAAGTCATTATTCGAGAAAGATACTTGCACACGCATGTGTGTAGCAGCACAATTGCAAAATCATGGAACCAACCCAAATGCCCATCAGTCAACGAGTAGATAAAGAAACTGTAGTATGTATATATTATGGAATAGTACTCAGCCATAAAAATGAATGAATTAACAGCATTTGCAGCAACCTGGATGAGACTGGCGACTATTCTCTATTCTAAGTGAGGTAACTCAGGAATGGAAAACCAAACATCGTATGTTTTCACTGATATGTGGGAGCTGAGCTATGAGAACACAAAGGCATTAGAATGACACAGTGGACTTTGGGGACTTGGGGGGAAGAGCATGAGAGCCGCAAGGAATAAAAGACAACAAACATGGTGCAGTGTATACTGTTTGGGCGATGGGTGCACCTGGATCTCACAAATCACCACTAAAGAACTTACGCATGTAACCAAACACCATCTTCCCAATAACTTATGGGAAAAAAAGAATATTATAACAATGGAATCATATATTATGTAGCCTTTCAACACTGGTTTTTTTCAAGGAGCACAGTTTTCTTGAGATATATCTGAGTTGCATTGTATCAATTATATAGTTTGTTTCTTTTTATTGCTGAGTAATGTTTCATGGTACGGTTGTATCAAGCTTGTTTAACCATTCACCAGTTGAGGAACATGTAGATTCTCTCCAGTTCTGTTTTGTTTGTTTGTTTGTTGGTTGGTTTGTTTTTTTGGCTATTAGGAATAAAACTGCTATGAACATTCTTATACATTTAAAAAAAGAAAACAATTCAAATTTTATCATTAGAATGAGTAAAATATGGGAGGCACGGTACCTCGTGCCCACAATCCCAGCACTTTGGGAGGCTGAGACGGTGGATCATCAGAGGTCAGGAGTTGTCTGTACTAAAAAAAAAAAAAAAAAAAAAGATGAGGCTGGGCGCGGTGGCTCAAGCCTGTAATCCCAGCACTTTGGGAGGCCAAGACGGGTGGATCATGAGGTCAGGAGATTGAGACCATCCTGGCTAACACGGTGAAACCCCATCTCTACTAAAAAATACAAAATACTAGTGGGGCGAGGTGGCAGGCGCCTGTAGTCCCAGCTACTCGGGAGGCTAAGGCAGGAGAATGGCCTAAACCCGGGAGGCGGAGCTTGCAGTGAGCTGAGATCTGGCCACTGCACTCCAGCCTGGGCAACAAAGCGAGACTCCGTCTCAAAAAAAAAAAAAAAAAAAAAAAAGATGAAAAAATTAGCTGGGTGGGTGGCATACTCGGTGATTGCAGCTACTCATGAGGCTGAGGCACAATAATCACTTGAACCCAGGAGACAGAGTTTGCAGTGAGAGGAGATGGTGCCACTGCACTCTAACCTAGGTGACACAGTGAGACTCTGTCCAAAATAAATAAATAAATGTAAAATACTTAAGAATAAACTTAAGAAGGTAAAACACTTGCACATTGAAAACAATAAAACATTGCTAAAAGAAATTGAAGAATACACAAATAAATGCAAAGATGTTTTTGGTTATGTATTGGAAAACTCAATATTGTTAAGATACCAGTAGAAACCAAAATAAAATATACTATAGAGTCATCACAATATTTATCAAAATTCCGATACTACTTGGTGCAAGAATAGATATAATTTTAAAATTTGTGTAGAATATCAAGATACCCAAAATAGCCAAAATAATCTTGTAAAAGAAGAACAGTGTTGGAGTCCTGATACTTCCTGATTTCAAAACATACTAAAAAGATACACTAATCAAAACAGAGTGGTACATATAGACAGACATACAGACAAATAGAATAGAATTGAGTGCCTTGGAGAACATTCTCAGTTATATGGTCAAATGATTTTTTTTTTTTTGAGACGGAGTCTCGCTCTGCCGCCCAGACTGGAGTGCAGTGGCCGGATCTCAGCTCACTGCAAGCTCCTCCTCCCGGGTTTACGCCATTCTCCTGCCTCAGCCTCCCGAGTAGCTGGGACTATAGGCGCCCGCCACCTCGCCCGGCTAGTTTTTTGTATTTTTTAGTAGAGATGGGGTTTCACCGTGTTAGCCAGGATGGTCTCGATCTCCTGACCTCGTGATCCGCCCGTCTCGGCCTCCCAAAGTGCTGGGATTACAGGCTTGAGCCACCACGCCCGACCTCAAATGATTTTTAAAAAGCTTGTCAAGACCATTCAGTGGGGCAATAACAGTCTTTTTAACAAATGCTGTTGAGAAAACTGGATATCCACATGCAATCTGGAAGAGAATCAAAGATGCAGATGGAGGAGCCACAACTAAGTCTTAAAAGAAAACATTGGGAAGAAGGTCCACAACATGGGGTTTGGAAATGATTTCTTGGATATGACACAAAAAAGACAGGGAAAACATAGTAAAAGAAGAATATAGATAAATTGGATGTCATCAAATTGTAAAACTTATGTGCATCAAAGGACACTACCAACAGAGTGAAAATGCAAATAATAGAATGGGAAAGATTGTTACAAACTTTATATCTGATAAGGCATCAAAGCTATAGAAAGAACTCCTACAACTCAACAGTAACAACAAAAATAGGAATAACCTGAATAAAACAATGACAAAGGACTTGAGTAGATATTACTACAAAAAAAGACCTACGAATGTCCAATAAGTACATCAAAAGATGTTCAGCATCACTAATTATTAGTACCATGCAAATCAAATCACAATAATATACAACTCTACACTCATTAGGATGACATTAAACAAATAATAGAAAATAAAAAGTTCCAGCAAAGACTTTTGGAAATCGCAACTGTTACCATTTGCTGGAGAGACTGCAGAATGATGCATCCACTGTGGATGCCTTATGGCTGTTCCTTATAAAATTAACCATAGAATTACCATTTTATCAGAATTTTCACTTCTGGGAATGTGCCTGAAAAAATTGAAAGCAAGATCTCAAAGAAAAAATTGTACACCCTTGTATATAGCAGCATTGTTCACAATAGCTAAAAGGTGGAGGCAGCCCGAGTGTCCATCTAATGAATAAACGAGATATATCATACACACACAAGGGAATATTATTCAGCCTTAAAAAGAAAGTCTGACCCATGTGATGGCATGGATGAACCTTTAAGACATCATGCCAGCAGAAATAAGCTGACTTCAAAAGGACAAAAATTGTTTGCCAGCCCTTATATGAGGTACCTAGAGGAGTCAACTCCACAGTGACAAGAAGTAAAATGATGTTTCCCAGATATGAAGTTTTGGTTTGGGAAAATAAAAATTTTGTGGAGATGAGTGGTGGTATTGTGGTTGTACAACAGTGTTAATTTACTTAATATCACTGAAGTATACATTTGAAAATTGTTAAAAATAATGTATTTTATGTTTGACTATTTTACCACAGTAAAAAAGAGGAAGATTTATGTTTGGTGCCGTTTCTCTACTTCCAAGAACAGTGGATACATAGAGGAGTAGGAGAGTGTGCATGAGTATCCAGGACACCTTTCCTTTTATTCCAGCCCCACAGCACACAGGACACCCTTCCTTTTATGCCAGCCCTGCAGCATCCTAACAAGTTAAGACAGTCAGAGGTGCCTCATTACAGGTGACTCAGAATAATATGAGAAAGTCTAGGGGTGGCCATGATGTTAGTGGTGGGTGCCCAACCCAGCCCAGGAGCAGCCACAAATGCAAAAGTGGCCAAAGAAGGGGAGATGAAGCTGGTGGCAAGGTAGCAGCCCCTCCAGCTGGAGAGGGGGATCTGCTTCTGTACAAAATGGCTCACAGTTGATAAGTCTTGCATAGATACCTCATCCTGTTTATCTCATGACCAACTACAGTTTTCATTGCAATGTATGCTATCATAGCAGTAGTATCTATTTCCTCCAGTAGCAAGCAAACAAGAAGGAAGTGTGTTTTACTGCTTTGTCCCACCTGACATGGCAGTCCCAAACATGGGACGAATGTTTAAAGGCAATGTTCTCTAAAGATAAGGGTATTATACCATTTATTGATAAATACGGGGAGTGCATGATGACCATTCAGACACTTGGAATAATTACTTGGCTAAATAACATTGTTTAAACAATAAGTAAATTTAGGTATTCTTTGCAGAGCAAAAAAGATTCAAGTTTTACCAGTCCCTTGGCAAACACTACTTTTCAAGCTATGGAAGGGAGACATCTTAAATTTTGTACTACTCTTTCTGAAGACACGGAAACAGCTAAGTCATACCTAATACTTATGAACGTAAGGCTTTGATAAAGTACAAGAATTATTTGTATTTTGAAGAAAAAGACATTGTTGCTAAAGCAGAGAAGAACCTAAAACAGACTCCTGGTAGTGAGATAATATTTTATAAAAAGGTATCAATCAAGGTGTGACTTACAAAAATACTTTTGAGGGTGTCTACTTTCTAGCCATCACACTGGACAAGAACTGCATGGTTTTCATTAACTTTGGACTGTGCTTCAAGTATCCTCAAAATGATATCACTTACCGCCCTGAGTGACATGGGATGGGACGCTGTGGTAGAGCACACTCTGGCTGATATCTTGTACCTGCTGGAGACAGAAATGGATGGGAAACACAGTCCTCCATAGGAATCTTGAATGGGTCCCTCTTTCTCTTCAGATACGGACTTTCTGGGGAATAATACTGTAGGGCTTTTGTTGTTGTTGCTTTTAACTGTCTCAAATGTTCTCCCAAAGATGCTATGGAACACAGCCTCTCCTTAGAGCAAGTTAAAAGTCTGGGTACGACTGCAAGAGGTTCCCTGCCTGCCGATATTCTTTCTCCACTTTCGGTGACTGCTCTTCTTCTGTGGGCCTTAAACCAACAACTGGTCATCCCAAGATCCACTAAGCCCTCTGGGAAATTGGTGCTGTACTGCATGCCCTGCCAGCTGGGACTTCTTACATTGATGTATTTTCTAAGGAGTGAATAATCTTGTCCATGTAACTAACTTACTTAAAGACATTTCCTTCGGTGGGCACTGACTCTATGATACCCGTTTTCCAAGGAATTGGTGAGCTTGTTTCTGAGAATACCAGAAATCAATGTACATTCCAAATCATTCTAAAAGTGATTTCTTTTTGGGGTGGGTTTGGCTTTGTTATTAATTTTGAAATATATCTTTGAACACTGAGATCTCTGAAACTACTAGATCTCTAGAAGAATAATTGTGAAAGAAGGTTGCTTGCAGCTTTAACAAAATGAGAAACTCTTCCCAAATAAAATCTGTTTTGAAGTTAAAAATAATGTGACATTAGAACCTGCAAAATCTAAGAGTTCCCAACAGCACTGTCAATTCTGATGCTAATTGTAAGCTAGGGACTCCCCCAACAACACTTCACTTCTTATGATTCCCAAGAAGGACTCACATCACTCACTGAAACTTGTGATGTTTGTTGATATGATTTTTTACAACAAAAGAATGCAGATTAAAATAATTCAAGGGAAGAGGCACATGGGCAGAGTTCAGGAGAATTCCAAGCACAAGCATCCAGTTGTCCCCTCCCAGTAAAGTAATAGACAATGCTGCATTCTCCTGGCAGTGTGATTCTATGCATGAATTATTGCCAGTCAGAAAAGCTCACCGAAGCTTGGTGTCCAGGCAGGTTTTTTTGGGGGTGTGAGTTGGGGATGAGGTTGCTTATGTAGACCTTGTTGATCATCCTTATGGCTGACTTGAATTTCCACTGAATTGACAATAAAACTTCAACCTTAAATATTTGGTCATTTTCTTTTTAATAAATTCTTTAAAATAAATTATTTTGGAAATGCTCACTTTAGCTAGCTGCTTATCCAATATGAGACTCAACAAAAATAGTGTCGAAAAGCCAATGGGTCATTGAAACAATTCCTTTAGTCATTCAAGACATTCAGATAAAAATTAACACCATGTAACACTAAACTCAAATTATAGTCACTGGGGTTGGATTTCAACAACAGGAAGAGAAAGTAGTACACATAGTGATGAGCAAAAAACAGACAAATAATGGGTGTGAATTGACCTGGGAAATTTACAGTGACAGTGTCAAAAAGATAAATCAAGTTATTTGACAATACATGCTCAGTCCAGGAAAGCCACCAGGGGGCGGTCTAGGTCTTCTGCATCATAAGAAGCTCAAGGGGTTCAAACTGAATGAATCCTGCACAGTTGCTCACTGGGTCATGTAAAATGTTAGAGCAGCTGCTTCCTCTGGCAACACACAGCCACTATGGGCTGTCCCCTCACAGTGTAGCTGCTCGCAGGGCTGAGAACCTGGGTGGTGCTAAAGGTGGTGAATGTGGTAAAGATTTGCATAAAGCACCACATGACACACCCCCTTCATGCAGGGATCTCAGTAGCATCTTCAAAGGATGGGCTTTCTGAGCTGAGAGCAATGAGAAGAAACTTTCTAAACTTACTAAAATTTATTTATTGAGTTACATTCAAAGCAATACATGCCTATTACATAAAATCAGAAAGTATTTAAAAATCACCAAGTTCTCTGCAAAGCTTCTTTATTTCAAACAATCAATGTGACTACTTCTTTTTATTTGGATGCATTCTTTCATTTTTGTTCTCAGTATTTCCAAAATAGTGATCAAGCCTTGTGATTTTTCATCTGCTTTTACACCCCTTTATGCTCTTGTCATTTCAGGTTAATGTAAGTAGTGTTCCATTTCTTAAAAGGGATAAAATACTTGAATAATTGCTAAATTTATTTTTATTTGAATAGCAGTGAAATATTATCACTTTTAGGTAATTCTCATTGTTTGCTACTCAAAAAAAGATGTGATATTATCTTATTATTAAAACACTCCTTGTAACTTCTGTGGATTTTGTGAGGTCAGAAAAAAAATGCCTGAAGTTTCCAATGGAAAGCCTTGAGTACATTATACCTGACTTCATAATGCACTAAATACAGAAACAAGAGTTTCTGATTCATGTAAGAAGGAGCATAACAGATTAAGGCATGAGGAATAATTTATATCCAAAACTACACCAGTGTCTCCATGCATGTGTTGGCACAGCACTTCCCAAATTCTATTGCGCATATGAATCTTCTGGGGATTTTACAAAATGCAGATTCTCATTCAGTGGCTCTGGGGTGAGGACACAGTCTCTGCATTTCTAAAATGTTCCCACCACACAAAATCCACATATGTTTGAATAATAACAAGTCCAGCTAGGAGAAGAGGCTCACGTGTCTAATCCTAGCACTTTGGGAGTTTGAGGCAAAAGAATTACTTGAGGCCAGGAGTTTGAGACCAGCCAGGGTAACATCGCAAGATCTTTTCTCTACAAAACATGTTTTTAAATAATAAAAAATGAATTAGCCAGACATAGTGTGGCATGCTTGTCATCGTTGATACTCAGGAGTCTGAGGCAGAAGGGTCACTTCACTGCAGGAGTTCAAAGCTGCAATGAGCTATGATCATGCCACTGCACTCCAGCCTGGGTGGCAAAGTGAGACCTTGCCTCTAATAACAAAATGGCAATAACAAATTCATAAGAATAGTATAAAATAAGGAGAATCCTTGGCAGGCAATAACCTAAGATATATCTCAGACATAGGAAACTAATGTGTTTGGATGATAGAAGAACCCCACAGTTAGCTGGGCACGGTGGCTCACGCCTGCAACCCCAGCAATTTAGGGGGCCAAGACGGGCAGATCACCTGAGGTGGGGAGTTCGAGATCAGCCTGGCCAACATGGAAAAATCCTGACTCTACTAAAAATGCAAAATTAGCCAGGCGCGGTGGCGCAGCCTGTAATCCCAGCTACTCGGGAGGCTGAGGCAGGAGAATCACTGGAACACGGGAAGGGGAGTTTGCGGTAAGCCAAGATGGAAGAACTCACACTCCATGCAGGAATATGACCAGGGAGGACAGCTGCAAAGTGGGGAGAGGCTACCCTTTCTTAAGAAAGGAAACAAAAGCAAACAAACAACAAACCTGACCTCCACTCTGGCTCCTGTTCAACATTCTTACTGGCTTCTCATCCAGTCTTTTCTGTAGTGTGGTCCATCCTTACCCTCTCCCCTCCCACATCTCTGATTCCTGAATTCCCTTCTTGGGTCTCTTCCTTTTCCTGTCAATGACTTCTCCCCTCTATCCTCCTGAGTGAATTATCAAGAGCTTTATAACAGGAAACCTACTGGTATTTTTCCAGATTTTTTTTCTTGGAATTGGACATTCATACATTTTCTCTCTTTTTTTTTTTTTTTGTTGGGGATGGTGGACGAGGTAGGGACAGGGTCTCACCCTGGTTGCTCAGGCTGTGGTCTCAACTCACTGCAACCTTCACCTCCTGGCTCAAGCAATCTTCCCAGCTCAGCCTCCCAAGTAGCTGTGACTACAGGCACGTACCACCACGCGCTGCTAATATTTTATATTTTTGGTAGAGATGAGGTTTCCCCATGTTACCCAGGCTGGTCTTGAATTCCTGAGCTCAACTGATCCACCCGCCTCAGCCTCCCAAAGTCCTGGAATTACACACATGAGCTGCTGTGCCCAGCCTATTTTTTCTCTGTTACGAGCTTCTCTGATACCCTAGTTCTGAGGTAGCCCAGAATTAGCTGATTCTCCTGTTTTGCCTCAGCTAGCACTTCTTCCTTCTCCTTTCTTTTCTCCTTCTGATTCCTGGAGTCCTCTCCTTTTCCAGTGAACCCAGTGAACCACACAAGCATGCTAATTTATTCTCCCCAATCCTCACCACTCTGCCTTATGTGCTAATGTAGTGAGAATCAAGAAGGAAGAGAGATCCATGGATTTCTGTGCAGCTTGGAAAGTGAGTTCATGGCTGGACTTGGCTGGGACACCAGACACCTGTCTCCCTGTCTCTATTTTGTATTCATAGGGTCCAGCAGCTGCATCCTCCCAGGGTGCCTGAAGAGTCACTGAGCATGCTCTGCTACCTCTCAGCCACCCAGTCCTCAAGAAGTATAATCAGACTCAGCATCTTATGTGAGGGGAACAACCATGGGGACAGGTTAGACTTGCATTGAGTTCCCTCCTCTAAGAGGGGCCAGGGAAAAGCGGCTATTCCCCCTAATCTGTGTGGCTCAGGAAGCAGAGCTCCAGAGACTTCTCTACCATGCCCTGTATCCCTCTGCTGCTCACCCTCCTCAGCGTCTGCACAGGAGGCTGGAGATAGAAAGGCAGGGGCTGGCACTGGGAGGACCAGGGCTCTGCCTTTCTCCCTTGGCTCAAGGAGTCACCTGCCATACCTGTGTCTCTCTCCTGGCTGTCACAGTCCTGGGCAGTCAGGGCTCACTTGGTAGCCTGCACAGTCTGTCTGTGGCTAAACCAGTCACCTGCACTGGAAACAGCAGCAATAAGGGTCTTGGGATTGTGTCCTGGTACCAACAATGACCAGGAAGTGCTCTTAAACCTCTGATCCATAGATGTAAATGTCCACCTGCAGATCCAGAACTGATTCTTGAGTGATCGGTCCGTAAAGGAGACCTTCCTGAGCATATCTGGGCTCCAGGCTGAGGACAAGGCTGGTCACTAATGTTGGATTTAGACAGTCCTCTGCAGTCTGTGGGGAAGTGAGACAGGAATATTTCAGGTCTTCTAGGAGCACGACCCTACAGCACCACCTACAACCAGGAAAACTGGGCTGTTTACCATTTGTGTTCACGTTTGTTTGGGCTGCTGCTAACCAGGGCCCAGGTCTCAGTTCAGGGACAATGATTGAGAGAATGCAGCTTTGTTTCCTCAGAGTCAGCCCTTAGAGAAAGCCCACAGCAACAGCACTGTCAAATTGCCTCAAAAAAAAAAAAAAAAAAAAAAAAAAAATCAGAAAGTCCTTGGTTCCTGGAACAGGCTGCCCTGGGAACAGAGCCAAAATTGTTCAGGGCAAGCAGGGACACAACTGTGCAGAAAACAACAAGTTTTACTTATGGAGATGATGGTTGGCTTTATAAAATGAGAAATATGTCACACTATTCACTGGTAAAAGTAAGTCTACCAATGCTATTCATTTCCCTATGTCACTACATTGAGTAAAAAGCTCTATAAAACGTATGAAACCACTGTAGAGATAACTTTTGCTGAATTGCTGCCTTTAACATGTCATGGATCTTTTATTCTTCTTGCAAAATTCTCATTATTCACCATCCTTTTGAACAGCCCCTAGCTGCCCCTCAACCCAGATCCTCAGCTGGCCCCTTCTCCATGATGCCCACGCTGATGGCACATGTGGGCAGTTAGATTTTTCTAGATTTTAAAAGTTATATATGTCCATGTCTACATCCCATGGACCAAGGCTCATTCTGGGAGTGAGAAATCACAATAATCATGCCTAGCCTTGTGGAATTAGTGTCTAGCAATCAGACCACGGAGGTGTGAATAGAGACAGTGACTAATAAGCTACAGAGATCAGCTGGGCCGTGGGGAGGTGAGTGTCCTCTAACCAGCATGGGATGCAGGGGACTGCCCTATGGTCCCTGCACAGCTGCTCAGTAAGGACCATTCACTCAAAGAAATCCAAGACTAGGGGCTAAGACCCTGTGCTCACTGATGGGGACTTAGCATCTATGTCCTCCCATGGTGTGGCAGAGTCTCCTGAGCAGGAACGTGTGGATGGTTTCAGTAGGTGTTTTCTTCCAGAGCCCTCCCAAGGGGAAAAGCAAAACATCTTCCTCCTCAGGCTGCAGTGTGAGCTGAGCTGCATCCCCAGGGCTCAGGGAGGGGCTGGGCAGTCCCTGGGTGGGAACACATTTGCATGAGCAGCCCCTCCTCTGCAGAGGGTGGGAAGAAAAGGAGGCCTGGGGCAGCCCAGCCCCACTGTGCATGTCAGGCTGTGTCCACCATGACCTGGACTCCTCTCCTTCTCCTGCTTCTCTCTCACTGCACAGGTAGGGACAGGCCTCAGAGACCAGGGCCAGCCACCCAGCCTGATTCTGGCTTTTCTGGTAGGGATCCCCGAAAAACTTCAACCTGAACCCTGCCCATCAACCATGAGTGTCTGTGTTTGCAGGTTCCCTCTCCCAGCCTGTACTGACTCAGCCACCTTCCTTCTCTGCATCTCCTGGAGAATCTGCCAGACTCACCTGCACCTTGTCCAGTGACATCAGTGTTGGTAGCTACAACATATACTTGTATCAGCAGAAGCCAGGGAGCCCTCCCAGGTATCTCCTGTACTACTACTCAGACTCAGATAAGCACCAGGGCTCTGGAGTCCCCAGCCGCTTCTCTGGATCCAAAGATGCCTCGGCCAATACAGGAATTTTACTTATCTCCGGGCTCCAGTCTGAGGATGAGGCTGACTATTACTGTATGATTTGGCCAAGCAATGCTTCTCACAGTGACACACACACATGGGGAAGTGGGACAAAAACCTCACCCTGCTTTAGGTCTTGTTCCGTAACAATTTTTAAACTTTAAAATAACTGGCCTAGGCACAAACTACATTTGGAAGTACTTTATAGCTGTAAAAGGCTCTTCTGTCAATTTCCCATTCATTCTTCTGAAGTCTCAGTAAAACAAAACAAAGCCAAAGCATCTGATGACCCTGAAGTGTTGGCTGCATGTCCATGTGTGCTGACACCAGTGCCTGTGAAGCTGGACTATTTTTCTTGAAAGAAGCAAAATGAGCCTTTTTTAGTTCACATCATGGTTGAAGCCCAGGGACATCCTAGTAGGTGAACGGGACATCCTAGCAGGTGAACAGTCCCCTGCAGTATGGACTCTGCTCTTCCAGCGTACAAGCAGAGACCTCCCCTTCCATCCCCAGTAGTCTGTTCTCAGGTCTGTCTGAGGCTCACTATGTCTCAGGAATAAGGCACTCAAATATGAAATGCTGCCTGAGAACACAGGTCAGGGAGGAATTCTGGATATAGAGCTGACCTGGCTCAGTTCTGGGTGCCTGCATTTCAGCGGCAGTGTCAGGAGATGGGGTTAGGTCTGAGGGTAACTGTGGACCTGAGGCCATTGAACCCCTATGTAGGACATGAGAGAATCAAGGGGAGGCTCCACCATGGCTGAGACAAGGCTGAGGCTGCTCCTTGGCCATGGGGGAAGTAGGTCCCAGGGATGCGACTTTCCTGCAGCTCATCGCACTCAGTACCACGGCAACTGCTGAGGGTGGGTTTCCTGATCCTTCAGGGCCTGACTGTGTTCTCTCCTCCTCTCTTACACCATTGAAGCTTCTCGCTGTGTCAGGGTCTACTGGTGAGTCTGTGGAATATCTGGGAACAGAAACCGCCCAATATTTGCTTCAAGTGACTCCTCCCTGGAAAATTCTTGAGGAGTCCCCATCTCAAGGTCTCCTTTTTCTGCACAGGGAGCAGCAAAACCATTGGGCATTCCTATGGAAATGGCTATGGAGGCCTTCCAGAGACAGCCCCTAAGTTTATGACCTAGGACAGCAGTGATGGTCCCTCAGGGGTCCCAGCCTGATCCTCCTGCTCTGGGTTTATTCCCATAGCCTCCCAGACCACCTCTGGGCTCCAGCCTGAGGACCTGGCTGGTTATCAGTGTCACACAGCTGCATCCTGACTCCATGTTGCCAAAGGTTCCTGTTCCACAGGGAAATGAGAGAAGATCCACCCCACTCATCCTCTCTGCCCCGTCCCTCCTTTATCCCTGCCTGTGACCAATGGCAGTTCATGCCAAGGCTTCTGCTGTCACTTGTGTTACTGAAACAGACCACAAAGTTCAGTAAAAATAACTCCTTTTCTTACTGGTTTCCGAGTGCAAACAGAATCAATTTGTTTCTAGAAACAAAAGGAGCCTCCCACACATGGTGGGTGCGGATGAGGTAGGGACAAGAAAAAATCCAGCCTGTGTGACCCAGAGGCCCAGGAGCCCTTAGCCTGGTCCCATAGGTATCCCCTCCTCTTGGTGAAGGTATGCTGACCATTTCCTGAGCTCGGAAACTGGGAGAAATGACGAGAATGAAGAATCCAGCCTGTGTGACCCACAGATGTGAGAGAGGAAGTCTGATGCTTAAGAAAACGTGGGCTCAGCATTCTGAAAGTTCTGGATCTGGCTTTGTCTAGAGCTGGTGTAGAAGAGAAGCAAGAGAGATGCTCAGCCTTGGGTGGGCCAGGCCCAGCTGTCCTGTCAAGGGGCTGCACTCTCTGCAACATGGATATCCTGCAGAGACATCCTTGGGGAGGCTGTGATCCCAGAGTGATGCAAAAATGCTAATGGAAGTGAACAGGGGATGGTTTATAGGGGGGATGAGGAGACCGGTGTGGGGTCAGATGTGATAAGGAGGGTGCAGCCTGAAGAGGAGACTGTACATTGCAACTCATGGGAGGAGGTGGCCCGGGGCCTACTGCGGTGGTAAAACGAAGACCTGGAAGGACCTGGGCCCTAAAGACACATGGGGATTGGGGTTTTGGTCTGCCTCTGAGGGTCCCTGAGGAGGATCACATACAAAATCCATGGTCAGAGTCCTCTGTCCAGGGCTCACTGTCCCAGCTGGTCCCTCCCGGATTCTCTGGGTGTCCAGGTTCCCTAGCTGTGGACCTGTTCTTCTCTCTGTCCTCAGCCTAAGAGCTGATGGGGCACCCACCAGGAAGCACATCCATGGGCAGGGAGGGGGCCATGGGCAGCCTTGTCCTGTATGTGAGACACCGCTCAGCCTCGGCGACCCCCTGTTCATTACAGTGGGAGGAAAGGAAAACAAAATTCACTGTGGACATCTATGCATCACCAAGGAAACAGTAATGAGAAGGAAACAGGAAGCGAAGCCCAGATCTAACAGTTTGTTTCTATTTGGAAATAAATAAAACTTAATATGCCTGATGTGTTATGTAAATGCAATAAGCATTTTTTAAAAACTATAAAAATTATGTAAAGGAACATGGCTTACACTAAAAGGAACATTTAAAGTAATGACACGCTTGAAATGCAATCCCCGGTGAAACCCCATCTCTACTAAAAAATACAAAAAGAAAAAACTTAGCTGGGCGAGGTGGCGGGCGCCTGTAGTCCCAGCTACTTGGGAGGCTGAGGCAGGAGAATGGCGTAAACCCGGGAGGCGGAGCTTGTAGTGAGCTGAGATCCGGCCACTGCACTCCAGCCTGGGCGACAGAGCGAGTCTCTGTCTCAAAAAAAAAAAAAAAAAAAAAAAAAGAAATGCAATCCCAAAACAAAGCATACATTATATTTCAGTTCCATATATGGACTGGTTTTATTTAAAGATCTGTAATAAATCTCACTGTTCCATTTTTAAATGGAGCATTTAAAATCTCATTCTATTGCAACTGCCTGGTGATACATTCACCAGTGGAAACATCAACATAACCATCCAGCTGTTTTCCTCCATCCCCATAAAATTCCCCAAACAAATATTTGTTAAGAGTCCAGGATGTATCATGCTAGAACTCATGCAGTCGTAGACATAACCTGTTTCATTTTTCATTTTGATCAACAGAATTACGTTTTTTCTTAAGCTGGTTGTTTTTAGCTTATTAGATTCTAGATGTCATTACAGATCAAAGATAAATAATTTCTATCATCTTTAAGTTCCACCACCCCGCCCCCCCCCCCCCCCCCCCCCCGCCCCCAGCCCTGCAATACTCACTACTAAATGTGAACCATAATTTTTCCCTAAAAATCCTAGTTGGGGGCTCGATGCTAAGAGCTGCCACATATCAGGCTCACCTGAGGACAGACTCTGGTCAAACCACGTTAAAGTTTTAATTCTTCCCATCTTCAAAGACTGAGCATCTTTGCTCTTT
>NC_045452.1:6841439-6934591 GCF_002776525.5 Piliocolobus tephrosceles
AATCTCACTTTGGCACCCAGACTGAAGTGCAGTGGTGTGATCATAGCTCACTGCAGTCTCAAATTCCTGGGCTCAAGTGATCCTCCTGCCTCAGCCTTCCAAGTAGCTTAGGACTACAGGTGTGCACCACCACACCCAGATTAAAGTTGTATTATGAGATTGCAGCAGTTCAAGAATCAGCAGCCTGGATACTCAAGAAAGGCTCATGTTTTTGTTTGATTTGGAAAACAGGAGAAGATCGGTGTCCCAGCTCAATGACAGTAGTCAGGAAAATTTCTCTCTAACTTGCAGGAGTATGAGCCTTTTGTTCTATCCAGGCCTTTAATGGATTCGGTGAGGGCCACCCATATCAGGGAAGATAATTTACTCATTCTACCAATTCATGTGTTAATCTTATCCAAAAACACCCTCACAGACACACCCAGAATAATGTTTGACCAAATATCTGGGCACCCTATGGCTCAGTCAAGTTGACACACAAAATTAACCATCACAGTGTCCAAGTTATGTGATCTAATACCTTCCCCAATTTGTTTTGTTGTTGTTGTTGTTGTTCTTTTGTTTTGTTTTTAAGACTCCATCTAAGACTCCATACAGAGTCTTGCTCTGTCACCAGGCTGGAGTGCAGTGGCACAATCTCTTTTCACCACAACCTCTGCCTCCTGGGTTCAAGTGATTCTCCTGTCTCGGCCTCTCAAGCAGCTGGGACTTCAGGTGCGCACCACCACGCCCACCTAATTTTTGTACTTTTTTAGTAGAGACAGGGTTTCACCATGTTGACCAGGATGGTCTCGATCTCTTGACTTCATGATCCACCCGTCTCGGCCTTCCAAAGTGCTGGGATTACAGGCATGAACCACTGCACCGGGCTACCTTCCCCTATTTGTTTTAAACACATTTTGGTTGATAGAACTTGCTCACATCCAGCAGTTTGAATGATAGAAATGCTTATTTCATAGGGATAGTAAAACAACAAATGATCTCTCTCATAGCACAATGCCTGAGGGAGACAGTGAGTGCTCCAAAATAATGATCACCGATGCATGTTATAGAGAAATATCATGGGAACAGGATTTCCCCATTTTGCTCCCACTTCTCCCCACAATGCTGACACGTAAAATTAACTATCAGTGTCCAGGTTATGTGTTCTAATATCTTCCCTTATTTGTTTTAAACACATTTAAAAACACATTTAAACATAAATAATAATCATTGATACATGTTATAGAGAAGTATCATGGGAGAAGTCAGAAAACAGGCAGACATTTCTTCTACTTCCACTATATCATGTCCTCTCTTTATCAGCGGTATCCAATGGTTTTAGGCAGATGGGACAGACCCTGCAGTCCACAGACAAACTCTGTGTTCTAAGATGTTTGGCACAATTATTCATAAGCTCAAAGATGAGGAACCTGTAGAATTCTTCCTTAAGGCTATCGTCTGGTACATAATCTAATTTTGATGTCTAAAACTTAACATCACCTCTGTCTTTCTCTTTGTATTTTCTGTAATAAATTCTAATCTCACCCAGACTAATGGATGCCGAGGGTGGTGGAGATAAAAATCTGTACTCAGGAAAGCAAAATGAAATGCACATTAAAAACTTTTAAACTAGGTATCCCTGCTACATATCTTTTGAAGCATGGTGGATATACTGATTTTGACTACTAGTGTCCCTTCCTTGATGAAACCATGCCTCCCTCACTCCCCAGAGGCTGTTAATCACTGTTATCTGCCTCCTGACCACATTGGAGGGCCTATGACCAGGCTGAGCCAATCGTAGCACCCATGTCAGTGTCCTCTTGGGTTCAGTGATTAGTCCTGAGGTGAACATGTGACCCAAGCAGAGCCAATCCAAATCCTTAGTTGGATTTCTATATGGATGCTGAGAGAGAGGGAGAGCCATAGATAGATAGATAGATAGATAGACAGACAGACAGACAGAACTTTTGGATTACAAACCGTAAGGATGAAGCTTGGGACTGCCTGCGACCATTCTTTCTACCTAGTAGAGAGAGTAACACACAGAAAGAAGAGAGATGGAGAGATAATTGAGTGCCAGCCACATGGGTCAATAGCATGTGAGAACCTGGATCTAGCTACATTTTCCCTATCTTGCTTAAATTCATTTGAGCTAAAACAATCATCTCGGGCTGTTCCACACTCCTCAAATTCACTTAAAAATGATGAAGAAAGCTACAGACTTCTTTGTGCAAAAGAGTTCCAGCTTGGGCCATGCTAGGCTGAGCATCTCCATGCCAGGTGGCCAAGACTCCCACTACCCTTTTGTATTCTGGAAGTCTGCTCTGGTGCCCCAACCTGCAGGTCTTGGATGGAGAGGCCTGGGATAGAATCCCCAAATCCTGACTCTCTGAGCCTCAATATTCTTCTCTATCAACTGTAGATATCAGTCCCTACCTCAAAGGAGAGTAAGAGAATTAGAGAAGGTTAATTTTATTAGTTAATAAATTAATGGGCTGGCACAGAGGAAGTGCTTCATCAGCAGGAGCTGTCTAGCCCCAAATTCAAAGTTCCCAGCCTGCTGCTCCCTCTCCTGCCTGACCCAGTTTTTCATCTAAATTTGGCTATTGGCCCAGGCCCTGGCCTATTTTAGGTACACCTCTTTTTGTTGCAGGAAAAAGAGACCCAAACAAGCTACCTTAAAACAAGGGGTTTATTGTAAGAATGAATGGGGACAGGAACATGGAGGGGGTGGAGGCAGGGAAACCCTCGGGACTGAAGCTGTTTTGATGTGAGAATTCTTTTTTTTCTTTTTCTCCTTCAGAAGGAATCATTTCACCTGTCACATATCCTTGCAGAAAGGGTCTTTTGCGAGGCCTGGATGTAAACAAACCTCAGAGAGGTATTGTCAAAGGCTAAGTCTCTCCTGCATTGGTAGGGAGAGAATGGATTTTGTTGTTGTTAATAATTTTGGTTTCAACAGCTCTCAGGCCCATGAGGTCTGTAGCGAGACAGGAAGTGAGCAGGAACGTCAAAATGGAGGGATGTGTGAAGTGACTGTCATTTATTATCCTAAGCAGGATACTTTGAGAATGAAAAAGGCACCATGAAGAATTACACAAGGACAATAGACATGAAAACAGTCCAAGGAAACCAGGACATAGGGTCACCTTAAGAGTACAAGGGTCTGGGAAGGAAGGGACGGGGAAAATGGGTTCTCAGACTGAAAAGAAGTCCAAGAGTGTGGCTGCTGCCCAGGAAGTGCCAGGTTCGTAAGTGGAGGGCTGGATGGCCAGTAAGGAAGCACCTGGGTACCCAGAGATCATTTTATATTGCCTGCTCAGTAGGTGTACAACCTTCAGGTATGGCTTGATCCAGGGGCTCAAATGTCAACAGGATCCTGTTTCTCTGTCTCTCTTTCTCTGTGCTCATGGAACTTTGATTCATCTGCAACAAAGGCCAATGGCAGCCCACAGCCTACACAGAGGGAGACCCAGGCCCTTCCACTCATCTTCTCAGACTTCCACTCTCCAACGTTTGAAACCATAGGAGACCTCTGTGCACTGACAGGTCATGGAGAAAAACTCCCAGATACTTAGAGTGGGAAAGTGGGACTGAAGATGAGCATCCCTGTCCCATCCTGGATCAGTGTGGGCACCCTCCCTGTGACGTGCAGAGCTCTTCATATCACATCTGTACACTCAGAACTTGATACATGCTGTAAGTCTTCCCTGACCTCCCCCACTTCCTCCAGGTCTCTGCTTTCTAGTGTCTGCACCTCTCCTTGACTCTTCCCTTTGTCTTCCTGACCAACTCCTTGCCCTGATGCTTATCAAAGCTTAGCAATGCCAAGACAACCTTTTCCACCCCCCAGGTAGGCCCCAGAATGCTCTCACCCCTGGGGGATCATGGGCACCTCCCTATGGTAGACAAGCATGGCTCTTCTCATCCAGCTTATTACCTCTCCCTTTTATGTGGCAACAATGCCCCAGTATTGCTAGAGTGAGAACCCCACCCCCACTCTTATTTATTCTCTATGCTTTCAAGGAAGCCATCTCCACGCCTGGATACGAGTAGTGGAACATGGGACCTACGCTAAGCCAGTCAGCACATTCTGTCTCTCTGGCCACTAACTAGTCTAGTTATGGGTCATTCAGAGTCTGTGCATGGCCTACAGTCATAAGGAGAGCCTGGGGATTCTTTTCTGAGGCTCTGGAGGGGTAAAGCTGGAATGCAGAGCTGTCAATGCCATTTTTGTTGAGGGATCTACACATATCAAATCCAAGGAACTAATGTTGAGAAGTGGAGAAACAGGATCTTGGTGATATCAGTGAAGCCCCTGGATCAAGCCATACCTGAAGGTCTACCCTTGGGCTGTTCAAACACAGGAACCAATAAATTCCCTCTTCTCAGGCCAGGTTCTCTGCTACCTGCAATTGACAGAAGATTCAGCTCTAACTGAAGATTAGGACCCTTGGCCAAGAGGTGCTCAAACCAAAGGGATAAACGAACTACATAGCTGCTCACACAAAGCTCTGAGCCTTGCCCTCCCATAGGGTAAATTTCGAGGATCTACTTAAAGCTATTGACCCACATCCTTCTATCCACTAACCCATGCTCTTACACAATCTAGTCCTGGCAATATAATGAAGTAGGTTAAGTCTGTTTCTGAAGCTCCAGTGTTCCACCTGACTGCCCTCTGTGCAGCCCCCAGCCCAAAAAGTGCGTCTGCACAGTGTGTTTCATGCATATGTGGGCTCCCTGGAGCTTACTCGCTCACCACCTCCCTCTGCTCAGGGTCCCAGATCCCACTGCTGTCTCCAAGACCCTGCAAGACATAGCCCCTGACCTCCCTGTGCTTGTCCTGCACTGTATGCCCCTCACTTTGGGTGCCAGCGACGTGGGTGACTTCCTGGGTCCTTGACTCAGCAAGCTGTTTCCCACACTGGGGCCTTTGCAGATGCTGGTTTCTCTGGCCAAGAATCCCTTTTCCATATCTGCACCTAATTATCTTCTAATCCTCCTTTAAGTGTCAGGTGAAATGTCACTCCCCCAGCAAGTCCTTTATAGCCTTTAATCCAGATCAAGCCAACCAATTTTACATTCTCATAGCACCTTGTGGCTTGTCTCTTATAACTGTAATTCTGCGCTTAGTCGCTCCTTGGGGGCTGTCAGAAAACCTGGCACATAGTAGGTTCTCAGAAACATCTGAATGAGTGACTATAGGAGGCACAAGCCCCACCAGCAGGCAGCATAGAAAGGGAACAAAGATCAAAAGGGAGGTGGTGACTTGCCTAGGGTCACACAGCAAATCTATGGTAGTGTGGACACCTGAGTCCAGATTCTTTGGTGCTCTTATGAGCCCAGAGGTGGTTGCCCATCCCTTTGCCTGTAGGTGCTTGTTCTGTTGACATTCTGAAGGTCTTTTCTGAAACTCTGTGGCTGCCCGGCTTATGGAAGGCCTGAGCAAGTGGCAGAGATGTGAGCCCAGCAGAAGGCATGGCCGTCTTGGGGCCCAGCAAGGATGGGCTGGGTTAAAATTTATCCCATTTCCTGAATATCTGAGTCATCAGACCAACAGCAGGTGCAAAGAGCATGATTGTGTGGGTGAGACCCCTGTGTGTCAATGGCCCTGACATTGCTACAAGGCCCAGAACAAAAGAGGCAGAAGGCCCTGAATGCAGTAATTTCTCCTCCTGATGTTCTACTGTGATCAGTGGCTACACTTGGGTTTCAATCGCAGCTCTGATGCTTGCCAGCTGTGTGACCTTAGGTACGTTACCTCACTACTGTGAGTCTGCTTGCCTCTTTGTGAAACATGAATATTAATAGTAACAACCTCATTAGGTAGTAATGAGAATTAAATTAGAAGATAACATGTGCCTGTAACTGCCTTATCCAGAAAAGGTGCTCAAATTGCATCCCCTGGGCAATGGCTTAATATACCTACCCAAAAAGCAATTGTAATATTGATTGCTTTGTTTACTTAGTGTCTGAACACCCCTCCAGAGTGTAAGCTGGACAAGGGCAGATTTCTTCTTCTTTTTTTTTTTGATACAGAGTCTCGCTCTGTCGCCCAGACTGGAGTACAGTGGCGCGATCTCGGCTCACTGCAAGCTCTGCCTCCCGGGTTCATGCCATTCTCCTGCCTCAGCCTCCCAAGTAGCTGGGACTACAGGCACCTGCCACCACACCCGGCTACCGGCTAATATTTTGTATTTTTTTTAGTAGAGATGGGGTTTCACTGTGTTGGCCAGGATAGTCTCGATCTCCTGACCTCGTGATTCGCCTGCCTCAGCCTCCCAGAGTGCTGGGATTACAGGCGTGAGCTACTGCGCCAGGCCGACAAGGGCAGATGGATCATGTTCACCAGTAAATTCCTGGCATGGTGCCAGGCACATAGAAGGCACTCAGTAAGTGGTGAATGGATGGATGAATGGGCAGATGGGTGGGTGAGTGAATGGGAGAGTGGATGGGTGGATGAAGAGATGCATGGATGAATGGATGGGTGGATGGGTGGGTGAATGGGTGGGTGGATGAATGGGTAGGTGAGTGGATGGGTGAGTGGGTGGAAGGATGGATGAGTGGAAAGGTGGGAGTAAGGTAGGTAGATGGGTGGATAGATGAATGGATGGATGGGTGAATGAATGGTGGAAGGGTAGGTGGAAGAGTGGGTGAGTGGGTGGATGGATGGATGGATAGGTGGGTGGATGGGTGGGTAGATGGATGGATGGAAAGGTGCGTGGAAGGGTGGATGGGTTGATGGACAGATAAAATGGATGGATGGGTAGATGGGTTGATGGACAGATAAAAATGGATGGATGAGTGAATGGGTGGGAGAGTGAATGGGTGGATGGGTTGATGGGCAGGTGGATGGATGGGTGGAAGGGTGGGTGGATGGGTAGATGGATGCATGAGTGGATACAAGGATGGGTGAATGATAGATGGATGCATGAATGGAGGCATGGATGAGTGGATGGATGGATGGGCGGGTAGATGTGTGGGTGGATGGATGAAAGGGTGGATAGAAAAGTGGATGGATGGGTGGGTGGATGGATGGATGGATGGACGGATGGATGGAAAGGTAGATAGAAGGGTGGGTGTGGGTGGATGGGCTGGTGGATGGATGGATGGATGGATGGATGGATGGAAAGGTGGGTGGAAGGGTGGGTGGATGGGTAGATAGATGCATGAGTGGTTACAAGGATGGGTGGATGATAGATGGATGCATGAATGGAGGCATGGATGAATGGATGGATGGGTGAATAGGTGGAGATGTGGAAGGGTGGGTGGGATGGGATGGGTGAATGGATTTGTAGAAAAAATGTAAGCTTTGGTTTCTGAAAACCTAGGTCTCCAGCCTTGGCCTTACGCTCGTGTCTCTAATTCTCTTCCCTCTCTCATCTCGGTGTGCATAGCCCAGGTAGCTGTGAGTGCAAAGAACATTAGGATAAACACACAGCACTCTCCTATGAGTATTATTTTTAGTTTCCATGCTGCAGAGGTCAGAGTGTCAAACAAAAAAGATAGATCTTTTCCTTTCTCTCTCAAGGAGAGAATCGGTCACATGTGTGTGGGCAGCAGTGGAGGTGGGTGTTAGTTTGTTTGGTTTAGTAGCTATTTGACTCAGACCTCCTGCCAGCAGGAGTGGGTGACCTTTCCTTGGAGCTCTGGACACCAAGCCAAGCCTGGGAGGGCAATTCCCTTTGCTCATGAGCTCTGTTAATGTAGCTGTGTCCTGCTGAGATTCAATTTCCCACTGATTTCACTTCCCTGTTGCCACCAAATGTGTGCATATGAGGGCTCTGCAGAAATAAGAGTCACAGAGGCCTGGAACAAGAGTGGAGGAGGAGGTGAAGAAATTGAAATGCCAGTCATACACACCCTGTTACATTAACTCCTTGTGGTAGACTAAGATAATAATAACCCCACAGAGTCTGTCTCTCTGAGTCCACACTCCTTTGCAATGTACTTTGTTGCTTTTCCCCTCCTGAATTTATGACTTGCTTTGGCCAACAGGATGTGGCATGAGTGATGCTGGGTACTTTCCAAGGCTCGGTCTTAAGGGGTGCTGCAGTTTCTCTTGCTGTTTTGGAACTTTGGTTCCACCAGGCTGTGTAGAAGCCCAGTTTCACCTGTGTGGATGAGAGGCCACATGAAGAAAACTGGAGATGGCCCAGTAGACAGACAGCACCAAATGCCAGACACTGGCAGTTGGCCCCTTCAGCTCAGTGAATCCTTTAACTAAATGCAGCCTTGTGAATGAACTCAGGCAAAACTGCAGAGGAACTGCAAAAGCAGCCCAAAGCATCAGAAGCCACAAGGCAATGTTGTCTTAAGACACATTGTGGGGTGGTTTGCAACGCAGCAAAGGCCAGTGAAATGCTTCTGTAACAAACATCCCCAAAACTCACGGCTCAAATGATAAAAGTTTTCTTCTTGCTTCCATCCCAGTCTGATGTGGATGAAGACTTCTGCTCCGTGTCGTCATTGAGGAGCCCACACTTCTTCTATACTCTAGCTTTGATCATATTACAAGGTTCCTCTACTGAATCCTTAGGCAATGAGGTAGGAAAGGGCATGGAAGATGTCCCAGGAGGCTTAGGGGTGAGGCCTAGAAGTGACCCATGTCACTCCTGCCTCTGTTCCACTGGTGGAACTCAGCCTTATGGCTAAGTGAATAGCAAAAAGAGGGAAATGGTATAGGAAGCAACTAGCCAGTTCCAGCCTCTTCTTGCCAGACTCTGGGCTCAGCGCTTTGTCCTCAGCATCTCATTAAAGGCTCATAGCCACACTTCGGTATAGGGACTGGTCACCCACAGATTTGCACAGCTGTCCAACTTGAGCCAGTGATGAATAAAGACATATAAGGTTGCTGTTCTCTCGTGGAGCTTACATCCTAGGGGAGAAGTCAATCCATAAATAAGGAAACTAATACATAAGTAATTTCAGAGAGTGATACATTCTATGCAGCATATATCAGAGTGAAGGTTTAGAGTGAGGGGTGCTATTTTGGATAGGGCGGGCAGGGGAGCTTTCTGCAAGGAGGTGACTAAATTAAGATCTTGCTGTGAAGATGTTTCATTGCCTGCTACCCTCCACTTCTCCCTGAATAAAACAGCCATGATCTACTGCTGAGTTCCTCAATATCCCTGGCTATATAAGTTCCTCAATATCCCTGGCTATCCTAGCTTCCTTGCAGGAGGAGGGTTGGATAGGAGTAAGTTGTTATATGGACATTTAAGTTCCTTAAAAGAGGAAAACTCAACTCAGAGGTGAGAATAATTTTGCCATTCCTTCCTTTTTCCTGCCTATAATGCAGATGTGATGGCTGGTGCTGCAGCAGCCATAAGGCACTATGAGGTGAGATGCTAAGAACAGCAGAGCAGAAAGACACAAGGAGCCTGGGTCTTGTGTGGAAACGCTATACTGCCCTGGATGTCATACTTCAATACTTCTTTTGTGTGAGGGAAATAACCCTGGGATATCTTGTCTATACCATTATTATTTGGAATTGCTGTTGCTGAATGCAATTGCTAAGTAATACAGGCTGTATAATGGGATTTTATGATGAGCAAATTGAGACTTAGAATGGTTAGCACTTCTTGCAAAGTAATATAGTGAAATTGAGGAGTTAGGTTTTGAACTCAGGTCTGTGGGGCCCTAAGTTCAGAGTTTTGGATGTAGCTCAACCTCCCTTGGCTGGGGGTTGGGGTGGACAGGAGGAGTTAGCCAACAGTATCAACTGTGGAAAGGAGTGTACTGACTGGATCAAGGATTGCTTCAAAGAGCCCCCAAATTCACTTTTGCGAGGTCAATTTTTCCTTCTTGACTTTATGATCCTGATCTAGGTTCTGGTATCCTAACTTCTCTCAGCCTCATCTTCATGCACTGCCAGGTGGGTGCATCTGTCCTCTTACTGCTGTGTCAACACACTCTTGCAAGACGCTCACTGCAACAGCACTTGGTGAACCGTCCTCCCAGGACCCTCATAGAGAACATCTAAGCAAGCATCAGCCCAGCCCTTTGCTCCTAGTGCCAGGTTGATCCCAGGGAAGCCAAGTTAAAAAACAAATGCAAGGACATTTTGAGGGAAAAATCTCACTGATGGCCAAGGTAATATAGAAGCCAAGAGAAGATATTTGCTGCCAAGCAACCAGGCTGAGTTTTATGGGAGTTGGGGGTAGTGAAATGCTTGCATGCCAATCATTCGAATGCCTCTACCTCCAAAGCATGCTGCCTCCTGGAATCACTCCAATCGACTTTCCCACCCACGATTCCTCAGGCTTCCTGAAAATTGTGGGGGCCTGCAGAAGTCACCCCAAGTTGCTCAATCCAAGAAATTTTCCTCTGAGCTGACAATAAACCCTTAGACTAAATTGACTCAGACTGTATTCAGGAAGAGACTAGACACAGCTCGGCAGAAAATTGGATTTGTGCAGCTTGACAAAGATGCTCTTGTAATTCCTCTAAAGCCTGTGAGCCACCTAAAGGGCCCTGGACACGTATAGCGGCCCATCTCCAGACCTTTGTCTGTGCTGTTCCCTCAGCCAAGAAGAATTTTGCCCTATCTTTTTACATGACTGACTCTTTCTTATCCCTGAGCTCTTAGGTTAAATGTCACCCCTCAAGAAATACAAACATGTCCACACAAAAGCCTGTACAGAAGTGTTCATAGCAGCATTATTCATAATAACCACAAAGTGAAAACACCTAAAGTCCATCAACTGATTGATGATTCCACAAAGCGTGCTATATACGTGCTGTATCCTTGCAACACAGTATTATTTGGCTATTGAAACAGATTGATCTCTCTCTCTCTCTCTTTCTCTCTCTCTCCTTTCTTTCAAGACAGGGTCTTATTCTGTTGCCCAGGCTGGAGTGCAGTGGCATGACTATGGCTCACTGTAGCCTCAACCTCCCAGGCTCAAGCAATCCTCCTAGCTCAGCCTCCCAAGTGGCTAGGACCACAGGTGTGTGCCACCACACCCTGCTACTTTTTTTTTTTTTCAGAGATGGGGTCTTGCTCTTCTGTCCAGGCGGTCTTTAACTCGTAGGCTCAAACTCCCAACTATGTCTCCCAAAGTACTGGGATTATAAGTGTGAGCCATCATACCTGGCAGGACTGATGTTCTGATACATGCTGCAATATGAATAAACCTTGAAAGCATTATGCTAAGTGAAAGAAGTCAGGCTCAGAAGGCCACATATGGTATGATTCCATTCATAATAAATGTCCAGAATAGGAAAATCCATAGAGACAGAAAGTAGATTAGTGGTTGCCAGGGCCTTTGGGGGAAGGAGAAAATGGGGAGTGACTGCTAATAGGTACAAGCCTTTTTTGGGGAGTGATGAAATGTTCTAAACTTAGATTGTAGTGATGATTGCACAACCTTGCAAAAATATTAAAAACCACTGAATTTTGCACTTTAAAAGGGTGAATATTACAGCATGTGAATTATAACTCAATAAATCTGTTTAACAAAATGCCACTCCCTCAAAGAGGCCTTCTGTGAGTCCTCTCTCTCTGAAGGTGGTGTTCTTTTAAAAAGTTTTTTTCAGACAGGGTCTTGCTCTGTCTCCCAGGTTGTGGTGCAGTGATGCCATCTCACCTCACTGCAGCCTCAGCCTGCTGGGCTCAAGGGATCCTCTTCCTCAGGCCCGAGTAGCTCTATAGGCACACATCACCATGCTTGGCTAATTTTTTTACTTGTATTTTTTTTTAAGAGATAGGGTCTCACTGTGTTGCCCAGGCTGGTCTCAAACTTCTGTGTTCAAGTGAGTCAGAAGTCTCCTGTCTTGGTCTCCCAAAGCGCTGGACTTACAGGCATGAACTACTGTGCCTGGCCTCCTGATGGCCTTTAATTCAGGCCCTGCTTTATTCAATTCCCCATCCTGTTTGACCACCAGCTGCGATAATTTGGTATATTTATGTGTACGTTGTGTGTGTCCATGCATGTGTGTGCTTCTCACTTCTAGCAGCAAGTTACATAAGAGCGGGGGGCTACATCTGCCTCACCAGCACTGTTTCCCCAGCATTCAGTACAGGGATGGTTGTTGATTGAATATGTTGGTTGATTGAAGGAATCCTGGCACGCTGTCGCTGGAAGGGAACTGAGTGCTCATCCAATCCTTCCTGTTTGCAGATGCAGAGGCCAACTGCTCAGAGGGGGAGGGGCTCACTCAAGGACTTAGCTTTCAGTGGCTGTGTTCTTTAATTTTATTCTCCCTCAGTTGTTTTCCAAAGACTTGGGAGTCCAATAAACCACTGCTCAAGTGGAACAGACAGACTGTTCTGGACTTAGCGGTTAAGTGACAAAGATAAATGAGTGGGGGGGGGGTCCCCGTTGAGTTAATAGATGCATACTCCCTTCTATAGCAATAGGCAATAGACGGTGTGTGGCCTTAATGTCTATAAATGTCACTCATGTAACCATGAGGACCCAACCTCTGCCGAGCTAGTGGCAGATGCTGCCACAGGGAATGGGGGTTCCAGCCAACTTGGGTCCTGCTGTGGGACCCAGCTGACAGGGCACAGTAGCCCGGCCGTGCCCCATCATGGCAAATTGCTCCTCAGTGAGCCAGCTGGCTTGTGGCCTGCAGAGCTGTGGGGTCTTTTGTGCCTTGAAGTAATTAATTATGCCATGTGGCAAGGAAACACAACAAGATTTATAGCAGAGTCAGCGACAGATGGCCCCGAGAGAAAAACACAGATCTGCAGAGAGATACGGAGACGCCGGGCGTCCAAAGCCATGGGAGATGATGTGTGTCAGGGGAGTGGGGAGGGAAAGGACCCTTGGCTGGGGTCCGAGGCTTTGACACTTCTTTGAGACTGTCCGTCGGAAGGCAGATCCTTTCTTCCACCTTTGGAATTTTTTAATTTACCCCCCTTCCAGTGTAGGGGAAGAATTGGGCTCTGACTTCCAGGGTGTCTGTGTGGGATGAGAGAGAAATGCCAATTGAGAGATACAGAAAGAGTGAGAAAATCCTGGAGAGGACTGAGTTAGTGTTCCAAAAGCCCACAGGCCCCCTGAGCTCTGAGAAGCTTCCAGCTTCAGTGTTCCGAGCCGCCTTCTGCATTTTGATCTGAGAAGTGATCCACCTCCGCTGCCATCATCTCAGTGCCCCATCAACAGCTCAAACGCAGCATATCCCAAACAGAAGTCATCCCTTCTCCCTACTCCTCATCCAGCTTCTACTCTGGTTTCTCCCCCACTCCCCAGGCAAAGTCCTCCTTCTAGAATGCAAATCTGGCCATGTTAACCCTTGTTCCCCCACCCCACACTTAATACCTACTCCCCAGACTCTCCCCAGGGTCTTCTATATCCTTACCCCCGAGGTCCATCTCCCAACACCCCTCCCTGGCTCCTACTTATGCCACATCTGCCGTTTTCTTTTTTTCTTTTTTCTATTTTTTTTTCGAGGTGGAGTTTCACTCTTGTTGCCCAGGCTGGAGTGCAATGGAGTGATCTCGGCTCACTGCAACCTCCGCTTCCCAGGTTCAAGCGATTCTCCTGCCTCAGCCTCCTGAGTAGCTGGGATTACAGGCATGCAACACCACGCCTGGCTAATTGTTGTATTTTTAATAGAGACAGGGTTTCTCCATGTTGGTCAGGTTGGTCTCGAACTTCTGATCTCAGGTGATCCGCCTGCCTCAGCCTCCCAAAGTGCTGGGATTACAGGCATGAGCCACCATGCCTGGCCACATCTGCAGTTTTCTATACTCAATATCCTATTTCACACTCTATGCCTTTGTCAATGCTATTCCCTCTACCTGGATTGCCTTTCCTCAGCTGGCTTGCCCAGAAAATCCTCAGTCATCCCAGCTCACAGATCTCTTCCCTGTGTCGCTTCTATGACATGTTTGAACAGAGTTAATCCTATGCTCCTTTGTGCTGCCACCAAAATTTGAATATTTCTCACTCATGACTCAGCGCTTGGTTTTTACAGGTCTGATATCCCCACTTGGTTTGTGGGCAAGAACTCTTCTATTACTTCCTTTTTTCTAAGCGTAATAAAATGCATGGTGCACACAGTAGGCACCCTTGGGCTTCCCCTCCATCACCCAGTTATGGATCCTACATAATAAATGCATGTATATTAGAAAGATGAAAGAATAGCTGGGGTTTCAACTCTGAGGCCAGGATGGGAGTCAAAGGAAGAATCTAATCGAATTTCTTCACTGACGTTTGCTGTTGATTGATTGCATGGACTGATCCTAATTCATGGCCTCCCTGTATCCACACTTTTTGCAATGAGACTTTGAAGCACCTCCCATCAAGAAATGGAGTCTATTTCCCCACTCTGAATCTAAGCTGCTCTTGTGACTTTGACCAATAGAAGATGATGGAAGTGATGGCATGCAAGTCCCAATCCTTACAACCTTTCTCTCACTCTCTTGGAACTCTGCCCAGCTGCCATGTGAACAAGCCCAAGCTACTCTGTTGGAGGATGAGAGACATGTGGATCAGAGACGTGCTGTCCTAGCTGAATCTATTCCAGACCAGCCCAGTCTAGCCAATCTGCAACCCAAGTTTAGCCAGTCACTTCCCAGATAAACAGAACCATCAGGCTGACCTAAGAACTTGTGAGCTGAGTAAATCCCTGTTGTTCCAAGCCATTGATTTTTTTGGGGTGGGGCAGGGGGTGTGGTTTGTTATGCAGCTATAACCAATACATGATCCAACATGAGCAGAAACCCATTATGCTGTTAGTTAATAATTAACTGACCCTTGACTGGAAAGAAGTTCTGAATGGGGCAGTCGTTCTAGGGCCTTTAATTTTCCTGCTGGTAAAACAAGGAGAGAAGGAGAACAAGAAAATAATACAAAACTCGTTCTCATCCCACCAACTTATGGGTCTTATAGTTGAGCCAGAACTCTTAACACCAAGTTGTCCAGTGTTTCTCAAACTGTGTCCCACAGGGCATTCATTCTAAGGGATGTTATCAGATGTTACCAGGAGGAAAAAGGAAGATCTTTTGGCTAAAGACATTTGGAAAACACTGACTTCATGAAAGCAACTCAAAGTCTTTGATGGAGTCAGTTGTCAGTGTCTTTAACATGCTCATTATGTATCCTAAGTTTGAGAAGGAGGACTTGATGTTCAGTGCATCTCAAACATATTTTCACTACAGTTCTATGGGACACACTTTGGCAAAAAGCTTAATTGGCATAAGTATCCATCTGGTACACAGAACCAAGCTATGGCATTCTTGAAAAGCAGTCGGTCAGCCAAGACCCAGGGCTGAGAAATGTTTATTTAGACAAGTGATTGGATTTTCATTCTTGTATTAACAGCTAGACCCCAAGCTTACATCTTCCAGTCCCACAGAACTTACACAAGTGTCAGCCCTCCAGAGACCATATCTTCCTCCTCTCCAGTCTCCAACCTACTCTAAGCAAAACATTTCAAGTTTCTTCAATTACATCTCACAAGGCTGATCACAAGCTCCCTTCATCTACCTAGATACTCTATTTTATTTTTATTTTTTGTAATTTGAGGAGAACTATAACAAAATTTAAGTATTCCAAGCATGGTATCATCATCTCCCTCATTTAGATTCCGGACCTCTGTTAATGTGACCTAAAAAGGCGTTAGCTTTTGTGTTAATGTGAATGCACTCTTGATTTACATTGAGTTTTCTTTGAACAACAACAACAAAAAAACCCGTGTATTTAACTCATTGGAGCATTTGCAAAATTCATCTTGTACTTGTGCCATTTTTAAGACCTAAGTATAAAGCTTTATATTTATCTCTTCTAAATGTCATCTTCTAAGATTTGCCTCCTAACTTCTGTTTAGATCTTGATTCTGAAATCCCTCATGTTTCCAGTCTCTTACAGAACTCTGCCTACATCATGCAGTTTAGCATATGACCTTTGTAGTGGCTATGTGATATTCTTCCCACCCAGAAACTCTTCCAGTAACAGCACCACGACTTTCCTCTGTTAGATTCCCTTCCTCACTCCCTACAGAACTGCAGGTGGAGTTGACTCCACTTCCCTACTGGGATGAGCATGTGACCAAGTTTTGACTAATCAGAGTGTGGTGAATGCCCCCCATCTCTGGTTGGTTGACAGATAGTCACATGATAAATAGCAGTGAGAACAAAACCTTCAGTTTAGTCTGGAGAGACTGGGAAAGTGGTCAGAAATGCCTCATTTCCCTCCAGGCTTGGTGCAGTAAGGATGAGAACCTGGAGCTGCTGATGGATGTCTGGCTGGTGGTCACACACAGGGGCCTGCCTCCCAGGTTCATGCCATTCTCCTGCCTCAGCCTCCCGAGTAGCTGGGACTACAGGCGCCCGCCACCATGCCTGGCTAATTTTTTGTATTTTAGTAGAGACAGGGTTTCACCCTGTTAGCCAGGATGGTGTTGATCTCCTGACCTCATGATCCATCCACCTCGTCCTCCCAAAGTGCTGGGATTACAGACGTGAGCCACCACGCTCAGCCTGTCAAGGTTTTCAATTGTCTGGAGGATGTGGTTCCAACTGGAACTCTTTGGAAAACAGTTGGCATTTTCTGTTAAAGCCAACCACATACACCTACCCAATGTCCAGCAGTTCCATTCCATTCTTAGGTATATACCCAACAGAAATGCGATGAATAGATGTGTTCACAAAAGACTTGCAAAAGAATGTGCATAGCAGGCTTTTTCTCTAATAGCAAAAAAATAAAAATTAAAATTAAAAAAAAGAAGAAGAAGAAAGAAATAATAGTCCTTTAGTGGTAGAATGAATCATAAAATTGTGGTGTTTTCATATGATTGAATACCATAAAAAAAATTGAACGAACAAGCGCTTCTCATTTCAACATAAATGAACTTCACAAACATCATGTTAAATGAAAGAAGCCAGGCACAAAAGAATATATCTGAGAGATTTCATGTATGTAAAGATCAAAAACAAGCAAAAGTAACGTATGGTTATACAAATCAGAGTTGAGGTTCCCTTCAGTCGGGGAGGGTAATGACTGCAGAGGACAAGGGGAGGTTTCTGAGAGGTGGGGATGAAGAATGTTGCTCCATCCCTTGTTCCTGGCTCTGGTTACAGAGATGTATTGGCTTTCTGAAAAATCATAGAGGTATACGCTTATGATTTGTTCAGTTTTCTGTATGTGTGGTAGACTTTAATAAACCTTTACTTACAAAGGTGATTGGGAAGCAGTCAGACATTTCTGAGCAGGGGCCAGGGATGCCAGGCAATACTACACAATGAAGAATTGTCTAGCAGCTCAGGCTATGTTTAAATGCCACAGCAGACATTGAGTTGATGAAAACCCAGTTTGTAATTATTTCAGCCAGGAGCTGAACTCCATTTTTTCCCCCTATTCCAAATCTACACGGAATTTTCTGGAAGGGAAACCCTAGTATAAATATAATAGGAGGAGAATTGTGTTTCTTTTTTATCCTGAACAAGCATTGTTTGGAAAACCTCATCACTCACAGCCATACCACTGGTGGTAGGCCATGGACACAGCCTACCTGTCAGCCTAAATTTGGAGCTGACATATTCATGGAGGATGTGGGCATCTCCTGTTTACTGCTAGTAATCCATTCTTTTTTTAAAAGGTGTAACTCATATACAGTAAGGTGCACAAATTTTAAGTGTACAGTTTGACAGTTTTTATAGATGTAGACTACTGCACCACTGCCTAGATCAAGATACAGAAAATTCCCATATCCCCAGCAGCAAATTCCATCATGCTCCTTCCCAGTCAATATACCACCAAAAGCAACCACCATTCTGAATTCTCTCACCGTAGATTAGTTTTGCTTGTTCTACAATTGCAAATAAATGGAATCCTACAGTACATACTCTTTTGTCTCTGGCTTCTTTCTCTCAACATTAAATTGATAACATTTCTCTACATTTTTGTGTGTAGTGGTAGTTATTCTTTTGCACTGTGGTATATAGTTTTCTGGTGCATGAATATATCACAACTCAGTAATCATTTCTAAAAATCAGATGTTCTGGCCAGGCACAGTGGCTCATGCCTGTAATCCCAGTACTTTGGGAGGCTGAGGCAGGCAGATTACCTGAGGTTGGGAGTTGGAGACCAGCCTGACAAACATGGAGAAACCCTGTCTCTACTAAAAATACAATTAGCTGGGTGTGGTTGTGCATGCCTGTAATCCCAGCTACTCGGGAGGCTGAGGCAGGAGAATCGCTTGAACATGGGAGGTGGAGGTTGCAGTGAGCCGAGACTGTGCCATTGCACTCCAGCCTGGGCGATAAGAGTGAAACTCTGTCTTGAAAAAAAAAAAATCTGATCAGATGTTCTATGTAAAAATACTGTCTATGATTGATACTATCTATCTATAAAACTTTACCTCCCTTTATGTTCCTTTGCCCTCCCCACTATTTATTATTGTCTTGATTATATCTTCTATATGCATTTAGAAGTGTTATAACTTTTGTTTCGATCACCAAACATAATTTAGAAAACTTAAGAGGAGAAAAGTCTATTATATTTACTCATATTTTTGCTTACGATGTTCTTTCTTCCTTCTTGATGTCCTAGAATTTCTTTTATTGCTTCTTTTCTGGTTAGAAAACGTTGTCTTCTTCTTTCTTCTTTCCTCCTCCTCCTCCTCCTTCTTCTTTGTTTTTTGTTTGTTTGTTTGTTGTTTTTCATAAAGAGACAGGGTCTCACTCTATCACCCAGACTGGAGTTAAGTGATGCTATCATAGCTCACTGCAACCTTGAACTCCTGGGCTCAAGTGATCCTTCCACCTCAGCCTCCCGAGTAGCTGGGACTGCAGGCATGTGCCACTATACCTGGCTAATTTATTATTACTATTATTTGTAGAGATGGGGTCTCACTATGTTGCCCAGGATGGTCTTGAACTCCTGAGCTCAAGTTATCCTCCCACCTCAGCCTCCCAAAGTGCTAAGATTATAGGAGCAAGCCATGGCACCCAGCCAGAAAACTTTCTGTAGCTATTCTTTTAGGGTAGATCTTCTAGAAACAAAATTTCCTAGTTTGCCTTTGTCTAAGAATGTCTTGTTGTTTTTTTGTTTGTTTTGTTTTGTTTTGATTACTAAAGGATATTTTTGCAGAATATAGGATTCTAGATTAACAGTTCTTTTCTTTCAGTACCTGAAAATTATCTTGCCTTTTTTTTCTGGCATCCATGGTTTCTGCATAAAAATCTGCTATCATTTGATTTTTTTTCCCCCTATGGCTAAGATGCCATTTTTCTCTGACTGCTTTTAAAATTTTTCTTTGTCCTTAGTTTTCAGAAGCTTTATTATGATGTATCTTTGGTTTGCTCAGCTTCTTAAGTTTCTTCTTGATATATCTGGGTAGTTTCAGCATTATTTCTTTGAGTAGTTTTCTAGCCTCTAATTTTTTCTTCTCACCTCCAGGACTCTGTGGACACAAATGTTAGCTATTTTTTATAATCTCATTGGTCCTGAATGTGTTAGTCCATTCTCATACCGCTATAAAGAACTGCTCAAGACTGGGTAATTATAAAGAAAAGAGGTTTAATTGACTCAGTTCCACATGGCTGGGGAGGCCTCAGGAAACATACAGTCATGGCAGAAGGCACCTCTTCACAGGGCGACAGGAGAGAGAATGAACACAGGAGGACATGCCAAACACTCATAAAACCATCAGATTGCATGAGAACTCACTCACTATCTACAGCATGAGGGTAACCACCCCCATGATCCAATCGCCTCCACCTGGTCTCTCTCTTGACATGTGGGGATTATGGGGATTACAATTCAACATGAGATTTGGGTGGTGACACAGAGCCTAACCATAGGCTTTGTGAGTCTCTGTTTATTGTTTTTTTTTCACTCTATTTTCTCTCTGTTGTTCAGGTTGAGTCATTTCTATTGTGCTACCCTCCAGTTCATGGATACTTTCCTCTGTTCCCTCTATTCTGCTGTGAGCTGGTCCATTTAGCTTGGTGTTTCAGTAATGGTGTTTTTCAGTTCTAAAATTTCTGTCTGTTCCTTCTTTATATGTATTTCGTTTCTGAGCTGTCTTATTTCTTTGCTGAGTATTTCTGTTTTTTTTTCATTTGTTTCACACGTTTGTAGTTCCTTGTTGAAGCATGTTTATCAAAGTATCTCTACAATCACTGTGAGAGAATTCTCACATTTCTGTCATCTTAGTGTTGACATATATTAATTGTCTTTTTCTTCCACTCAGTTTGAGATCTTCCTGGTTCTTGGTATGAAAAGTGATTGTTGATGAAAACCTGAACATTTTAGTATTATGCTATGAGACCCTTAATCTATGTAAATTTTCTGCCTTGGCTGGCTTTTTCTGACACTACTCTGAAAAGACAGGTGGCAGGGATGCCACCTAGTCACTACCAGAAGGAGGTAGAAGTCCACATTTTTCATCACTGACACTCAAAAGGAGGTGGTTTCTTGTTATTACTGGGTGGGTTTAAGAGTTACAGCTACCTTTGTAGTACCTCTGACACCGAGGTGGCTGTGGCCTTATTACCACTGGACAGTGGTGAAAGTTTTGACTCTTCACTAGGCCTCCTCAGACACCATCCCAACAGATGGGTTGGGCACCTCATTACAGCCTCAAGAGTATGGAATTCCAGGCTCCTCACTTAGCCTTTGATGGTGTGGGTGTAGTCAGGCTACTGACTTTTCTATGTTTGGATGCAACAGAACAGTTATTGTCTAAAAGTCTTCTGTCTTTCTAGGTTACCTCTTTCTTGGTCCTTTGCCTGGAAAAAGCAGGGTTTTGTTAGAGTCTTTTTTTGTCTGCACCCATTAGTGTTTCTGGGTTGCCAGCTTTTTCAGCTTCAACTCTGGGATATATGAAGCCAAAAACAATTTCCCAGAACTCACTACTATGTTGTTCTTCAAGTCCTGAGGTCTCTAGCTAGTCCTGTCTCTGTTTTTTAATGTCTTCTTATATTTGTTTACATACAATGTCCAGGGTTTTAGTTGTACTTAGTGGGAAGAAGAGGGAAAAATACATCTGCTTCATCATCCCAGAAGCAGAAGTCTTAGTTTTCATTATTTTAAAATAGAAAAATTATAATGCCTTTGTTACCCCAAATCCCCAACCAATTTCTTAAAATGTAATTAAAACACAGTAAAATTGCTATATATAAGTGACAAATTCTTATTTATGATGTAAAATACCTAAAGCATCACCACAATATCAATACCATTGTTAGTGAACAGTTGTTTGGGTTCAGTGACTGCCTGAGGCTGGGAGTGGAAGATGAAGTGAATTGCAAAGGGGCACAAGGATATATGAGGGGTGGTGGGTATGTTCTTGTGGCAGTGGTTTCCCAGGCATATACATCTATCAAGACTCACTGAATTGCATACTTTATATATTCTTATTTTTATTCTTTGAGACAGGTTCTTGCTCTGTCACCCAGGCTGGTGTGCAATGGTGCAATCTTGGCTCACCACAAGCTCTGCCTCCCAGGCTCAAGCCATCCTCCCACCTCAGCCCCCAGAGTAGTTGGGACCACAGGCATGTGCAACCACACAAGGCTAACTTTTGTGTTTTTTGTAGAGATGGCATCTCACCATGTTGCCCAGGCTGGTCTCAAACTCTTGAGCTCAAGCATTCCGCCCACCTCAGCTTCTCAAAGTGCTGGGATACAGGCATGGGCCACTGCACCTGGCCTGATTTATATACTTTAAATGGATGCAGGTTATTGCATGTAAATTATATTTCAGTAAAGGTGATAGAAAAGAACATAAATGGTAGTTTTGTTGATATTGACATGGCTTGTCTTTGCAGCAGTAACGTAGGAGATTCATGTACCTTTTGTTGACGTTGGGTGGACTTTTCAAACTGGCATCGTGATGTTCCACCAATTGTGTTTAGAGTGTAGCATCAAACTTATTCTGTACAGCATTTTGTTTACAACGTTGCATTGAATTTTGGAGATGCAAATGTAATTTTCTCCTATGTTAACATCAACATACATTGAGAGATACATTCGTTTCATGATGTTTGGGTATGAAAATCCACGAGGCATTCTACCAGGAAATGCTAATTAGGAAGACTTTCTGAGGGATATGCATATATGTATGAAAATGTCTATGTCACCATTATTCTAATTTGTTAAATATAAAGTAAAACTGTTGACAATATTTAGCCAAATATTGCATCACGTCTGTTCAAAGTGCAAGCTTTTGATGACTTCATTATGTCTTCTAGTGGAGTTGTGTGTGAACATTTATATATTGAAAACTATATTTTTATTATAAACCTATTTTCTTTCTTCTCCTTTGTGTCACAGAGAGGGCACTATATTGGTGTTCTATTAAACTGTAGGGTAGGTAGATTATATTTTCTGTGAATTTCATTTCAGGATTCATGACATGATAAATTATTTGTTATAGAAAGATGTTAGGCCTAGTAGTGTTGACACCCCCTGATCAAAACAGACCTGGTGATGTATTTATCCCAAGCTCTAAACCACTACCTTGGCCTAAGCCTCTTAGGCTAACAGTTTAAAATTAAAATTAAATAAACTCATTTTTTAGGTCAATAAGTGCATTTTAGAAAGCTAATTAGAGTTGGTATTTCTTTTTCAACTGCGTACATCGTGACTCATAAAATTACAGATTATTGTATGATTATGGATTATTATATTACAATTATACAATTACTGTTTGCTTTCTGTTTCCATGGGCTTTCTTCTTTCACAGTCAAGGCTGTGAGCTCTTTTAGAGCAAAAATTGCATCTTGTCCAGGTCATAGCTTTCCCCATATAGTAACCAGAAGAGTGTGTGTTTTGAGGATTTAATTTCATTGATCATCTCTTATGTGTTTAAAGTCTGGGTCACATTCATTTTTAGTATCTGTTGTGTACCCACCTGTGCCGGGGCCACTGCTAGGCACTTTGCAGATAACAATCTCCCTGAACACTTCAAACAACTCTTTACTATATAGGTATTATTATCTGGTATTGCAGACATGGGAAAGAAGTTCTGAGAAAACACTTGTCCAAGGTTGTACCAGGCAAGGAGCAAAGGCAAGATCAACCCCAGCTGGGGTAGGAGGATCGTTTGAGCCCAGGAGTTCAAGGGTATAGTGAGCTATGATCACGCCACAGTACTGCAGCCTGACCCCAGGTCTGTGTGACTGCACAGCCCATGTTAAGTAACTATTGTTCTCCCTCTTGCGAACAGTGCTGAGTACAGCATAGTAATGAGGAAGATGGCCAAATATTTTCATCTTTATGAGCCTCAGTTTCTCCATCAGCCTGCAAATGGGGCAATTAGTAGTTTTGCCGTGGAGTGGTTGTGAGGATTCAGTGGGAATAGTGTCAATCACTTAGCATCTGCTTGTGTTTAATCGGCCATAAACAAATGTTCATTTCCTCCCTCTTCCTTCCCAGTGGGAAATTTTACTCAACTGTGGTTCAGTAAATAGCCTTGGAGATGTCACTTCTCGCTGAGCCCCAGGTATATATAATTGACCTAAAATCATAATCATAGTTTTAAAAAAAACACTTGAACTGCACCCCTTCTCCCCAAACACGCTCCAGGGCATTGCAATGGGGATGAAATTCTGATCTCTAAGTGGATGGTGTTTCCTGATATTTTGTTTGCAAATTTCCTCAGGTTGTTACTGTCGGACACTAAAGTGTAGTTATGAATTAGTCCATGAGAGACCCTGGAGGAGAAAAGATTCTAGACCCTGCGGAAGAAAGGAAATGATCCTCAACCACCAGCCACTTGGCTCCACCCTGGCTTGACTCTGGTGGTCCAAGGACACAGTGGCCACTACGTATCTCCAGCTACCCCTTATACTACTCTGCCACCTGTGATTAAAAGATGCTGGATAGATTTCAGCAATTCTATGTGCAAATGGATGTAGCATGATTATAGTTGCTCATAGAGTGGCCTCGTTGGTGTCTTTTTATAGATGGGCTTAGAGTGAGGTTGATTTTTTCTTTTTTCTTTTTTTTCTTTTTCTTTCTTTTAGAGACTCGGTTGCCTAGGCTGGAGTACAACAGCATGATCATAGCTGACTGCACCTCAAATTCCTGGGCTCAAGCAATGCTCCTGACTCAGCCTCCCAAGTAGCTAGGACTACAGGTGTGTACCACCATGCCCAGCTGATTTTTAAATTTTTGGTAGAGACAGAGTCTCGCTATGTTGCCCAGGCTGGTCTTGATCTCCTGGACTCAAACAATCCTCCTACCTTTCCCTCTCAAAGTGCTGCAATTATAGGCATCAGCCACCGCATCTGGTTCTAGATTTTTTTTTTTTTTTTAATAGAGTCTCACTCTCTCTCCCAGGCTGGAGTGCAACGGCATTATCTCAACTCACTGCAACCTCTGCCTCCTGGGTTCAAGCAATTCTTCTGCCTCAGCCTCCCAAATAGATAAGATTACAGGTGCCCGCCACCATGCCTGGCTAAGTTTATGTATTTTTAGTAGAAATGAGATTTCACCAAGTTGGCCAAGTTGGTCTTGAACTCCTGACCTCAGGTGATTCACCTGCCTTGGCCTCCCAAAGTGCTAGAATTACGGGTTTGAGCCACCATGCCTGGCCTAGACTTTTCTTGTAATTAAAGAAGAATATTTGTCCCCAGAAAGAATCCTGAAGCCCTATCAGTCATCCAGACCCAAAAGGCCATATAACTGCCCATTTTGCAACCTTCATTCCAGGATTCCAGTACCCAAAGACATGAATGAGTAACATTAGACACTCATCCCCCCAGCTTTTCTAAAATGGGAATTCAGCAATGAGAGGGGTAGAGATTGTGTTCCAAAGTTAGGGGTCTCAGCCTTGGCTGCACGTTAGGATCACCTGGGGAGCTCTGAACAATCCCAGTGCCAGCTCTGCACCCAGCTCATGAGGTCAGATGCTCTGGTTGGGGCCAGGTACCAGTGTGGTCAGGCTCTTTGGGAGTTTCATATGTATAGTAAAATTGAAGAACCACTGCCTGCAAACAAGTGGGTGGCTGGGATGCTCACAGAGTGTCTTCTTAGCTTTGTGGGACAGGATGGACATTTTTTGGAAAAGTCATATAAAAAAATCAAAACTCACATATACTCCCAATTCTCTTCTCCCCATTCTAAACCACAGTGATTTGTATGAATATTTATTCAAATATTTGCAACTGTATATACTGAATGTCTATTGGATTGCAGGTACTGTTCTAAGCACCACGGATGCAGCGAGAGGGCTGGCAGTCAGGACCCCTGAGCTCATGGATCTGGCTTTGTGGCAAGGGCTAATATGGAAAGCAATTGATGTCAAAATGCATTGTTTACTCTTGAGATGGAGGCAGTGACGAGGGTGTAAAAGAGGATAAGAGAACAGGGGCTGGCTTGGGTAGGAGAGGTGGTGATCAGGGAAGACTTCTCTCAAAAAGAGACTCTGAACTGGGCTCAAAAAGTGAAGGCCGAGGGGTGGGGTGAGGCATCTGGGAAGAGAAAGCCAGATTTTCTGTGGCTCTGTCCTCTCCTGCCATCATCTCACTGCTTGAAACTGGCAACCAAATGATCTGCCTAACACATCCTGATTTCATTTCATAGCCCATATATGTAAACTTTAGATCACATACTCATCACCTGTCATCAAGGTTATATGCTAAATCCTCACCTTTAGGATATGCTGGGATCAGCTCAGCTCAAGGTGCTGGGATCAGCTCAGCTCACTGGAGACTCTGAATTGCTGTTTGTAGATATTGTAAAATATTCTTTTTTTTTTTTTTTCTGTCTTGGTTTCCTGTATTTCTGGCCACTGTCCCCGAGCCCTGATGTATCCCTGCATCTGGCTCTTCATTCTGACTCCCTGATATTATGCATCCATCCATCCATCCACCCACCCACCCACCCATCCATATACATATATATATGTACACATGCATACATCCTATCATCTACCAATCTATCATCCATCCATCCATCCTCCATCCTTTTATTCATCCATCCATCCATTCATCCACCCACCCATATACATATATATACACATACATACATCCTCTCATCTACCAGTCTATCTATCCTCCATCCATCCATCCATCCATCCATCCATCCATCCATCCATCCATCCATCTATTCACCCATCCATATACATATATATTTACATGGATACATACATACACCATCTCATCATTTATCCATCCATCCATCCCCCCTTCCATTAATTCATTCATCTCTTCATCTACCCATCCATCCACCCATCCACCCACACATCCTTTCCTTCGTTCCACAGATATTTATTGGACACTCACAATGTGCTAAACCCTAAGCCAGAATAAAAGTAGAATCTTGCAGTGCTGTCCTCCAAGCAGGACAAGGTGGTCTCCTCACTGTCCATATCTCCATACCTCTGTTCACTTCACTCAGTACCTGGGTCATCCTACCTATCTCCTCTGCTTATCTCCTGTCCCTACCCTCTAGAAAGGCCCGACCTAAGGCTGTTAAGCTGAACCCACCTGAACATAGACTCACTAGCTCGCTTGAAGGTGAGCCTGGAGGAGGATGAACGGATCTAGTCCATGCTCATCCCATGAGTTTAGCACAGGGAGGTGAGTGTAACAAGAGCCAAATGCTGCAGGAAGAGAAGACAGTCCAGAGTCCGGCTCCATAGTCTTTACTTGAAGGAGTCGGAGGAGTGTTTACAGAGGGGAATGACATGAGGGGTGGGGCATGGAGGGCCAGGTGATACTCCCCAAACAGACAGGATGGGGGCAGTCACTCTAGGCCAAAGGAACTGCATGTGTGAAGGCACGTAAGTGTGAAGTACTGTCTTCAGGGTGGGTGTACTGCCCAGAATCACAGAGTTTTAAAGGAACAGCTCAGAGACCATTCAGTTCAACCTTCCATTTTATAGATATGGAAACTAAGATTCAGAGGAGAGTAGTCAATTACCCAGGGATGCATAGCAAATTTTCTCAGAGATACCCTACTCCCTTACCTCCTGCAGAATTACCCTAAACCTTTAAAGTTGATTAAACCTTTAAAGGCCCCAGGTTAGGCCCAGAGGCGCCGACTGTATTAACTCACCAAGACAAGCCTCCAGGGTAAAAACGATTGCTATGTTCATTCTACGTAAGAGAAAACTGAAGCAGAGAGGTTAAAGAATTTGCACTAGGCTACACAGGAAGTGAGTAGTAGAGCTGGGATTCAAACCCAGCCAGAGCCTCCAGAGCCCACCATCTTCTTCTTCTTTTTTTTTTTCTTAGCCAAATACTAAAGACATTTAAAGAGCCCATGTTCGTAACCACTGCGATGCGGTACCCATCTCACCAGTTAATTTAATGTAATTTTTTTTTTTTTTGAGATAGAGTCTCACTGTGTTGCCCAGGCTGGAGTGCAGTGGTGTGAACTGCAACCTCCGCCTCCCAGGTTCAAGTAATTCTCTTGCCTCAGCATCCCAAATAATTGGGATTACAGGCACACACCACCAGGCCAGGCTAATTTTTTTGTATTTTTAGTAGAGACGGGGTTTCACCATGTTTGCCAGGCTGGCCTCAAACTCCTGACCTCAGGTGATCCAGCTGGCCTCCCAAAGTGCTGGGATTACATGCATGAGCCACCGCACCCAGCCAACTTTTTTTTTTTTTGAATAGAGACAGGTTCTTGCTCTGTTACCCAGGCTGGAGTACAGTGGTGCCATCATAGCTCACTGCAGCCTCCAAATCCTGGACTTAAGTGATTCTCCTGCCTCAGCCTCCTGAGTAGCTGTGAACACAGGCATGCACCCCCACACCCAGCTAATTTTTGTAATTCCTTTTGTAGAGATGGGATCTGGCTGTGTTGCCCAGGTTGGTCTTGAACTCTTGGCCTCAAGTGATCCTCTTGCTTCAGCCTCCCAAAGTGCAAGGTGTGAGCCACCAGGACCAGCCAGTTCATTTAACTTTCAATGTATATTGCCCTCATTTTTCTGGATGTTACAGAAGCACAGAGAGGTTAAGTAACTTGCCCAGTGCTGCACAGAAACTAAGTGGTGGAGCTGGGATCCGAACCCAAGCTATCTGACTGTACTGACAAAAGATGCATCAAAATCCAAAAGGGCGAGGTATTATGGCCATTACTAGGGGGAAGTGAGAACTTAAGTTTTCCTAATTCCTCCCGCACTACCCAAGAAATCCTCCCTCTAGTCTCAGCGTAGCCCTGGGTTGCAGAGCACAATCATGTTCTCTTTCTTACTCTTCCCCCTATCACTTCATTAATCACTGTTTGAATTCTGCTCTCCTTGAAAGCAGCCGGTCATCTTGGCAATGAAAAATCCTGCCAGCTGGACACAGTTCAAGTTCAACTGCGTCTCCCTGACCGGGCAGAACCCGTCCGTGTTGAAATACTTGGCTGATAACAGCCAAGGGGATGAAGCCAACCCAGGAAAATGGATTGCTCACAGATTGGTTTGCTCTGCCTCCAGCTCAGGATAATATATGGGCAGTGACGTAAAACAAATGGAGCCTTGGCTGGGTTACTTCACATCCTTCTTGGGGGCCTCGCTGCTTCTACCATGGGGCCTTGGAGCTGTTACTTCATAACCTGCAGGCCAAAACCTGTAAACTGTGTATTTGCAAATTCCTAAAATATTGCCCAGTGGTCTTGAAAAAATTAATGTCCTGTGACATGTTAGCATAATTTTCATGATTGAGGTGTTGAATATAGATTCTGTATATATTTATTTATATAGAAACCAACCCAGACTGGGGCATAATATTTTTAATTTTTCATACTTCTGGCAAAACATTGACTGAGTTGCTTTTATTTATTTCACAGAGTTAGAGAGAAATTTTTTCATTGGAGAGATAAATGGGTAAGTTATAAGGGACAAGAGGAGGACAATCTTATAAAATACTCTCCATACTTTAATAATCCCTGCTTTCATTTCCTTTCTTTTTGTATCTCGTGGTAATTTTAAGAGTCCAAGTGCTTGAGAATGGGTCCTAAGACCATCACCCAGGCCCCCTTTTCAGAACTCCTGTAGCATATTCAGTCTGGACCCCTTAAAGTTTAAGACTTAAATAAATAGTTACATTCTAAGAGGCAGGGAGGGACGGTGAAAACTTATTCGGCTCAAGTCCTGGAACCTGAGGTTCCACTGAGTGTGGAGAGGATTTTAAAGTAGTTCTGTGGCTGTTAACACTTTTTGGGATTCCTAGTCTCTTGAGAATTTGCTAGATGGTATATGTACACCCTCTCCAGAAAAGTGGACATACAATATAAAAATGGATCCACAATATACAGTATATAATTTTATGTGTATCAATCAGCTATTGCTGTGATTATCCCACATAACAAATCATCCCTGAACTCAATGGCTGACAACAAGCATTTATTTTTCTTGCTCATGCAAGTATAAATTGCTCAGGTGTTTCTGTTTCAGATTGTGGACTGGCCGTGCCTGGCTCTAGGCTTTGGGACAGTTCCGCTCTGCTCCACATGTCTGATTCTGGATCCCATGCTGAAGAGGCAGCAGCTATATAAGGCATGTTCTTTTTGTGACGATGGCAGAAGTTTGAGAGACAAGTCACGCTATGCAAACATGGCTCAAAATTCTATCATATAACATCTGCTCACATTCAACTGAACGAAGTCAGTCAAATGGTCTAGCTCAAGGCCAGTGGGGCCAGAAAAGAATACACTGCCCCAAAAGGAAGGAAAAAGTGAGTGAACATGTGTTGAACAATACTCCAGTTTATTACCAGTAGGTCATGGAATCTTTGAAGCCTGAGTCTCGTGTGGTGATTCTCAAACCTCAGCAAATATAGATATCATCTGGGGAATCTGGTTCAAAATGTAGATCTGAGACTATTCTCCTCCAGAGTATGTGAGTCAATGGATTTGGGTGGGGCCCAGGAATCTGCATTTTAAACAGCCACTTCCTGGGGTTATTCTGATACTGATGGCCCAGGGTCCATACTTTGAGAATCACTCATTTAATGGTTCTGAGCATGTGCTGAGGGCTCAGAGAGGCGAGTTCAAATCCCAGCTCCACCCTAGCTTTGACCTTAGTAAGTAGCTTTGCTTTTCAGAGCCTCAGTTTTCTCCTCTAAAAAACTGAGTTGGCCGGGCGTGGTGGCTCATGCCTGTAATCCCAGTACTTTGGGACGCCAAGGTGGGCGGACCACCTGAGGTTGGGAGTTTGAGACCAGCCTGACCAACATGGAGAAACCCTGTCTCTACTAAAAATACAGAATTAGCTGGGTGTAGTGATGCATGCCTGTAATCCCAGCTACTCGGGAGGCTGAGACAGGAGAATTGCTTGAACCTGGGAGACTGAGGTTGTGGTGAGCCGAGATCGTGCCATTGCATTCTAGCCTGGGCAACAAGAGTGAAACTCTGTCTCAAAAAAACAAATAAGTAAAATAAAAAATAAAAATAAAAAACTGAGTTAACCATAATACCTCTCTTAGGATTTGTATTAGTCAAGGTTCTCCAGAGGGATGTAAAGACACACCCAGGAAGAACACTTTGCATCCTTCAATCCAGTCAAGTTTTGACACTCAAGATTAATCATCACAGGATTGTGGAGAGGATTTAGAAATGGTGCTGCTAAAGCAAGTAGCATAGTGCTTGGGACAGACAAAACCAATAAAGGGTCGTTTGCTGAAGCTGCTACCTCAGCATCATGTAATAGCATCATCATCATCTATTGCCATCATCGCCATTGCCGTTGTCTTCATGACACCATCAATCATCATCACTATTAGCATCATTGTTTGGTTTCTTCCAGCTCCAGTAATCTATGATTCTACACCACCTCACATTGTTCTTTGACCATAAATCTTATTTCCTCAGACAGTTAGACTTCTAGAATTATTTTCTTGAATCCCCATGGTGGGAAATGTTCTGCTTATGGCGAGGTCCAATGTCCAAGTTTAATTTCACCCACCTCATTGGGCCATAGTGTTCTGGATGCTGCATGGCAAGTCAGAGATGAATTTCCCCCATTCAGAACCAGGTAGACCACAGTTTCTGAAGGCTTAAAAGATTCAGAGTGGTTTAAGAGCAGTGAACCATGGCCGATCATCATTGCATAAGGAAGCAATGAAAGGTAAGTATATACCTTGAAGCTCACAGCTCACACTTTAGTGTTTCCTATATCCTTTTCATTTTCTGACTTTCTGTCTTATCTTCTTCCTTCTCTATTTCTCTATTTCTGTATGTTTCCCTTGCTGCTCTTTTTCCTTTCCCTCTACTTCTTTTTTTCTCTCTCTCGTTCTCATTATTTTTTCTCCCGTCTCTATATCTTCCTTGTTTTTCTGTATGTCCTGCTCTCCTTATACTCTCTGCCCCATCCCCTTCCTCATTCAGTGGAATGTGTGATTCCTGGTACCTAGTGGATGTTTGAGAAATGTATCAGTGAAGGAAGGTGTGAATGAAAGAAAAGCCTTCCTGCATCTGAAATCCAGTTTCCTTTCCTTGCACTCCAGCATGTCTCACTGCTGGACTCCATCTCTTGGTGAATGCAGTATTGATTAGCTGAATGCAGTATTGATTAGCTGAGTGAACAGCAACAACATCCCCTTCAAAATCAGCCCAGGATCTGATCCAATCTCTTGTCTTTTAGAAGTGCCATTTACTGGCCGGGCGCAGTGGCTCACGCCTGTAATCCCAGCACTTTGGGAGGTCAAGGCGGGCGAATCATGAGGTCAGGAGATTGAGACCATCCTGGCCAACATGGTGAAACTCTGTCTCTACTAAAAACACACAAAAATTAACTGGGCGTGGTGGTAGGCCCCTGTAGTCCCAGCTACTAGGGAGGCTGAGGCAGGAGAATCCCTTGAACCCGGAAGGTGGAGGTTACAGTGAGCAGAGATGGCGCCACTGCACTCCAGCCTGACAACAGAGCAAGACTCCGTCCCCCGCCAAAAAAAAGAAAGAAAAAAAAAGTGCCATTTACTGCCCAGAATAACTGCCCTGCAGCTTGCTTTTCCTCCACATCTGAAATTTTCTTTTCTGAGCCAAGTCTTTGTCCAGATTTTGAATTCCTTTTCCTTTCATCTACCTACCTCTTAAAGATGCCATTGCTGATCTCCCTGGGCCCTGCCAAAGCCTACGCATTCCTCACCTCTGCACTGTCTCCATTGCTTTTGATGGCTGGTTTCTTTACATTTCTAGTCCAGGTGTTGGCAAACTTTTTCTGCAAAGGGCCAGAGAGATAATACTTGAGGCTTTGTGGGCCACTCTGTCTCTATGGTAACTACTCAATTCTGGCTGCATGAAAGCAGCCATAGACAATAAATACATAAGTGAATGAGTGAGTGTGACTGTGTTCCAATAGAACTTTATTTTTACAGAAACAGGTGAGCCCAGTTTGGCTCTTAGGCCATAGATCGCCAATTCCTGCTCTAGTCAAGAGGATGGTTTAGACTTGGAGCTAACCCCCAGGTCCACCACTCCTAGCTATGTGACCTTGACCCAGTGCATCTTATATAGAACCTCAGATTCATGACCTGCACTTGGGTTTGGGCTGATCAATGGATGAATGTCTACAGGTCCTTATCATGGAGTCTGGCATATAACTGCCCAGTAACTGCTACTTAGTACCAAAAATTTGACTCTTATTTATCTGACTAATCTTTACAGAACACCTACTGTGTGCAGACTGCATTCCATAGAGATTCAGAAGGCTAGAGCTGGAAGGATTTTGGAGATCTCCTAGTCTAAAGGTTGAAAACTGGCAACGTATTCCTAATCTGTTTTTTTTTTTTTTTTTTTTTGAGATGGGGTCTTGCTCTGTTGCCCAGGCTGGAGTGCAGTGGTACGATCTCGGCTCACTGCAAGCTCCGCCTCCCAGGTTCATGCCATTCTCCTGCCTCAGCCTCCCGAGTAGCTGGGACTGCAGGTGCCCTCCACCACACCTGGCTAATTTTTTGCATTTTTAGTAGAGACGGGGTTTAACCGTGTTAGCCAGGATGATTTCGATCTCCTGACCTCGTGATCCTCCTGCCTCGGCCTCCCAAAGTGCTGGGATTACAGGCATGAGCCACTGCAACCGGCCCATTCCTAATCTTACCCAAAGAGGAACTCTTTCTCATTTATCAGCTGTGTGACTCTGGGGCCAGTTTCTGAACATCTCTGTGCCTCCGTTTCCTCATTTGTAAAATGGGAATAGGGTCTATCTCAGAGGGTGTTATGAGAAACACGAGTTAATACTTGTAAAGGGTTTAGGATAGTACCTGGAATAATAAGCGCTCAACTGTGTTCACTGTTATTTATTATTTGTGTTATCCGTGTCGATATTGTTAACAGTTTTCTCTTACGTGGGGGCATGCACTTCCTGGTTTCCCTAAATTCTTAATCCAGCACTCTGAAATCACTTCTTTACCTGCTTTGCCTCTGAAGCCATTTGATTTTTCCACCCCTGGTTAAGCCCAGCCCTCATACTTTATAGACAGGAAATCTGAGACCCAGATCAGAATGAGTGACTCGGCTACACTCCCACAGCGAGTCAGGGACAAACCCATTTAGATTCCTGGCATTTACTCTCTAATCATAGGGCACACACAGCTCCTCACAGCCACAAGCCACACACCTTTCAAGTTGAAATCTTCCTCCTTAAATATTTCCACACTTGTTACCAAGGAGTCGGAGACTGCTTCGCTTTAAAGCACTGTATCCCCTTGGTGAAATGCTGCAGATGGGCCACCAGCCACATTGGCTGGGAGACAATCTATGTGATAGGGATTTCCACCTACATGTACTTAATTGGGCTTATTGAGCTTAATGGCATATAATTTAAGGGGTGGGGAGTCAAGCTACAAGGAAAATCGAGGTTGCTCAATGGCATTCCCAGAAAGGGTCCAGAGAGACATCTCCAGGAAGAGCCTGACTTAGGACTAAATCATTTCTGCTACAAAGTCACTGAATGTCTGCCGTAGATTAAAAGTCAGTCATGCATGGAGTGAAAAGGTCATCCTTGCGGTCACAGGAAAACCAAGAAGCTCACCTTGATTCAATCTTGAATAAGTGGCAGATGCATGAGCTGCCTTAAAATTACAGGGATCATGAAAAAAAAAATCACTGTTCTGGGCATTCAATTTATTTCAATAAGGGCACGTGGCTTTTGTTCAAAACTTCTTTGATAATGAACCCCATCATTTGTTTCTGCTGGATTGCTATCACAAAGACTCAGTTGGGAGCTATTTCTTCTTGGTGAAAGAGAAAGGACGGTTTTGGGGGGAGTAAACCATTAATAAACAAAGGTGGTGGTATGCTTGCATGAAATTGTGTATTTCCCCCTGAATTAGCTTACATAAAACCTCTCAACGATAGCAGTGTCAATGATGGGAACTAGAGGGCTTACCTATGACCAAACATGCATGGAAATGTCCTCTGATCAACTCAGGCATGATACATACATCAAACTGCCTTGCACAGTGGAAAATTTACAATATTATTGACCTTCAATACCCAAAGTAAGCCCCTTAAATTGACATTTGCCAAAGGCCCCAAATAATTTGACTCGAATTTCATGTAATACAAAAGCCACCAGGGGAGTGGAATGGAAAACGTAGATCCTGGGTCAATTCTGCATTGACAGCATGAACTGGAAAATCTTAAGTACAACTGAGAATATCAGAGAATTTTTGTTCAATAGAGAAATAAGAACTGGCACTTCTATTGCTGACACCCCTCTAGCCTCAGGGTACCTTTCAGGGGTGTGACCCAGCTACATTTGTGGTTTCTTGTCATATTTGGCTTTCCAAATTCAGAGAGGAAAGTATGGAGATGGGAAGATATCATGGGTTTTAGATTAAGTCCTGTGTTTGATACCAGCCTCATCTCCTAGTTGCTAGGTGACAATGGGCACATTAGTGAATCTCTTCGAGCCTCACAGAATTTGTCTGAGGTTTTGAGGGTTAGAAGAGATGGTGTACATGCCAGCCAGGAGTGGTGGCTCATGCCTGTAATCCTAGCAGTTTGAGAGGCTGAGGCGGGCGAATCACGAGGTCAGGAGTTCGACACCAGCCTGGTCAACATAGTGAAACCCCGCCTCTACTAAAAATACAAAAAATTAGCCAGGCGTGGTGGCAGGCGCCTGTAGTCCCAGCTACTCAGGAGGCTGAAGCAGGAGAATTGCTTGAATCTGGGAGGCAGAGGTTGCAGTGAGCCGAGATCACACCATTGCACTCTTGCCCAGGTGACAGTGCGAGACTCTGTCTCAAAAAAAAAAAAAAAAAAAAGATGGTGTACATTAGATACCTGACATTTACTAGGTGCTCAATAAATTTTGGCCCCTTCCAGCAGTGTGCTAGCAAATGTTGAATAACTGGCTTTCAAAAAAAGACTCTGACTTAGCATTGGCTGATTTCTGTGGTGTAAATACCACCATCATGGTCAATTTCAAGCTATTGACATGTCACAGCATTTGGAATTGAGATGATAAGTAGATGGGTGAAACAGAGTCCTTGGGTTCAGAGTCACGAAGCCTATTAGTGGCAGAGCTGGGAATGTGTTGTATGCCTCCTCATTCCCAGTCCAGATCACTTATCACATTTTGATGCTCTTGGAACTCGCCATGGGGCTGTCCTTCCTGGCAAAATGGTCACATAGAGTGATTTTTGGGTGACTGCAGAAATTAAGTCCTTCTAGCCAGGCTCTAACAGGTCAACTTTGCTTTTGATTATACAATTGATCCTTGACCAATGCAAGGGTTGAAAATCTAAGTTGAATCTATGCAGTTGAAAATCTAGGTATACATTTTTAATCCCCAAAATCTTTTAAAAAATTATTTATTTTGATCGGGTGTGGTGGCTCATGCCTGTAATCCCAGCACTTTGGGAGGCCAAGGTAGGTAGATCACGAGGTCAGGAGATCGAGACCATCCTGGCTAACATAGTGAAAACCCATCTCTACTAAAAATACAAAAAATTAGCCGGATGTGGTGGCGGGCGCCTGTAGTCCCAGCTACTTGGGAGGCTGAGGAAGGAGAATGGCGTGAACCTGGGAGGCAGAGTTTGCAGTGAACCAAGATGGTGCCCCTGCACTCCAGCCTGGGCAACAGAATGAGACTCTGTCAAAAAAAAGAAAATTATTTATTTTATCCATATTTTTTAGAGACAGTCTTTCTCTATTGCCCAGGCTGGAGTGCAATAGTGTGATCATAGCTCACTGTAGCCTCAACCTCCTGCGCTCAAGCAATTCTCCTGCCTCAGCCTCCTGATTAGCTGGGACTACAGGCACATGCCTCTGTGCCCGGCTAATTTTTGTATCTTTTGTAGAGATGGGGTCTTGATTTGTTACCCAGGCTGGTCTCAAACTCCTGGGCTCAAGGGATCTTCCTGCCTCAGCCTCCCAAAGTGCTAGGATTACAGGCATGAGCCACTACGCCTGGCCTGACTCCTCAAAATCTTAATAACTGATAGCCTACTGTTGACTAGAAGCCTTACCAATAACATAAACAGTCAATTAGCATATATTTTGGATACTATTCATATTATATATTTGTATTCTTATGATAATGGAAGCTAGAGATAAGAAAATGTTATTAAAGAAATCATAAGGAAAATAAAATATATTTACTATTTATTAAGTGGAAGTGGATCATCATAAAAGTCTTCATCCTCGTTGTCTTCACGTTGAGTAGGCTGAGGGAGAGGAAGATGAGGAGGGGTTTTTCTTACTGTCTCAGGGTGTCAGAGACAGAAGAAAATCCACCCATACATGGACCTGCACATTTCAAACCTGTGTTGTTCCAAGGTCAACAGTACATAGAAAGGGGTCACGTGGAAGAACTCCTACATGCGTGTGCAATGTTGACAATGAGATTGTCTCATTGTCTAGCCTTGTGCCTACCCTTCCCCACCTGGATTACTTGTCATCATGGAATGAAGCTTCTTCGTTCTAATGTCCTTCAGGCTCTAGGCCCCCGAGGTTGGATAAGCTTCCCTTGTTCTGTAACACAAAGTGTCCTGGGAAAGATGGATAAGCTATGTCCAGTGTTGTTGGCAAACAAACCGTGGGGACATCATCTTGATGTTGATCCTACATGACCTTTCTGTTCCAGGGGCATTCAGATGATGTTATGGGAGATGTTTTGAAGATCAGATGCAAAGTCTTAGGGAAAAGACCATCCATAAAGAATCCTTTGCTTTATCAACTAACATATCAGTAGATTTATCTATCTATTTACCCATCCGTCCATCTATCTTATCTATCCATCCATCTATCTAACCTATTATCTATCAATCATCTATCTAATCTATCAGTCATCCATCCATCCATCCATCTTATGTATGTATGTATGTAATCTACCAGCTATCTATCTATCTATCTATCTATCTATCTATCTATCTATCTATCCATCCATCCATCCATCTATCTCTATGTATCTATCGGTGTCTATCTTTACCTCACCTACTAGCTAGCTATTATTCTTTTACATTTCTTCATTTAATCAGTCAGGCATTTACTTGGCATGTTCTATGTCCTAGAGGAACTGTGTTCACAGGTTGTGGATTTGAAGAAGGATAGTCTTTAGGAAACATGTTTACATGGAATTTAAAAGTATGCTTACTAGTCAGAGAGACCCAGATTCAAATCCCAGCTCTGCTACCTACTTACTGAGTGACCTTGTATAAATTCCTACACTACACCCCACCCCCAGGCCTCTGTTTGCTTATATAGAAAGAAAGTTAGTCCCTACTTTGTGAGACTGCTGTAAAGGTTCAATGACATGGTGAATAGAAAGTACTTGATGTAGGCCTGGCGTGGTGGCTTGCCCCTGTAATCCCAGCACTTTGGGAGGATGAGGCAGGTGGATCACCTGAGATCAGGAGTTCGAGACCAGCCTGGCCAACATGGTGAAACCCTGTCTCTACTAAAAATACAAAAAAATAGCTGCGCATGGTGATATAGCGGAAGTGCCTTCTCTTCCGGTCTCTCTGGTCTGGGCTGCAGAAGCGAGATGACGAAGGGAACGTCATCGTTTGGAAAGTGTCGCAATAAGATGCACACATTGTGCCGCTGCTGTGGCTCTAAGGCCTACCACCTTCAGAAGTTGACCTGTGGCAAATGTGGCTACCCTGGCAAACACAAGAGAAAGCATAACTGGAGTGCCAAGGCTAAAAGACGAAATACCACCGGAACTGGTCGAATGAGGCACCTAAAAATTGTATACTGCAGATTCAGGCATGCATTCCGTGAAGGAACAACACCTAAACCCAAGGGGGCAGCTGTTGCAGCATCCAGTTCATCTTAAGAATGTCAGCGATTAGTCATGCAATAAATGTTCTGGTTTTAAAAAGTTAAAAAAAAAAAAAAAAAAAAAAGCTGCGCATGGTGGCAGGCGCCTATAATCCTAGCTACTCAGGAGGCTGAGGCAGCAGGATTACTTGAACCTGGGAGGCTGAGGTTGCTGTGAGCTGAGATTATGCCACTGCACTCCAGCCTGGGCAATAAAAGCGAAGCTCCATCCAAAAAAAAAGAAGAAGGTACTGATGTAGAATCTGGTGCATAGTATGTGCACAATAAATAAATCTCAGCTTTGCTTGCTTGCTTGATTGATTTTGTCTATGCGGCACTAAACTTAGTTTGGGGATGAAATATACAAATACAAATCATACATATATAGTCTTTGTTTTTAGGAGTATACTGTCTTTTGGGAACAACAGATGTGTTTGATAATTGGAAGTGTTTGATAATACCCAGGGAGGTATTTATAAGCACTGTGGGTGTCTAGTGTGCTGGGCCTAAATCAGCCTGAAAAATAAGAGGTATTATCTGTGGATTTTCAAGTCCTTTATCCCATTTAACTCCCTAGAGAACCCTGAGAGGTTGGAAATATTGCCCCATGTCCACAGATGTGGCAACAGAAGGCCAGAAAAATCAAGGCACAGTGGCCAGCGTTCTCTGCTGCACCCAGAAGGTACCAGACCCCATGAGGCATCCTTGCTAGTGTACTCCTCATGGGTGAGGCCTAAGCCGTGCCCACTGCAGAGTCCAGATACTTCCAGGAAGGTCTGACTATCAGTGAGGCAGTCTCTGTGTGCAGCCAGGAATCTCCGAGTCCAAATGACAGAGGAATAGAAATGTAGCAGAACAGGCTTGGCTCCAATCCCACATCTCAGGGCCAGAGAGCAGAAGAGATTCTGAGTGGAGTGAGATGACCATCTCTGGTCTCTTACTTTGGCCCAGTCCATGGACATGTGTCTGGGGCCCTGGAGGAGCGAGGGCAGCAAAGAAGAATGGGCAATGGGTTCCATGCAGACCTCTGCAACACACTGGAGCCTAAGCCCACTGCTGCAGGACTCATCAACTACAAGGAAGAGGAAGAAGGTATATGCACCGCCCCCCAACTCTCCCACGATCTTCATGGAGACCCAAAGATAGAGACTGCAGCACCCAGCAAAGACATGGTACTTGGTAAGGACAGTGGTACCCACCTGTTCCAGAGGGAATATACAAATTGTATTTGTAAACCTGTCTGAGACAGCCCGTGAGATGGGCTTGAATACCCGGCTGTGGAGGAATTATAAGAGCTGAGGTCCTATGGAGCCAAGAGGCAGTCAAGTTGGTATTTATTTATGTATCAATGACTATTAATGGGGCACCTTTTATGCCCACAGACTGCTGAGGCCCGGATTAAGCTAGCACAAGAGTTTGATAAGAGAAGAGGACAACTAACCCTGTACTTTGAAAATCCAATTCACATTTCATGAGTATGACTATGTCCTAGGCAGTGGGGATATGAAGGAGAAAACATAATCACCATCTATTGGAGACACCAATGAGAAAACCAGAATTGTAGTTCAACGCAATAAAGGCTATGCTAGTAATACTTGTGATAATCCCTGAACCAACTGATATGGCCAATCATAGGCATGAGATCTCAGCTAGTCCAGTCAGAGTAAATCTCAGAGCTCTGATGGGAAAAAAAAGCTTGTTCTTTTTTTCTTCTAGGTGTTGGAGTGTGGATATGAGTCATGGAACTCGGGGGACTATGTTGCTGCCAGGTAAGAAGCTGTTCTAGGAAGGACAAAATCAATGGACATAGAAAGGCAGACTGGAGGAGAATGGAAAGGGAGCTGAGCCTTCCTGATAGAGTAAACCTCTGGATTAAACTATGCCTGAAGCCCACATTCCTGTTTGACTTTTCATTTATATAAGCTGTATTACTCAGGGTTCTCCAAAGAAACAGCAATAAGCAGAAATACATATATTTCTATATAGAGAGATATATAGAAAGAGATTTATTATGAGTGATTGGCTCATGTGACTATGGAGACTGAGCTGTCCCATGCTTTGCTGTCTGCAAGCTGGAGGCCCAGGAAAGCTGGTGGTGTAGTTCCAATCCAAAATTGAAGGCCCCAAAACCAGGGGTGCCAATGGTGTAAATCCCACTTTGAGTCCAAAGGCTTGAGAGCCAGAATCACTGATGTTTGAGGGCAGAAGAAGACAGATGTCCCAGCTCAAGCAGAGAGAATATTCTCCCTTTCTCTGCCTTTTTGGTCTATTCAAGCCCTCAATGGATTGAATGGTGCCCACCTACATTGCTGAGGGTGGATCTTCTTTACTCAGTTGACTGATTCAAATGCTAATCTCTTCCAGCAACACCCTCACAGACACACCAGAAATAATGTTTTACCAGCTATCTGTGTATCCCTTAGCCCAGTGAAACTGACACATACAATTAACTATCACATAAGCTAATATTCTTTCTTTATTGTTTATGGCCGTTTGAAGTGGGTTTGCCACAACTTGAAATTGACAACATCTTACAACACAGTAAAGACAGAGTGCAAGATTCAGTTCCTTAAAGGCTATAAAATGCCTTGGGTACTCATTTAACAAATTACAACTCTTTCCTCAAAGTCATGGGGGACTTCTTGAAGCAAAGGGTGAGGTAAATGATCAGGTTCTTATATTTTAAATGTCTTGCTGGCTCCAACATGGAACGTGGATTGAAGTAGGGCAATAGTGAACAAGAGAGGCAATATGGGACTCAGGAAGTTTAACAATTGCCCAAGTAATGAGTGTAATATGCTATCCTGGATGAAACCATGGGACAGAAAAAGAACATTAGGTAACAACTAAAGAAATCTGAATAAAGTACAGACTGTAGTTAATAATCGTCTTAGTTCGTTTTGTGTTGCCATAACACAATACCATAGATTGGGTAATTTATAAAGAAAAGAAATGTATTTGGCTCATGGTTCTGCAGGCTGGAAAGTCCAAGAGCATGGCACCGGTATCCGGCAAGGACCTTTGTGCTATGTCATCCCATGGCAAAAGGTGGAAGAATAAGCAAGCATGTGAGGAAAAGGAAATCAGGCCGAACTCATCCTTTTATCAGGAGTCCCCTCCTGCAATAGCTAACCTACTTCCCCCGTGACAGCATTAATCCATTCATGAAGACAAAGTCCTCATGATCAAATCACCTCTTAATCGTCCCACCTCTTAATACCATCACAGTGGCAATTAAATTTTGACATGAGTTTTTTGGAGGTGACATCCAAACCATAGCAGTAATGATGTATCAATATTAGTTCATTAATTGTGAATAGTGTGTCATATCATATGAATGTAAGATGTTAACAATAGGGGAAACTGGGTGTGTGGTTTGTTGGAGCACTCTGCACTACCTTTGCAATTTTTCAGTAAATCTAAGACTATTCTAAAACAAAAAAGGTTATTTTAAATTACCTTTAAAAAGCCGGTAAAAATGTTTTGGTTTCAATGTGTTTATGCTTTCACGTCTATTCTTTTATTGATCTGCAAGTATTTACTGAGTACCTACTCTATGCCAGGCTCTGGGCTGAGTCCAGGGAATGAGCTAATATCTTGCTTAGGCTCAGGAAAACATTAATGATTTTATCTTCTATCTTGTTCACATGACTATGAGGTCCACAAGTCAATGGCCCAGAACTCTGTCTGGAGTCCCTGTCCCAGCCTTGCCAGTGACTGTTAACTATGACTTCACCTCTCTTGGCCTCTATTTCCTCCTATGTCATTTAGAAAGACTTGTGCCTGCTTCGCCTACATCAGTCATAAATCATGAGGCTTTCTGAAAGGGGCACCAGAACATAAAATCAGGCCATGGCTTGAATGGACTTTAATGTCTATCCAGGCCAACCACTATTTGATGCACAGGGAAACTGAGGCCCAGAGAGGGCAAGTGACTGGCACAAGGTCACACAGATAAAATCAGAAATCAGACCTTCTCGTGCTTTCCACTATGGAAGGCTGGAAGGGTCCTGGAAAGTTTAAAAGCTTGTGCAGGTAAATGCAAGGATGAATTTCTGTTTTTAAGAGTTCCAAAATTGCTAATTCAGATACTTTGGGTTTGTATCTTTGGCAAATTCAGGTAGGTTTTGGCCATCAACTGAGATTTGAATCTAAAAGGCAATGGGTTCTCAGAATATGGGTTCTCAGTCTGCCTACCTCTCTTTCTGCATTTTTTTTTTTTTTGAGATGGAGTCTTGCTGTGTTGCCAGGCAGGAGTGCAGTGGCACCATCTCAGCTCACTGCAACCTCTGTCTCCCGGCTTCAAGCAATTCTCCTGCCTCAGCCTCCTGAGTAGCTGGGACTACAGGCATGGGCCACCATGCCCAGCTAATTTTTGTATTCTTAGTAGAGACAAGGTTTCACCATGTTGGCCAGGATTGTTTGTACATCCTGACCACGTGATCCACCTGCCTCAGCCTCCCAAAGTGCTGGGATTACAGGCATGAGCCACTGCGCCCGGCCCTGCATATCTTTTCATTCATTCATTCATTTATATTTAACTTCATGTTTTGAGCCTAGTTTCACCCTACTCTGTATGATTTGGCCAAGTTAGTAATTTCTTCTTGTCGGGAGAGAGCAATACTGTCAGTAGCATCTCTCCCTCCCTGTCTCACCATGCTCCCATTTCTGGGAATCCTAATAGTCTTCAATAGTAGGGCTGGGGGAAGAGGGATGACAACAGATATCCAAAGGACCGGCATTGCCTGGCTCAGGGATCCCCAAGGCTGGTCTGTGGCCACTTGGCAGCACAGGTTAGTGATTATGTCCAGAGAGCTTAGATGCAAACTCTGTGGCACAAATTCCAGCATTTCCCGGCAACAAAATATCAGGCAAGTTATTCATTCACCCTGTGCTTCTGTTTCCTCATCTGTAAAACGGGGACCACCCTTACCTCATGGCAGCACTGAGAGAATTAAATGAGATAACACATGAAACGGGCTTAGCACAGGTTGTGACATATTGTAAGAGTTTAAAATTACTGGTTCAGATCCCTAAGCTTATCCAATCCACATGTTTCACACTCATGAAAACTGAGGCCCAGAGAGGTGGCAAGACATCCTGGGAGGTAGTGACCTGCGGCCACTGGAGTCCTTGAATATTCACAGATCATGATGGGCCCTAAGAAGGTCTTTGTGGTGGTTTCACTGGGGTGGAAGGATCCTGCTCTCCAATCCTCACCTTCCCATCCCATTTCTGTTAGTCTTCAATTCTGGCCCGTTAATATTGCATCCATCCCTACTAGATCTGCATCTCTGGTGCCTTCCTGACATTTCCCTTGTTTCTTTCCCACCACACCACAGAGAATAATTAAAGGTCCTTAACTAGGAGGGATGAAGCTTGTGGGGAGGAAGAGGGTGGAGAATCAGAGGCACAAGACTCTTTGACCATTACGCAGTGAGTGGTGTAAAAGAGAAAGTGGAATTGACTTCTGCATATAAACCCAAAAGAATTGAAAGCAGGGTCTCAAAGAGGTATTCGTACACCCATATTGATAGCAGCCTTATTCACAATAGCTAAATGGGGAAACAGCCCAAGGGTCCATCCAGTGATGCATGTTGATAAACAAAATGCCACCTATCCACACAGCGGAATACTCTTCAGCCTTAAAACAGAAGGAAATTATGACACATGCTTCAACATGGATGAACCTTGACAATATTATGCTAAATGAAATCAGCCAGTCACAAAAAGACAAATACTGTGCGATTCTATTTCAATGAAGTGCCCAGAACAGGCAAATTCATAGACAGGAAATAGAATGGTAGTTGCCAAGAGCTATGGGGAAAGGGGAGAAGGGAGTTATTGTTTACTTTGTACAGAGTTTGTTTTGTAAGATGAAGACTTCTGGAGATGGATGGTGGTTATGGTTACACAATAACATGAGTAAATGAATGCCACTGAATTGTACACTGAAAACTGGTTGAGGTGCTACATTTTACATTATGTGTTTTTTTTTTTTTTAACAGTTAAAAAGGAAAAAGGTGGGAGAGCTCCAAAACGAGAAGGTAACAGTTTGATTAACTCTTACCAGTTTGATTAACTGTTACCAGTTTGATTAACTGATTAGTGGCATGAATGTACAACTTCCGTTTTGAACGTGGCTCAGATCTCCTGTATCCCTATCCCAGCTCTATCACTTTCTTGCTGAGTGACCTTGAGCAAGTTGCTTGCCCCTCTGAAACTCTCCTCACTCATAAAATACAGATAATAATTGTACCTATGTCACAGGGTTGTTGTGAAAATGAAATGACATCATCTACGAAGAGTGCTTAGCACAGAGCCTGGCATATTTACTTTTCAGTTATCAAATATTTATTAAGCTCCTACTATGTGTCAGTAAGTGCCAAAGATGCAACAGTGAACAAAACAGACAAAAGTTTCTGCCCGCATGGAGTTTATATGTCCATGTGCATTAGCCTGCATTTCCCAGAAAGCAGAACACAAGGCAAAAGCTTATGTGTTGCTCTTTCACAAGGAGGGGTGCAGTCCCAGGGAAATATGAGCGAAGGAGAAGAGGAATGAGACAGGGAAGAAAGGAGAGACAACACAAGTATGCAATCCTATCTGGACATCTGTTGGTATCAAGAGCTACTGGTTGCCCCTCTCATGGGACCATCTTTGGTGGGGCTACATGAATTACTGTGTTTAAAGATCATTAAACTGGGAGCAGGAAGGGGAAGGAACAGATGCATCAACTTCCAGTCTAGATTTGTCAAAGGTTTGCTGCAAAGGGCAATCATTAAAAACTTAAGTTGCTTATGAATGGTTACTGAGTCAGCTCTGCTGCTCTTAAGTCTCAGCATCAACATGAAGGTGAGCAAGGGCTGCAGAGCTTTCCCTGTGTAGAGGTGGTCGGAGCCCATGCACAGTCAATCACCCCCATGGCAACTGGAATAGAACCAGTAGCCAAGGGTCCCAAAAATAGCAGAGGTCAGAAGTCCACAGTGGTGCCTAAGAGGTGTCAGATACAATGTATGTAATGCACATGCCTGTACCTACCCACATCTAGGTACATATTATAATTAAAACTCAGATGATGCCAGCATCTGCAGCTAAAAACACTTTTAGGCAAATACAGCTCTGCTGATCATCCCTAGAAGGACAATCATATTATAGGACCAAGAGGTATGTCCAGTGTGCAGTAACAGACCAATTACACTGAGACAGCAAGGTTTGCAACAGAGAAAGAGATCCATGATCATAGGGCACTGAGTGAGGAGATGGGAGGAGACCCTCAAATCCATCTCCCCAAGGAGTTCTGGGCTGGGTTTTTTAAGGGAAACATGGAGGGTGAGGGACTAGAGAATTGGGGCTGTTGACTGAACAGGGAAAGGGGGATGAAATCATCAGAATGTGAAAACTGCATTCTTTGGCAGTCAAGATTTTTATGGGGTCCTTCAGACCAGCTGGCGTTATAGTCTTATTAGTATGCAGGACCTGAAGGACTATCTCAAAAGGAAAACTTAATGTTTTTTAATGTTCGGGTTGTTATCTATAGAGCAGTTAAGGGGAGCTATAATCTTGTAACAGTCTATGTGATTGTGGGACAATAGGTACCAAAAAATATGAGGAAGCAGGTCAGAGAGCAGGCTGACTTAATGATTAATGCTGAATATGCTGCAAGCTTGGTTTATTTTCATTTATCCTCCTCCCCTTTTTCCTGAGTAATTTTATAAAGTTCATGGGGTGGTTTCAAACACATGAGAAATTACAACCTTTATTATCAGAGTCAGAGCCTGACTATATTGATTGAATGAAGCTTTCCTTTATAAAATGCAAAGTATGTAAACAATTCCAACACAGTAACATATTCACGAGTTTTTAAATTCATGAGTTTTGGAGAAGAGGAAATATTTTACTTAAAACTGGCACATGATGATCTCTGACAATATTATGTAGCCTGAACCTGGAGTTTTGGCTGATGGATTGTCTCAGCCTGTGGCAGATTTTAGCTGGCTTTGGTTCATTTTGTATCATACCCCCACACTCACATGCTCACACACTGTCACATTTCAGACTGCCATCATAAAATGCCATAGACTGGGTGGCTCAAATAACAGAAATTTATTTCTCACAGATCCAGAGGCTGGGAAGTCCAAGGTCAAGGTGCCGGCAGGCTCAGGTCCCCCGTGAGGGCTCTCTTCCTGTCTTCCAGGTGTCCACCTTCTTACCGTCTCCTATGGCAGAGACAGAGTGAGAGACGGATAGGGATTGAGAGAGAGAGAGTGTGTGTGTGTGTGCACATTGCCCTGGTCTCTTCATCTCCTTAGAACACCGATCCCATCATGGGAACCTGGTCCTCATGACTTCATCAAAACCTAATTACTTCCCAAAGGTTCCCATTTCCAAAAACATCACATTGGGGGTTACAGCTTTAACATGAACTTTAGGGAGATAGAAACATTCAGTCCATAACACACACCCTGTGCTATACCCCCATAAAATAAATACATTGAGTGGCTGTTGGGTTTGACTTCGGGTAGAAGGGTCTGGTCCTCTGAGCTTCCAGATACGGTTCTTGAATGATCCACACCACATCTGCTTCAGTGTTGTCCAAGGAGCCGGTCAACAGACTCTCAGGCCCCCATCCTGGACATTTCAAGTTAAGGTCTCTGGGGCTGGGGCCAGGAATCTGCATTTTGGACCAATCCTTCTTTCCTCCACTTGCCTGCCCAGAAGATTCTAGCAGCTCCCAAAGCTTGAGGACCACCGCTCTGTGCCTCTCCATCCTCTGGAGATTTTCCAAAACTGGGGTACCTGCTTAAATCAGTTGTCTTTATAACGACTATGACACATAAAGCCATGTGATGTACCAAAGGCTGAGCAGGATGCAGAAAGGGCTTCGTGACTACAGCAGGCTTTGGAACGTGGATTTAATGAGCTACTACTTTGGTGAGTAGAGAAAGGGGAATAAAATCTCAGTGGATCAGGATTTTTAAAATTGAATTTCTGTTTGAAAGGATAGGGAGAGAAGGGCATTGCTTCCCTAAAAACTAAAGTCCTTTCTTTTCTTTTTTTTTTTTTTGATGGAGTCTCACTCTGTTGCCCAGACTAGAGTGCAGTGATGTGATCTCAGCTCACTGCAACCTCCACCTCCTGGGTTCAAGAAATTCTCCCGCCTCAGCCTCCTGAGTAGCTGGGATTACAGGAATGTGCCACCACGCCCGGCTAATATTTTAATTTTTAGTAGAGTCGGGGTTTCACCATATTGGTCAGGCCGGTCTTGAATTCCTGACCTTGTGATCTGCCCACCTTGGCCTCCCAGAGTGCTGGGTTTACAGGCGTGAGCCATCGCGCCTGGCCAAAGCCCTTTCTTAATCATATAAATGACTCGTATCTTCGTGCTTGGTGGCTGCTTTCCGTACCCTGCTACAGATGATGCTGCCTGTTTGTGAAACAGGACTGAAACAACTCTTCTGGAAGGAACTCCTTCATATCTAAATATCAAAACTGTTAATCATTGTTATTAGTAATTCATTATTAATGTTTTTAATAGCTCAAGTACTACAATTAACTATTCAGCTAGTTAGCCCCAGTTTTCCTTTTCTAAATTTGTTTTTCTGATAGCACTGTTATTTGAATGCCAACTTTAGATTTTAGCCCCCTTTCGACTTAGGTGACTGTGAATCTATAATATCAAGGAGCAAATGTGTAGAATCCATAATGCTTAGAGTTTGTTATTGGAACTATAGAAAATGTTACATCTGTGGTGTCAGATTCTATTTAGCTGGTAAGGACAAAACAGGAGCTAAGGCCAATTACTCATCCTCATCATCACCACCACATTTCTGGAACATTTACTATTTACCAGGTACTAAACCAACATTGTATATTCATGATAGGATGTGGTTCTCATAGCAGCTCTATGAGGTTTGTGCCCACATTATCCCCATTTTGCAGATAAAAAAGCCAAGCCCCACAAAGGTTAAGTAAATTATTCAAGGTCCACAGCCAGTGTGTGGCAGAACCAGTTTCCAAAATCAGGCAGTCCAATTCCTAACCATTGTGCTATTCAGCCTAATGAAAGGAGCAAAAGATTCAAGGTGGACAACTGTATATTGTCAAGGGAATGTTCAACAGCAAAGTTGTTTGTTTTTAAGTAATGTTGAAATCCATGAACAGCTTTTTGCTAATGTTTGGAGCAACTGATAAAATATATCAGAGTAAGAAAAGTCCTGGACACGTCTATGCACCCTGGAGAAGTAGCAGAGTGGCCTAATTTTGTGTTGGAGAATCAAAGGCCAGAATGAAATGCACTTTTTACATCCCAAAGGAAAATTCCCATTCCAAAAGACATGAACAGCTTTTTTAGCAGCACCCATTCATCTGCTCCCCAAAGGCATGGGGTCATGTGATTTTGAGAGTATTAACTACTCTCAGTGCATGGCAGTCATGTGTAATAATTTAGGGGACAGTGGCTCCATTCACAGTTCCAAAGGTAAACACCCCTCCAATTGACTAAAAACCAATCAGAAAATCCTACTCTAGAACAGGATTGTTTCAGAGACGGGCACACTCCTCATCCTAAGCCAGTCAGAGCACGGCACTTCCCTCAGCCATAGTGATTGATTCAGAGATGGGCACACATCTCATCCTAAGCTCATCAGAGTGTGTCCGGAATTGGTGGGTCCTTGGTCTCAGTGACTTCAAGAATGAAGCTGTAGACCCTGGTGGTGAGTGCTACAATTCTTAAAGATGGTATGTCCAGAGTTTGTTCCTTCAGGCATTCAGATTGTCTGGAGCTTCTTCCTTCTGGTGGGTTCGTGGTCTTACTGACAAGAGTGAAGCTGCACACTTTCACGGTGAGCATTACAGTTCTTAAAGGCAGAGTGTCTGAAATTGTTCATTCTTCCCCGTGGGTTCCTGGTCTTGCTGGCTTCAGGAGTGAAACTGCAGACCGTCACGGTGAGTGTTACAGTTCATAAAGGCAGCATGGACACAAACAGTAAGCAGCAGCTAAATTTATTGCAAAGAGCAAAAAAAAAACAGACCTTCCACAACGCAGAGGAGAACCCAAACAGGTTGCCCGTGCTGACTCGGGCGGCCTGCTTTTATTCCCTTATCTGACCCCACCCACATTCTGCTGATTGGTCCATTTTACAGAGAGCTGATTGGTCTGTTTTACAGAGAGCTGATTGGTCCCTTTTGACAGAGTGAGCATTGGCGTGTTTACAATCCTTGAGCTAGACACAGAGTGCTAGACAGAAAAGTTCTCCAAGTCCCCACTAGGTTAGCTAGATACAGAGTATCAATTGGTGTATTTACAAACCTTGAGCTAAACACAGAGTACTGATTGGTGTATTTACAAACCCTGAGCTAGACACAGAGTACTGATTGGTGCATTTACAATCCCTTAGCTAGACATAAAAGTTCCCCAAGTCCCCACCACACTCAGGAGCCCGGTTGGCCTCACCCAGTGGATCCCGCACAGGGGCTGCAGGCGGAGCTGTCCCCCCGTCCCAAGCCGCGCCTGTATTCCTCAGCCCTTGGGCGGTGGATAGGACGGGGTGCCACGGAGCAGAGGGTGGAGCCCGTCGGGGAGGCTTGGGCTGCAGGGGAGCCCATGGCGGAGGCAGGGGCTTGGGCATGGCGGGCTGCAGGTCCTGAGCCCTGCCCTGCGGTGAGACAGCTGAGGCCCAGTGAGAATTTGAGCACAGGGCGGGCAGTGCTGGGGGACCTGGCGCAACCTCCACAGCTGCTGGTCTGGGTGCTAACCCCTCACTGCCCTGGGTCAGCGGTGCCGGGTCGCTGCTCTGAGTGTGGGGCCCGCTGAGCCCACAACCCCTCCAGAACTTGCGCTGGCCTGTGAGCGCGGAGCGAAGCCCTGGTTCCTGTCCGTGCCTCTCCCTCCACACCTCCCAGCAAGTGGAGGGAGCCAGCTCCGCCCAGGCCAGCCCAGAGAGGGGCTCCCACAGTGCAGTGGCGGGCTGAAGGGCTCCTCAAGTGCCACCAGAGTGGATGCCGAGGCTGAGGAGGCACCAAGAGTGAGGGCTGCTAGCGCATTGTCACCTCTCAAGAGCATGGCACTTCCTTCGGCCATGGTGATTGATTCAGAGATGGGCATGTGACCCGTTTGCTCAGTTAGAGCGAAACCTAGGATTTTGTTTGGTAGTTGAGATAAAGACACTTTTCTTCAGCAAGATGTGGGGTATGGAACTGTTCCAGACATTTTGTCACAATGACAAAAGTGAGTGTGAGAAGTAAACCATCACGTTCAGGAAGGCAAAATCAAGAGAACTGCAGAGCAATGGAGTCAGCACCCTGATCAAGCCATTCCTGAAACTAGTGTTGACCCATTTTTATTTACATGAATCAATAAGTTTCTTTCACTGTTCACATTATTTTAAGCTGGGGTTCTGTTTCTTTCAACTAAAAGCATTCCAGTTGGTACATCAAGCATTATGCTTGCCGTTTAAATACGAGTGGGTTCTAGTGGGGAGATCTGCTGTCATTGTAAGAGCACCTTAAAATGGACACAGCACTTGGGACCAATCTTTAAAAACAAAGTCTAACTACCCACTATGTTAATGAGAAATGGGTGTTTTACTCACATCGTTATGGAAACACTGGGGAGAGAATTTACATGACATATGAAAAAGCAAAACTTAATAAGATTCCTCATCATCCATCCCCATAGGACTACTGTGATGACACCTGTTCCACCTTTCCTTTTCCTTTTCTCCCTGAAGCTTCTAACGTCTCCTTAGTAACTGCATTCTCATGCTCCATTAATGTTCTGTGTGCTGCAACACACAAACAAATAAAACAACAGCAACGATAGGGGAAAAAAAAGTCATCCTCTGTCCCTCCAGCCTGTTCCCAATCCCAACCCAAGGCACTTCCCAGAGAGTAATTCAGCTGCTGAGTAATATTTCCATATGGTTATCTACTGTGTTCTAGAAATACACAAGGAATGCTCTTGGGCTCTTGTGCGATCCTCTCATCTTTGCAGCCACTCCCACAAGGAAGAGGACAAATCATTACCTCATTAAGTGAAACTTGAACTTTACCCAGCTCCAACTCCCTCCCTTGGGGAATTTGGAAGAGAGAAATCACAGAGCTGACTGAATGTGATAGACTTACTTCTCCAGTGATGTTAAGAATAACACATCTTTCTATAACCATCTAAAACTATCTTGGGATTCAAATCCTTTCAAGTCAGACAACCTCTTCCAGTTCAAACATTGCCCATGCTTAGCTGTTAAATTATTCAGGAATAAAGAAGGCTCTATGGTTTCTCACTGTGTGCCAGGAATTGTGCTGGGTGCTAAGGGCCCAAAGCTGAGTAAGACACAGGCATTCACATCCTATAGTAAGAAGTGGGTATGTAGTTTTCTTTTCTTGCGATGTTTTTATCTGGCTTTGGTATCAGAGTAATGCTGACCTCATACAATGAGTTAGGAAGTGTTTTCTCCTCTTCCATTTTTTTTTTTTTTCTTAACTAGAGTTTGGGAAGAATTGGTGTTCATTCTTCTTTAAATATATAGTAGAATTGACCAGTCATCTAGTCCTGGGATTTCCTTTTAGAGAGCTTTTTGATTATGCTTTAATCTCTTTAATCTCTTACATCGTTATAAGCCTATTCAGATTGTCTGTTTCTTTTTGATTCAGTTTGGTAGTTTGTGTGTTTCTAGGAATTTGTCCATTTCATATAGATGAATTTATTGGTGTACAACACTTCTAAGAAGTGGATATACAAACCCATCTCTGCTGTATAAGATAAATACTAAAACAAAGCCTGACAACAATGTAACAGAAACCTGGAGAAGGGAAGGCTTAGTTGCCTTTGGAGTTGGGGAGATGAAATAGATTCACAGGAGAGGTGATGGAAACTCATTGGGTGCCATAGAATGAGTAGAAGTTGGTTAGGTGAAGAGGTAGGGGTAGGGCATTGCATGTAAGGAAACGATATGAGTAAAGGCAGAGAGGAATAAAAATTTCTAGCGTGCCCTAATCAGGGCCATGAGGTGGGAAGAGCATAAAAGAGTTTCTAGAAAAAAAAAAAAAAAAGAGAGAGAGAGAGGAAAAAAAGAGAGGGTAAGATTATAAGACTATGAAAGGTGTTTATACCATGCTAAGGATTTTGTATTTTGTTCCTTGATTGATGGCAGGCCATTGACAATTTTTTTATTTCTAATTTTTATTTATTTATTTATATATTTATTTTTGAGATGGAGTCTTGCTCTGTCACCAGGCTGGAGTGCGGTGGCATGATCTCGGCTCACTGCAACCTCCGCCTCCTGGGTTCAAGTGATTCTCCTGCCTCAGCCTCCCGAGTAGCTGAGACTACAGACATTGAGCCACCACACCCAGCTAATTTTTGTATTTTTATTAGAGACAGGGTTTCATCATATTGGCCAGGATGGTCTCAATCTCTTGACCTCATGATCCCCCTGCCTCAGCCTCGCGAAGTGCTGGAATTACAGGCGTGAGCCACCATGCCCGGGCCCCCATTGACAATTTTTAAACAGGACTTTAAGACTATCAGGCTTGTGATTTTTCTAGGAAGACAGTTTTGGTTGCTGTATTGTGAGTGGTTGGAGGGGAGGGACTGGTGGCAGGGAAACTAGGCAGTTGCTACCATCCATCATGAGAGATGCTGGTGGAGGGATGAGGTCAAGTAGAAAGGAGAGGCAGGCTGGATGTCTGAGACCCTGAGTGCTGGAATCAGTAGGACACAGAGGCAACCAGCAGCGATGGAAGAGAGAGGGAGAGCATGCAACGATGAGCCTGAGGCTTCTAGCCGGGGCTGTGCCAGTCCTGCAAGGCAATGAGCAAGTTCAACCTGTGGTGCTTCAGTACATTCTATTTGTGGAGCTATGGAAGAAAGTTATAGACATGGCTGCGTTTGTGTTGTCACATTAATCGTAAAAGCTTTCAGGGGAAAAAAATCCAAAGGGAATAAAGATTTTCTGAAAAGCATTCTTGTCTGAAGGAAGCTGCATGCAAATGCAAAACCTTGACATTTAATTGATTTCAGTAACCATAATGACATTGTGTTTTCATTCAGGTTGTGCAGTGGGGCTCTGAAACTGTGGGAAATTGACAGACAGGTCCTTGTTAGGGGAAACAAAAATGGCTTCTAGTTTCAAGGTTGAATATGTTTCTTTTCATAAAAATACCCCATCATTTCCAACAGTCTGAATGACACTTAGTCTTATTTCTCTTCATTAGTGGGTAAAACCTAACATTTTCTAGATAATGAAAAGCAGTCTGAGAGATATGGGTGACACATTTAAAAATACTAACATCCGAAAATATATCATTTTATAGATTTGACTCAGGAACCATGTAAGTTTCTTTTACAATGATAAAAAGTCCAAAAGAAAATGAAAACTAATTCTTTAAAACTGAAAAGAAAATGGAACAAATGAACCTCACCGTGTTGGCTTAGTGACTTAGCCACATACATGTGACTCTAAACACAGCAATTTGACTGTATAAAATAACAAGAAAAACAAAAAAAGGAAGAAACCATTCTTATTAATCATACTATTAGCAAAAATATTGGTATTGTTATTTCAATACATAGTGGGTAAAATAAATGGATTGGTAAATTAGTGTTGTTAGCAACTAAGATTTTCAGCATAAGAGAAAACATAAAAATACAAGATCACCTAAGGGAATGAAGCCTTGTAATCCTAAATTTGAACTGGAAATAATATGAACTTATGATGCATTTCTTTTTAAAAATTTTTACTTCCTAGCTTTGATTATTGAAATTTTAGCTAATTGCGGTTTTTGCCATTAAAAGTAATCGCAGGCCAGGCGCGGTGGCTCACGCCTGTAATCCCAGCACTTTGGGAGGCCGAGGCAGGTGGATCATGAGGTCAGGAGATCAAGACCATCCTGGGTAACATGGTGAAACCCCATCTCTACTAAAAATACAAAAAAATTAGGCGGACATGGTAGTGGGCGCCTGTAGTCCCAGGGCGCCTGTAGTCCCAGCTACTCGGGAGGCTGAGGCAGGAGAATGGCATGAACCTGGGAGGCAGAGCTTGCAGTGAGCCGAGATCGCGCCACTGCACTCCAGCCTGGGTGACACAGTGAGACTCTGTCTCAAAAAAAAAAAAAAAAAGTCATGGCAAAACCCGCAAATTCTTTTGCACCAACCTACTACCTAGAAACAATGACCAACCCAGCAATAACACAGATTATGGTCTCTAAGAACAATTTCAAAGTGAAAGGAATTACAGCTCCTGGGAGAAATGGCTGATTCCGAGAGTGGGGCAGGAAATGTACAAGATGATCTTAGGACACCTTGTTAATCAGAAGAAAGGAGGCTATCAAAGATTACTATGGTTGTGTCAAAAGGGCTCAGGAACCAACCCATTGACTCTTGCTGGCTAAAGATGAAATTCTATGAGCATCTGAAAGAAGAATAACTACATTGCAGTGAAACACATTAACGATTCTAAAGTCCATGAGTTACCAATGATCCTAAAAACAAAACAAATCAAACCAAAATGCATTGGCCTCCTTTGGAAGGTACTTTAAAGAACCAACTTATTATTCTGAAAATTGACAAATAAAAGAATTGAGCATTTATCTTGCCTTTCCTGTAGGTACTGTATCTTAGTCGATGAAGAAAAGCTTTCTCCATAGTAGTCCAACTAATAAGAAGGACTGATAGACTTAAAATAGAGCCATTTTGCAAGTGCCTACAGAAATAAGAGCTCTAGGCAATGGTGATCATCGACTGCTAAAATCCCCTGAAGAGAGACTGCCAGACGTTAGGAGCCTGCTGATTGAATAATACAACTAACTACGAAATATTCTTGCTGAAAACTCAAACCTGAATCAGATCAAATCTTTAAATCTAATGACCAATTTACGGAACATACAAGGGATGGAACAACATGTCAAAAGATGCCACAAGGATACAACCAATGGAACCCAGATGGTGAGGTACTCTACAGAGCAAATGATCCAGTTTTTAAAAATATGTCAATTGCAAGCGAAATTTAAAAAAATAGGTGGAGGCAGAAGCCATAGATAAAGGAGACTGAAGAGACATACCAGCCAAAGGCAAATGTGTGGAGGGATGAATCCTTCCCTAGTACTGTCTGTCTTAAAGAATGCCGCCACTAGTAACGCAGGTGCCAGAGTCAGAAATCCGGGATTTGCTTTTATTCGTTTCTTTTACTTAGCCCCCTCCACCTGCATGCAATAAATGAGACCCAGCCCTACTCGTTTTACTTCCTAAGTGCTTTTAAAAATATCTTTTATTTTGATTTTTAATTGTAGTAAAATACACTTGACATAAAATTTACCACCTTATTATTATTATTTTTGAGACAGAGTCTTGCTCTGTTGCCCAGGGTGGAGTGCAGTGGCATGATCTCAGATCACTGCAACTTCCACCTCCCAGGTTCAAGAAATTCCCCTGCCTCAGCCTCCTGAGTAGCTGGGATTACAGGCACCTGCCACCACACCCAGCTAATTTTTGTATTTTTAGTAGAAACGGGGTTTCGCCATGTTGGCCAGGCTGGTCTTGAACTCCTGATCTCAGGTGATCCACCCGCCTTGGCCTCCCAAAGTGCTGGGAATACAGGCATGAGCCACTGTGCCCGGCCAATTTACCACCTTAATTTTTAAGTGTACAATTTAGTGATATTAAATGTACATTCATATTGTAGTGCAACTGTCACGACCGTCTAGCTTCAGAACCTTTTTCATTTTGTAAAACTGAGACTATAAAACAGTAACTCCTCATTCCCCCCAACCCCCAGCCCCTGGCAACCACCATTCTACTTTATGTCTCTATGATTTTGACAACTCTAAGTATTTCACATAAGCAGAATCATATAGTATTTGCCTATTTGTGACTGGCTTATTTCACTTAGCATAGTATCCTCAAGGTTTATCCATGTTGTAGCACGTGCTAGAATTTCCTTCCCCTTTAAGGCTGACTACTATTCTTTTGTATGGATATACCACATTTCCTTATCCTTTCATTGGTGGATGGACATTTGGGTAGCTTCCACATTTTTTAGCTCTTGTGAATGATGTTGCTGTGGACCTTAGTGTACAAATAACTCTTCAAGACCCTGCTTCCTATTCTTTTGGGTATATACTCTAAAGAGGAATTGCTAGATCATATGATAATTCTATTTCGTTTTCAGGAACCTCCATACTGTGTTCTACAGAGGCTGTACCATTTTACATTCCCACCAGTAAGGCATAGGTGTTCCCATTTCTCCACATCCTCGCCAACACTTGTCATTTTCTGTTTTTTTGATCGTAGCCATCCTAACAGGTGTCAGGTGGTATCTCACTGTGGTTTTGATTGTCATTCCCCTAATGATTAGTGATTCTAAGCATCTTTTCTTGTGCTTATTGGCAGTTGTATATCCCTTTCAGAGACATGTGTATTCAAGTTGTTTGGGTTGAGTTGGGTTGTTTGGCCTTTGCTGTTGTTGTTGAATTGTAGGAGTTCTCTATATATTCTGGATATGAATTCCTTATCAGGTATATGACTTGCAAATATTTTCTCCCATTCTATAGGTTTCCTTTTAACTCTGTTGAGAATGTCCTTCAATGTGCCAAAGTTTTAAATTTTCATGAAGTTTGGTTTGTCTCTTTCTTCCTTTTGTTGCCTGTGCCGAGTGCCTTTTGAATCTCTCCCTTCTCTCTACCCACCACCACCTTAACCCAGTCCAGGCCAATATTTTCCTGGACTCCTGTAATTGCCTTCTTACTGCTCCCTCATAGCCCTCACTGAAAACTTTTCTGTGGATCCCTCTTACCCTCAGAACAAAACTCAATCTCCTTACCATGCGACTCTTTGCACATCTCTGCCTCTCCAAGGCATAGTGCACCTGGCATGTAATAAATGCTCAATAAACAGTCACTGTTAAATTAGGTGGTAGCTTGGGGATCTCTGAGACATCTTATCTAAAGGTACCTCTCTCACCAAGCTTCCAGTGTCTCTAAACCCCACATTAGATATGTGTTTCTGAACCCATCCCATAATTCTAGTTGTCCACTTTAAAAATAATTGTCATCATGGACATACAGAGTACACTAATAGACACTGGAGGCTGCAAAAGGTGAGAGGGTAAGAGGGGGCATGAGGATTGAAAAATTACCTATTGGGTACAGTTTTCACTATTCTGGTGATGGGTAGACTAAAATCCAGATTTCCTCACTGTGGGATATATGTATGTAAGAAACCTGCATTTGTTCTTTCTAAATATCTAAAAATAAAAAATAAGGCCATGCACGATGGCACACCTAACACTTTGGGAAGCTGAAGCCAGGAATTTGAGACCAGCCTGGGCAACATAGGGAGACCCATCTCTACTAAATAAATAAATAAATAAATAAATAAATAAATAAATAAATAAGTAGCTAGGTGTGGTGGCATGCACCTGTAGTTCCCCAGCTACTTGGGGGAGTGAAGCAAGAAGTTTTCTTGAGCCTGGAAGGTTGAGACTGTAGTGAACTATGATCACATCACTGCACCCCATCTGGAAAAACAGAGTGAGACCCTGTCTCTAAAATAAAATAAAAGAGTTGCAATATTGAAACAAAGATTGTAGAAACCAAAGACATACATCTGAGCCTGAAGGCTGTTACTTACCTACCAGCTGTGTGATGCAATTAAGATCTCTGGACCTTTGTTTCCTCATCTGTAAATTGAAGGCAATAAAGCAAATTTTACAAAGATATTGTGTGATCTAGGGATCATGTCTGTGAAGTGTCCGCTCTGTTTAACACATCATGGACACTCTAGAAGTACCTACAGTTTGGGTGATTAATAACTACAAGAAAAAATAGTAAGTAAAATAAACAAAACATGGGAGCATTCAAAGAAAAGACTAATGGAAACTCTTGAGTGGCATAAAACATAAATATTGTGTGTAAGATCAACTCTTCTTCCACTGTGATTATCTCATTGGAGGGGCACTGCTTGCTTTTCCTAGAAAGATATCTTCATCTTCTACTGAGTCACCACAAAACAACAAGGAAGAAACATGGGTAGTGTTCAAATATTTTGGTAACGATCAACTTGTAGTCAGCTATTGCTGGGATAAGGCTGCACAATGAGCCCCAAATCTCAGCGACTTGTGACAAGCAACGTTCATTTCTCTCCCATGGGTCTGGATATCAGCCACGGTTAACTGGGCTCAGATTCAGGACAGCTCCATGTGTTTTTCACGTTAGGACCAGGATGAAGGAGCAGTGACTACTTGGAGCATACTCATCATGATGACAGCAAGTATGCAAGAGGCCAAGCCATGGCACGTCAATATATTTAAAGCCTCTGTTGGCATCATTTCTGCTTGTGGGCCATTGGCCAAAGTAAATCACAGTGCAGCAGCTCAGGTCAGTGGGGTAGCATCATACACTCTCTAAAAAGAAGTCATGGCCAAGGTGGGAGAAAAGGAAGTCGTGAACAAACAATACCATCGACCACTCCACTGTAACTCTCATGTTCATTGATTTATCTCAATGGTGTTTTTTTGTCTTTGTTTTTGTTTTTTTGAAATGGAGTCTCACTCTATCTCCCAGGCTGGAGTGCAATGGCCCAATCTCGGCTCACTGCAACCTCCACCTCCTGGTTCAAGTGATTCTCCTACCTCAGCCTCCCGAGTAGCTGGGATTACAAGTGCGTGCCACAACACCCCGCTAATTTTTGTATTTTTAGTAGTGATGGGTTTCCGCCATATTGGCCGTGCTAGTCTCAAACTCCTGACCTCAGATGATCCACCCACCTTGGCCTCCCAAAGTTCTAGGATTACAGGCATAAGCCACTGCACCGGCCTCAATGGCTATTAAAGCTATACCCAAAGGAGGCCGGATGCAGTGGCTCACACCTGTAATCCCAGCACTTTGGGAGGCCAAGGCGGGTGGATCATGAGGTCAGGAGATCGAGACCATCCTGGCTAACATGGTGAAACCCCGTCTCTACTAAAAATACAAAAAATTTGCCGGGCGTGGTGGTGGGCGTCTGTAGTCCCAGCTATTCGGGAGGCTGAGGCAGGAGAATGGCATGAACCCGGGAGGCAGAGCTTGCAGTGAGCTGAGATCGTGCCACTGTACTCCAGCCTGGACGACAGAGCGAGACTCCATCTCAAAACAAAAACAAAAAACAAACAAACAAACAAAAAAACTATACCCAAAGGAAAGTGAATCAATCCACCCAAAAGGCACATACACTCATATGTTTACCTCAATTCTATTCACAATAGCAAAGACATGGAGTCAACCCAGGTGCCTATCAATGGTGGATTGAATAAAGAAAATGTGGTACAGATACACCATGGAATACTATGCAGCCTTAAAAGAGAATGAAATCAACCAGGCATGGTGGCTCATGACTGTAATCCCAGTACTTTGGGAGGCCGAGGCGGGCAGACCCCCTGAGCTCAAGAGTTTGAGACTACCCTGGGCAACACGGTGAAACCCTGTCTCTACTAAAATACAAAAAGTTAGCTGGGCATGGTGACCCTCACCTGTAGTCCCAGCTACTTGGGAGGCTGAGGCATGAGAATCGCTTGAGCCTCAGAGGCAGAGGTTGGAGTGAGCTGAGATCACGCCACTGCACTCCAGCCTGGGCAACAGAGCAAGACTCTGTCTAAAAAAAAAAAAAAAAAAAATGAAATCATGTCCTTTGCAGCAATATGGATGCATCTGGAGGCCATCATCCTTAGCAAACGAACACAGGAACAAAAAACCATATACCACATGTTCTCACTTATATATGGGAGCTAAACATTGGGTACATGCAGACATAGAGAGTGGAAAAATAAACACCGGGGATTCAAAAAGTGGGGAGGGAGGTAGGTGGATAAGGGCTGAAAAACGACCTATTGGTTACTATGTTTGCTACTTGGGCAACTTAGATCCAAACTTCATCAACAATCTGTCCATGTAACAAACCTGCCCATTTACCCTTTGAATCTAAAATTTAAAAAAAAGCAACTATTTTGTCTTTTCAGCATGCACAACCTATTGAGGGTAATTATTGCCTTATTTATTGGTTGGGAAGGTAAGATTTCCCTGATTTTCCTACTAAGAAATAAATAGTGATGATGGCCATAATCTATGTAACATTTGCGATATGACACACTGCTTCCATATGTAACCTCCTTTATATTTCTCCACAATGCTAGGAGGAAGGCACCTTGATGATCGTATTTTAGAGACAAGGAAGATAAAATGCTGGGAAGTTAAGTGACTTCTCCAGGACCACACAACCAAGTAAGGCAACCTTGAAATTAAATCTGGCTGTCCCTGACCTCAAAGTCTATGCTTAAATTTCCTCTTTCATCCTCAAGGATGGCCCTGGTTCTCATATGTTTTAACAGTAAACTTTCTATTTGAGAATTTATTTTGGTTTCGGACAAGTTGTGAAGATCGCGCAGAGCATTCTAACATACCACCCAGTTTCCTCTATTTTTAGCACGAATTATATCTTACATTAACATGGTAAATTTGCCAGAAGTGAACCTGTACTGATACATTAACTAAAATTGTTACTTTATTTGGATTCCCTTAATTTTTACTTAGTGTCCTTTATTTGTTAATTTAAAAAGTTTTTTGATAGAGACTGGGTCTTGCTATGTTGACCAGGCTGGCCTCAAGTGATCTTCCCACCTCGACCTCCCAAAGTGTTGGGATTACAGGTGTGAGGCACCCCTCCCGGCCAATCTCCTTCTTCTGTTCCAGGATCCCATTCAGGATAACATATTCCACTTACTCATCGTGCCTCCCCAGGCTCCTCTTGTCTGTGACAATTAATCAGACTTTGTTTTTGATGACCTTGACAGTTTGGAGGAGTACTGGTTAGGTTTTCTTTATAGAACACTCCTCAACCGGGATTGATCTGGTGTTTTGCTCATGGTTAAACCCATGAGGTGGGTTTTTAGGAGGGAGACCATAAACATAAAGTGCAATAACTCATCATATCATATTAAAGTCACCTATGACACCATAATTTAACCTTGATCACCTGGCTGAGGTAGAGTCTGTCAGTTTTCTCCATGGTAAAGTTATGCTTCTCTTCCTTCACCCACCCCTGCCTTGCACCCCCTGAAGAGAGGGAAGTCACTATGCACAGCCCACACTTAGGGAGTGGGATGTTAGACTCCCCCTCATTGAGGGCAGAATATATATGTATATTTTTTGCAATTTTTCTGCACAGATTTGCCTATTTTATTCTGTGTTTATTTCACATATATCAGTATAAACTCATGAATTTTTTCATACTTTGCTTTGTAATCCATTGTAACTTTATTTATTTATTTTCTTGCTCGAACTGTTCCAGCTTTGGCCACTGGGAGCTCTTTCAGTGGCCCTTGTGTTTCTTTGACACACCTCCATCATTGTGTGTGTGTGTGTGTGTGTGTGTGTGTGTGTGGTTTTGTTTGAACAATTTCTAGCACTGCAAGATCCTCCAGGCTCATCTTGTAGATTTCCTACCCCAGTCCTAGAATCAACCATTTCTCCAAAAAAATTTTTTTAAATTAGAGAATGACATTAAAAACAAAGATCTGGGTGTTAGGTGCTTGTTCTATTACTTTGGGTTGTGGAAGGTTCCCCCTTTTACACTCGGAAGTCAGAGCTTTTCTCCAATTATTTTGGATTTTTTAGAATGGGGAACTTTGGTCTGTAGTTCCTCTCTGCTCTTGGTGTCTGAACCTCTTCCAGCTCCATTTATGCCCATATTGACTCCTCTGTAAGCAAAACAACCCCGTGACTTGTAGGCGTAAATGCTTCATAGTTATGAGCGGTGGGGTGAAGGTGGTGGTGGTGGTGGTGAGTGGTGGGTGGTGTTTTCTGTCTTGATTCCAGCACCTTCTTTGCTGATACACAGTGCTTTGTTGACTCCCTTGTCCTTGGAAGCCCTGGATTCATGTCAAGAGGGATGAAGTTAACCATGGCTCTGGAATTCCATCTCTGGATGGTGTGACATCTCAGAGCATATTATCTTCAACAGAGTCTGGAACATTTTCTTCAACATGCACCTGACACTTCTGTAATATCTTCCTACCCCCTTTTTTTATTGTCTCCAGTAAAAAAGTAACCTGGGAAAACACAGTATCCTTTACAAGCTTGAGCAACTCCACCATATTGGCTCACTGCTACACAATAAACAACAAATTTCAATGTCATGCAGCAAGAACTCATTTAGTCTGTGGTTTGTGGGTGGGTTGTGGCTGATCTAGGTGAACTTGACTGGTTGGCTCTGTTGATCTCAGCTGGGTTTGCTCACACATCTGAGGGTTAGCAATGAGAGCTGGGCAATCTAGGGAGAATTGGCTGGAGTAGCTCTGCCCTATGCATCTATCATCCTTCTCCTGGTTCCAGCACACTAGCCCAGCATGTTCTTCCAGTGGCAATAGCAGATGCACAGATGCACCAAAAGGCAAGTGAGAACTGCAAGGCCACTTGAGATGTAGTTCCAGAACTAGCAATAGTAAGTTCTGTCTCATTCTGTTGGCCAAAGTGAGCCACGCTGCCTAACTCAGCATCAAGAAGTGGGGGAAAATAGCCTCTGTCCTTTTAGTGGAGAGGGAACAGGCAGTCAATATTTCTGAACAATAGTCTACCACATCCCACTCTGTACTTCCCTTTCTGGGTTACTTATCAAAGTTAAAAATGGTGTTTCTGGAATCTCTAAATTTTCTACAATAACCATGTGAAAGAACTGCAGAGGTTCCAAAAGCTGTGATTGATGACACACTGTTAGGAAGGTGCTGGTGTTCACCAATATCCATGTTCCCACCTCCACCTGGGCACCCACTATTCTATACTTCCCAGCTCTGCTGTATGTAGGTGGCACCATGTGACTAGTTCCAGCCAATGGAAAGAGACTGAAAGTGTTGGGTGTTACCTCTGGGTCAAGACAATTAAGGGTGGCTGTGCCTTTTCTGTGTGCTCTCTTCCCTCATCTGCTCATTGGATGTAACAAATCTCATGAAGATCCCCAAGGCCCTCAGGTACAGGAGAGCTATTTGATGGAAAGAGCCTGGGTCCCTGAATGACTGTGTGGAGCACAGTGGTCTCCAACCCATGCTATCTTGGACTTTGACAAACTGTTGTCGTGTCAAGTCACTGAGATTTGGGATAGTTTGTTATAGCAAGTTTGCATATCTTGACTAATATAACCCACCTTCCTGGTGGTCACTAGTGACACCTGTTGACTTCTTTGAGTTAACTCTGTAAACTGTAACTTTTATAAGAATTATGTATCTGAGTGTTCATTTTTGATAAGTGACCTGAAGGTTTACTGAAGACATCCACCTACCATTCCCAGCTTTGACAATATAACTGATTTTGCTTCAGAGAAATCATCCTCTCTCTAATCTTAGCTGATATGATTCTACGGAAGGTGACCACACTTTCTAGAATCTAGGAGTAGTGTATGTAACCCAAGCTGAGCCACAAGGGCCTTGTGTTCCTCCAGCCACAGTGATTGGTTCAGGGGAGCAGAGGTGGGCATGTGACCTGAGTTCGTCCAGATTTAATCTTAAGATATTGGCTGGGCAGGTTGAAACCCCGAGTGCTTTTACTAGACATTATTAGAGAAGATGATAGATAGTCATGGTAGGTGCAGGCAGCTATCCTGTAATTATAAAAACAGCCAGCCTAAGGAGAAAGTTTATACTAAGGACGACATAAGTTTACACTAGAAATGGCAGAACAGAGCAATGAAAAGAGCAGGTTCTTGGAATCATATTAGACACCTGAATCAGGCCTTGCCTGAAGCTGACACTGTTGAATTCTCATTCAAACAAAGGTCAATAAGTAGCCTATATAGTTTAAGTGAATTAGTTGAGACTTCATTACTCATATGCAAACTATTTTCAGTGGATTCAGCCTTTATCACTTTTCTAATCAAGTAAGACAATGTTACTCAGAGAATGCAAAACAGTATCAAAATAAATGATCTTCAGGGATCACTTCTAGTTCTAAAATTTAAAGTTTACAAGGCCTAGTATGAATTCCCAGCACTTAAAGTGTTCACACTGATCTACACATAGGAATATCTGTTTATCTTGATAGCCAAGGAAAGTCTAATTGTTTGGAGACTTTGGGCAAAAAGATGATGAATATTCCATAAAAGAAATACAGGCCTTCCCACACATGGGCAAAATCCCCTTCATGGTTCCCATTGCTTTTTTTTTTTTTTTTTTTTGAGACAGAGTCGCTCTCTGTCCCCCAGGCTGGGGTGCAGTGGCCGGATCTCAGCTCACTGCAAGCTCCGCTTCCTGGGTTTATGCCATTCTCCTGCCTCAGCCTCCCAAGTAGCTGGGACTACAGCACCCGCCACCTCGCCCGGCTAGTTTTTTTTGTATTTTTTAGTAGAGACGGGGTTTCACGGTGTTAGCCAGGGTGGTCTCCATTTCCTGACCTCGTGATCCGCCCGTCTCGGCCTCCCAAAGTGCTGGGGTTACAGGCTTGAGCCACCGCGCCCGGCCTCCCATTGCTCTTAACAGGTTTTATACCTGACCACTATCCACCTATCTGACCTTATCAGCTACACTCCCACCCACTCCCCAACTCACTGAACATTAAATCCTTCGGCTCATTTCTGCCCCAGGACCTTTGCACCTCTATTCTCTTTGCCTAGAATGCACTTGTGCTGACTTCTCCTCCTGGAATCTACCTTAGGTTCTCCTCAGAGAGACCTTCCCTGATCACCGTGCTAAAGAAAGACTTTCTTCATTGACACTCTTTACAAATCACTGTTTAGTTCCTTCACAGCATTTTTTTTTTTTTTTTTTTTTTGAGACGGAGTCTCGCTCTGTTGCCCAGGCTGGAGTGCAGTGGCCGGATCTCAGCTCACTGCAAGCTCCGCCTCCCGGGTTTAGGCCATTCTCCTGCCTCAGCCTCGCGAGTAGCTGGGACTACAGGCGCCCGCCACCTCGCCCGGCTAGTTTTTTGTATTTTTTTTAGTAAAGACAGGGTTTCACCGTGTTAGCCAGGATGGTCTCGATCTCCTGACCTCGTGATCCGCCCGTCTCGGCCTCCCAAAGTGCTGGGATTACAGGCTTGAGCCACCACGCCCGGCCCTTCACAGCATTTTTACAGGCACAGTATCTGGTTCCTTTATTCCCTTGTCATCTGGTTTATTTATCCTCTCTTAGATTGAGAGTTCTTCAAGGGCAGGGCCTCTGCCAGTGCTGGTGTCCCTGGTGCTGGAGGCACCTGACACATGGCTGGTACAGAGCAAAAAAATAATCAGAGCCTTAGGAGTGAAACAGAGGCAGTAGTGGTTGTTGTTGTTGTTGTTATTTATTTTTTAGACGAGTAGGGAGTAGAAAATACTTGTAGTGTCATGGTTAGGGAGGAATTTCTGGGAGTGTGAACAATGTGACAGGGAACAGGGAGCAGGCTGCTACTTGGAAATTGTTATCCACGTTTATTCACAGAGACCCCTCCCCACCCCTCCCCTCCCCTCCCCTCCCCTCCCCTCCCCTCCCCTTTCTCTCTTTCTTTTTTCTGGAGACACAGTCCTACTGTGTTGCCCAGGCTGCAGTGCAATGGTGATTTCATAGCTCACTGCAGCCTCAACCTCCCAGATTCAAGTGATGTTCCCACCTCAGCTTCCTGAGTAGTTGAGGCCATACCTAGCTATTTTTTTTCATTTTTTAAAATTTCTATAGAGATGAGGTCTCACTGTGTTGTCCAGGCTGTTCTTGAACTCCTGGACTCAAATGATTCTCCCGACCTGACCTCCCAAAGTGCTGGGATTACAGGTGTGAACCATGGCACCTGGCCTCATAGAGTATTTTGAAAAGGAACAGAGAGAGAGAGAGAGGGGGAGAGAGTGTGAGAGAGAGAGAGAGACCGACCAATAGAGAGACAGAGGAAGAGAAGATTCCTTATCCAAAGAAAACAGTAGAATGAACATTAGAAGCTTCCTCAGATGCTTCACTTAATTTCTGCTTAACCCCTGGTATTTCAGGGTCTGTGCCCTCCCAGAGCCTTTATTACCCATGTGAACTTCTCCTCAAAGTTGCCGTCTGAGAGCATCCACTTGGGGGAACAAAAGGACATTGTGGGCCACTGCAGTTCAGCTTCATCATTACATTTCACTTCCTTTTTATGAGATGGGAATAAAGATAGTTCCCTTAATTTCAGAAGATATGAAAATAATTTTTCTTTGGGCTCTTGGGTAAATGCTGTTAACTCAGATTCATATGCCCCTTCAGGTTTCGGGGGGAACTTTCTCAATCAAATGTTGTGATTGAATGCAAACCTCAAAGCAGAAATTCAAAAGAATGAAGCTCAAGGCAGCTATATCTTGTTTCTGTTTTGCTTTAACCGAGAGTTAGAATATGCAATCAAAATCTATCTTTCCCTTCCTTATCCTTCGTTTTTCTTTTTTCCAGCAGATAAGAAAAAAAAAAAAATAGCGGTGCTTCTTTTATGACTTAATTTTTAGAAGGATAATATCACACGGAGTTGGAGCCTCAGAAAACTGCTCTGGAAATTGATGTGCACACAGCCTGTTCTTGATGAGCTGAAAGCATGAATGTTGAAATGGAGCTGAAAAGGCAGTGGTAGGATGGCAAGGGAGACTGTGATATTTTTTCTTCGTTTCTCCTTTTGAACATTGTAACATTTTCTTATTGTAGATGACCAAACCTCTACAAACCTGGTACCTGGTACCACCATGCTGCCGTTGTTACTGTTTAAGTTGTCTCATGTATCTGTTTTCTTGGTGTTACTTGTTCATATTTTCTGGTTCATTTGGTTGATTTAAGATTTAATCTGTGTTGTCATGATTTGAGGAGGTTTTGTGTGTGTGTGTGAGACAGGGTCTTGCTCTGTTGCACAGGCTCAGGCCATCCTCACACCTCAGCCTCCTAAGTAGCTGGGACTACAGGTGCACATCACTACATCTGGCAATTTTTTTTTTCTTTTTTTTTTTTTTTTGTAGTGACAGGATTTCATCATGTTGGCCAGGCTAGTCTCAAATTCCTGGGCTCAAGTGATCTGCCTGCCTCGGCCTCCCCAAAGTGTTGATATTACACGCGTTAGCCACCACACCCAGCAGAGATCTTAATTTCTGGTTTTTATGCTGGATACTGGATGGGAAAAGAGGAGGCAGCCACATTTTATTGAGGAGCCGTGGTCCAGAAACAGTAAATATTTACTCGACAAGTGATTTATTCCCTTTCATGCCATGATTAAAGTTTAACTTTCATTGAACAATTGCTCCATTTATATAGATGAAAATAAATAGTTGGGAACATATGTGACAGCCCTTTCACTGGTCTCCCCACAGTCTCTCTGGCCCCCCAGTAACCCATTATGTTCACAACAATTTTTCTGAAAAAAAAAAATCATGCCCCATTCCCTGCTCAACACATTCAATGGCTCCCTTTTGCTCTCAGAATTCAGCCCACACTTCCTATTCAAACTTTGAGAACTTGCAGAGTCTAGCTCTTCAGTGATATCTCCAGTTGAATCTCATTTCTGCTATCTTTGAAGAGAGGGATGGCGGTTTGGGTGCGGGGGCAGAAACTGGGTGTGTCGGTGAGAGGTTAGTCTGGGAAGCAGAGCCACACGGTGGTATGTTTGGAATGAGAACTGCATTACAGGAATCAGATGACACACACCTGTAGGAGAAGCTGGGGAAGAAGGTCTATTGAGGGCAACTGGAGATCACTAACAAGGGCTGGTACAAGTGAATGAGTCAGGAGCTTGCAGGGAAGTCCGAAGCCTGGTGTATTGAGCTGGTGCAGAGACACCAAGAAAGGGGCTGGTCTGGAAGGCTATGGAATGTATTAGTTCTCCATAGTGAGTGCCCCCGTGAGTCTGCAGCTAAGGGCCTGAGGGTGGGCTCGCCATCACTGCTGGTCAGCAGGGTCAGGGGAGAGCTGGATATGGAGCAGGAAAGATGGAGGACAAACTGGAAGCTGCTGGCCCCTCTGTGTCTGGCCACTCCTCACTGCTTCTAACCAATGATGACCTTCAGAGTGTAACGGCTGCTGCTTCCTGTGCGCCTCCCTGGTCTTGCATGACTTCATTTTTGGGCAACTCTAACCTAGAATCATACAGGAAAAGGAGGTCTGGGAAATGTGGTTCCCAGCGTAACCAAGTTGACAACAGAATAATCAGGTAGATGTAGTTTCTGTACTCAAAGAACAGGAAAAAAGAGCAGAGAGGTCTAAAGAGGATACTGGGGCAGTTTTGCTGTGTGATGGGTGATGTCATCACTCCCTTCATATCTCCACCTCACTTCAATAAAATCCACAGCCCTTGGCCATACTGTTTAAGTTGGATTTATTTCTTCCATTTTCCTACTTTCTTCCTCCCTGTCTTCCTCCCTTCTTCCTCCCTCCATCCCTTCCTCCTCCCGTCTTCTCTCCCTCTCTTCCTTCCCTCCCTTCTCCCTTATAGATGTCCTAGGTCTGGTCTGAGCTTGGCATGGGGAAGGACAAGGCCTGCAAAGGTGGCCCAAGCACACACAGTTTCCATTTTACTGAAAGGAGATGTGGGTTTCCAATGTTGAGAAATCATAATCTAGCCCAACCCTCTCGTTTCTGTTAACTTTGTCTCCTATCTATGAAAGAGGCAATGCAGACGTACAAAAAAACAGGGAAAAAAGGAAAGATTCTGTCTCCCCCCCAGGAAGAAGGTGATGAAAAGGGAAAAGCTAGTGCCTCTGCACCAACTGAACACAACAAGCTTCCAGACTTCCCTGCAAGGATCCCTCCCTGCCCTACTTACTCCTTTTTCACAGTCAAAAAAGCAGAAGTCCAAAGAGGTAAAGCAGTTTGCTCCAAATCACACAGCACTCATTTTGGCGTAGAAACGGGCCAATTAGGAGTGACCCATCTCTGAAAAGGCCACACTCTCAAAGCCTGTTCTCTAGAGTGCTTACATCTACCCGAGAGGTCGGAGAGCGTCTTCACCTAAAACAATTTGCATTGATCATTGTGGTCGCAATTTCCATTTCAACATTAAACCGGGGAAGTGAGGCTAATTCTTAAGCTGTTGTTGGCAGAGCTTCTTACGGGGTGGTTGTGTCTTCCGATCAGGGACTGACCTCTGTTTTAGAAACTCAACTCTGCAGTTCACTTGGGTGAAGTCAATTTATTAATTTACCTCTGCAGTGACTGGAATGCTTGTGGATACATTTTTGGGCTCAGGGACTCTGGAAGTCTTTGATCATGGCCCATGGTAAGAAGTACATTTTATTTAATACAAAGCAGTGGAATACACACACACACACACACACACACACACACACACACACACACCTGAAACAAATATTTCACTTAACAATGCTTAAAACTGACTGCGTATGACTCACTCCGATGATTTTTATTCCATTCTATTTCACTTCATTGTGTAAAAATGCTGCTAGCATCCATGTAAATGTATTCCATGACCTACCGATTGGCCTTGAGTCTCAGCATAAAAAACACTAAGCTAGGGCCTCTCTTCTTGCAATCGAAGGATCTCAGAAGGAAGCGAAATTGAATGTAATCATTATAAAGTTGTTGTACCTCGAGTCAGAGTGGAGAGCGTGAGAGCAGTTTGAGGATGAACTGAGTAACAGTGTGATGCGTCTGCGTGAGTTATACCTGCTCTCTCGCAGGGCTCACTTTTCTAGAGACTGTCACGCTCAGTTTGCTAAGGAGTGTTCACTGCTCCCATTTACTGAGTCCTTATAGCATGCTCAGCGATGGAGAGCAACAGGAAACATGAAAGAGGTCTGACAATAGGGTGGGAATGAGTAGATCGATGTGAGTGAACGAAAGCACTCCTCTGCAGAGTCCTGCCCAGGGACAAGCATAATGAAAACCAAGTCGTTTTAAAACCAGCTGGTGTCTGTGATATGGAGGCATGTGGAAGGAAGTACCTGTCATTCATGTCATCGTGGTCACAGAGCATGATATAATTTATATGTCAAGAAGAAGACAGCAAGAGGTTTTTTGTTTTTTGCTTTTTTTCCCCACTAGTAAGGGCCATTCAGGTCCTAAACATGGGGGTTCAAGACACCAAACCTCCAGTGTTATCATTACAAGAATATGGGAAGCAGCACTAGCTACTTGGGAGGCTAAGACAGGAGGACTGCTTGGATCCAGAAAATTGAGGCTGCAGTAAGATATGATCATGCCACTACATGCCAGCCTGGGCAACAGAGTAAGACCCTGTTTCTAAAAGAGGGAGAGGGAGAACTAGATGTGCAGATCTCAAAGGCTCCCAGGTGGGACACTGTGGGGAGAATCTTGCGTGGAGGGAAGAGAGAGAGCAGAGGAATGAGAGACTTTTTGTGTTGCATTGGAAAACTCCAGGCAGGATGCAAGCTGTGCATCTCCGTCTGCTTCTGATCACGTTTGTGTAGATCAGATAATAACTTGCATAGGTGTAGATAAGAACTCGCATAGTTGCATACCCATGCTGCCTCGCTGGTCAGCATCACTGTGTGGAAGAAATCTTGGGCTGGGAAATGATAGATGGCCTCTCTCTTGATGCCTCAGGTAAGGACAATCAAGGCAGTCTGCTGCTCTGTGGCCAAGAAGGTTAGGGATTGGAACAGAGGGTCAGCACCAAATACTTTGCTTTTCTTATTTTAAAACATATTTTATTGAGGTGTAACTCAATAAGTGCATGGGTCAATAACATATATATACCCATGTAACCACGACTAGCTCAAGATATAAAACATTTCCAGCCCCCAGGAAGCTCCCTTCTCTCCCTCCTGGTCAATATCCACCCAAGGTAACCCCTATTCTGATCGTTATCAGCATTGATCAGTTTTGCTTGTTTTTCACTTTCACATTGTTGTGGTCTCAAATAACACGCATTCTTTTGTGTCTGACTTCCTTAACAGTATGTCTGTGGGAACCAAACTGCTGCATGCCATGGTGCTTTAGCATCACTGTGTAGTATTACGCTGTGTGAATATGTTACAAGATATCCATTAGATCACAGGTCCCCAGTTCCCGGACCATAGACCCGTACTTGTTAGAACTGGGCTGCACAGCAGGAGGTGAGCTGCAGGTGAGCAAGACAAGCTTCATCTGTATTTACAGCTGCTCGCCACTGCTCATATTACCACCTGAGCTCCGTCTCCTGTCAGTGGAGGAATCACATTCTCATCGTGAACTGTGCATGTGAGTGATCCAGGTTGTGAGCTCCTCATGAGAATCTAATGCCTGATGATCTGTCACCGTCTCCCATCACTCCCAGATGGGACCATCTAGTTGCAGGAAAGCAAGCTCAGGCTCTCACTGCTTCTACACTACTGTGAGCTGTATAATTATTTCAGTATATATTACCATGTAATGATGATAGAAATAAAGTGCATGATAAATGTAATGTGCTTGGATCATCCCGAAACCATCTCCCCAGACCATGTCCATGAAAGTATTGTCTTCCATGAAACCAGTCCCTGGTGCCAAAAAGGTTGGGGACAACTGCATTAGATTGTTGATGAATATTTGAGTTGTTTCAGTTTGGGCTGAGAATAAAGCTGCTATGAACATTCATGTACAGGTTTTCTTGGTCTACATAAGCACTCATCTCTGGAGGGTATATATCATGGAGTTAAAATTCCTCGGTCGCGCATTTAGCTTTTGTGGATACTGCTAAACAACTTTCCAAAATGGTCCAACCAATTTACACTCACACCAGGGGCACGGAAGAGCTCCGTTTACATTCTCACCAATATTGGTTTTGCTTGTATTTTTCATTTTAGCCATTCTAACATAAAGCACAGTTATACACATGATGTCAGTAAATCCTCATGACAAACCTATTATTGTTCCTGCTTCCTCATTAAAGAACCACAGATTTGGGGGGTCAAGCCAGTTGCCTAAGCTCTCTCAGCCAGTGTAAAGTAACGTTGAGATTCAAACTGTGCATATAACACCCTGGGTTGCTGGTCCCTGCAGGATGTGCTGTGCCGTGACCCATTTTCACTCTGTCACCAAGTCAACGTTTAGGCTGAGGTACTTTGGGATACAATCCCCATGTATTGTATCCTCACATGTAATTATATATTTTATTAAGCATCACCTTGGAATCTGGGGAACCACCCTTCACCCTGGCTGGTCCATTCAACACCCTGTACATTGTGTTGATAGAGCTAATTCTCTGTTAAAAAGCATACATTTTAGCCAAGTGATATCTGTGCCTATTTATTAACTATATACCAATTATATATATGTGTGTGTATATATATAGATATAGATATACACACACACATACATGCTAAGATTTGAATGTGTTCCCTCCAAACTTCAGGTGCTGAAACTTAATGGCCAATGTGATCCTATTAAGAGGTAGCGCTTTGTTTTTTTTTTTTTTTTTGAGACAGAGTCTCGCTCTGTCACCCAGGCTGGAGCGCAGTGGTGCGATCTTGGCTCACTGCAAGCTCTGCCTCCCGGGTCACGCCATTCTCCTGCCTCAGCCTTCCAAGTAGCCGGGACCACAGGCGCCCACCACCACGCCTGGCTAATTTTTTGTATTTTTAGTAGAGACGGGGTTTCACTGTGTTAGCCAGGATGGTCTTGATCTCCTGACCTCATGATCTGCCTGCCTCGGACTCCCAAAGTGCTGGGATTACAGGCTTGAGCCACCGCGCCCGGCTGTGAGGTGGCACCTTTAAGGGGTGATTACATCATGAGGGTTCCTTCCCTCATAAATGGGATTAAGGCCCTAATAAAAGAGGCTTCACACAGTCTGGCTTGCACTTCTACCTTCCACTATGTGAGGACACAGAATTCCTTTCCTCTGGAGGATGCAGTGTTCAAGGCACTGTGTTGGAAGCAAAGATCAGCCCTTGCCAGACAATCGAACCTGCTGGCACCCTGCTCTTCGACTTCCCAGCCTCCAGACCCATGAGAAAATAAATGTCTATCGTTTATAAATTACCCAGTCTCAGGTATCGTGTTATAGCAGCTCAGACTAAGACTCCAGTGGACTAAGAATATCTATATGAAATAGCAACCTACTTGAACCAGTGACTAACAGTTTTGTTCTCTTCAGTGGAGGAAAGCTTTCTAAAGTTGTGGCAGATGGACTGTAGGCTCATGGGTGGCCCCATGATCCCATCTTCTGGTGTCCCTGGCCTTTTGTGGGCCCTTCCCTTTGAGTGTGTGTGGGGTCTATGACTGGATTTTAACCAACACAATATGCAAAGGAGATGGGACGTAAAAGATTGTAATACCCATCTTGAGATGCTTTGGGCCATGTTTGGGAGGCTCATTTGGCAAGGAAATTAGTGCTACTTCTAGGAGCTAAGGGAAGCCTCTGGCCAACAGTCAACAAAAATCTAACAGCCTAAATTTGATAGACCACAAGAAACTAAATTTTGGCAGCACTCACATCAACCTGGAAGCGGATCCTTCCCCAGTAAGCCTCACATGAAACCACAGCCCTGGCTGACACGTAATTGCAGCCTTGTAAGACCCTGAACAGAGGACCTTGCTAATCTGTACCCAGACTCCTGACCTACAGAAACTTTGAGATAATAAATGTGTAGTTTTTAAAAAATATATATTTAATTTTAAATTTTATTTTAATTTCTGGGATATATGTGCAGGATGTGTAGGTTTGTTACATAGGTAAACGTGTGCCATGATGGTTTGCTGCAGCTATCAACCCATCACCTAGGTATTAAGCCCTGTGTGCATTAGCTATTTTTCCCGGTGCTCTCCCTCCCCCACCCACCCCTGACAGGCCCTGGTGTGTGTTTCTCTCCCTGTATTCATGTGTTCTCATTGTTCAGCTCCCACTTATGAGTGAGAACATGTGGTGTTTGGTTTTCTGTTCCTGTGTTAGTTTGCTGAGGATGATGGCTTCCAGCTCCATCCATGTCCCTGCAAAGACGTGATCTCGTTCATTTTTATGGCTGCATAGTATTCTACGGTGTATTATGTACCACATCATTTTCTTTATCCATTGATGGCATCTGGATTGGTTCCATGATTTTGCTATTGTGAATAGTGCTGCAATAAACATATGTGTATGTATTTTTATAATAAAATGATTCATATTCCTTTGGGTATATACCCAGTAATGAGATTCCTGGGTCAAATGGGATTTCTGGTTCTACATCTTTGAGGAATTGCCACACTGTCTTCCAAAATGGTTGAACTAATTTACATTCCCACCAACAGAGTAACAGCGTTCCTACTTCTCCACAGCCTCGCCAGCCTATGTTGTTCCTTGACTTTTTAATAATCACATTCTGATTGGCATGAGATGGTATCTCATTGTGGTTTTGATTTGCATTTCTCTAATGATCAGCGATGTTGAGCTTTTTTTCATGTTTGTTGACTGCAAAAATGTCTTCTTGTTGTTTTAGGCTGTTAAGTGTGTGGTCATATTGTTACAGAGCAATGACTAATATAAAAGCTTTGTCTCTGCATGGAGGTAAAGAATGTAATCAAGAAATCTGATCTGGCTGGGCATGGCGGCTCATGCCTGCAATCCCAGCACTTTGGGAGGCCAAGGCAGGAGGATTGCTTGAGACCAGGAGTTTGAGACCATCTTGGGTAACATAGCCAGATCCCTATCTCTCCAAAAAGAAAAAAAATTAGCTGGGCATGTGGTGTGTACCCGCAGTCCTAGTATTTGGGAGGATTGCTTGAGCCCAGGAGGTACAGGCTGCAGTGAGCCACGATCATGCCACCACATACCAGCCTGGGCAACAGAGCAAGACCCAAGAAAGAAAGAAAGAAGGAAAGAAAGAAAGAAAGAAAGAAAGAAAGAGAGAGAGAGAGAGAGAGAGAGGGAGGGAGGGAGGGAGGAAGGAAGGAAAGGAAAGGAAGGAAGGAAAGAAAGAAAGGAGGGAGGAAGGAGAAAGAAAGAAATCTGATTTGATCAGCTAACAGAGATAGGAAAAATCCTAGTGTTTTTTCTACTTTCATATACCACTCGACACAGCACTTCTGACACCAGAAGTGTGGGGATTTCTTCCCATCAGCAACCAGTCAGTTATTCAGGGGACACCAACTGGGTATCCTCTAATTCAATTCACTCTGAGCAATTGCAAGTAGTAGGTTGTCACTTACACTTCTGACCAATCAGCTATAAATTGGGGTTCCCATGACCCCCCTCCTCAAGTTCAATTAATTTGCTAGAATGACTCACAGAACTCAGGAAAACGCCATATCTGTGTTTACTGACTTATTACTAGGGTATTACAAAAGATACAAATGAGCAGCCAGATGAAAGAGATACATTGGGCAAGTCCTGGGGCTAGGAGCATCTCTGCCCTCTCTGGGCACACCACACTACAGCACCTCCATGTGTTCAGCTATATGGAAGGTCTCTGAACACACTTGGTTTTTCTGCATTTATCTGGAGGCTTCATTCTGTAGGCATGATTGATTAAATCACCAGCCATTGGTAGTCAACTCACCCATCAGTCCCTCTCTGCTCCTCAGAGGCTAAGGGGTGGAATTAGAAGTCTCAACTCTAGGCTAGATGTGGTGTCTCACACCTGCAATCCCAATACTTTGGGAGGCTGAGGAGGGAGGATCGCTTGAGCCCAGGAATTTGAGACTAGCCTGGGGAACATAGTGAGACCCCATCTCCACAAAAAATTATAAAAAAATAGCTGGGCATGATGGTGTGTGCTTGTAGTCCTACCTACTCAGAGGCTAAGGTGGGAGGATTGCTTGAGCCTGGCAGGTTGAGGCTGTAGTGAGTGGTAATCACACCACTGCACTCCAGCCTGGGCAACAAAGCCAGACCCTTTTTTTTTTTTTTTTTTTTTTTTTTAGTCTCAACCCTCTAATCATGCCTTCGTTTTGTGGGTAACCAGTCCCATCTTGAATTTATCTAGGGACCCTAGCCACCAGTCATCTCATTAACATACAAAAGACACTCTTAACATTTTGGAGGTTCCAGGATTTTAGGAGCTCTGTGCCAGAAAATGGATGAAGACCAAATATATATATGTACACATGACTATTTAATATATACATGAATATTAATATATATGAATATGTAATAAGAATATATATTAATATTTATAAATCACAATATCACATCAGCCAACAGATCTCACCCAGTTTAAGCGCTGGTGACAGACAACCACACCATTTGTAGATGGCAGAAAACTCTTTGGAGAGCCGCTGAAGTCCCGTAACTCATGAGCAGCAGATGAAGGCTTTCTGAGCCAAACATCCCATGACATCTGGATTGTAATTCCAGTCTTGGGAAATCGCTTTTTCTCTTGCAATTTGCTAGGTTCTAAGGGGGATCAAAAGAGTCACAAAGACTCCCCAGTGGGCTGTTAGCTGTAGCAACATTTCTTGAGCAAGGGTTCAGCCTGAGAAGCTTCCTGATCACGTGCTCAGTGTCCACATGGATGGGAGCTGGACTGATGGAGTAAGAAGGATCAGTGAGCGCAGGGGAGAGGTCAGATGTTGTCAAATACACCGGCCCTGGCTGAGCCCCGGAGAGCCTTTGTCCCCAGCCAATTAGCCCATCTGTACGTGGCATCTATTTGCATAGCACACATTGTTCCCTGCACTTCCGAGGAAGAGGTGAAACAGACATTGCTTTTCAAGACCTCAAGGGTGGAAACGCTTTTGCCTGCAGTTGCCCATGGTTCTTGTTTGTTTAGAAAAATTAAGGCCTGGATGGACAGAGCTATCATTTGTTTGCTTCCTCTCATTTCTATTTAAAGCAGTTTATAAGGAAAGTCCTCCAGAAAAATCCAGCCGGCTCCCCACCCCCACACATGCCTGTTTTGGACTGTGTTAAAGGGAAGGAAAGCTTATTATCCAGAGGGCAGTCAGAGTTCTCTTTCACAAGGTCAATTGGGTCATGTCATGTCCCTGCTGAAAGCCCATCTCTGGCTTCTCATTGCTGTCAGGACAGAGACCGAGGTCCCTGGTGTGGCCTCCAAGGCCCTGCAGGGTCTGGCCTCTGCCCAGTCTCAGGTGTCATCACACACCCTACTCTTTGCTGCCCAGCTATGCTCCTTCTTTGCCGCCCAGGGCCTTTGCCTGGCTGTATGATCCCCCTGGAGGCTGTCTCTGACTCCCTTCTGTTTCTCCTTCAGTTCTTGGCTTAAATGTCACCTCCTCAGAGAAGCCCTCCTGGGCCCACAACCAATTGTGGGCTCTTCTAAGACGTCTATTAGATCGTTTTGGCTCATAGCACAATTGTAATAAATTAACCAACTAACTGCCAATGCACCCTCCCCCCTGCAAATATGTTATTCCGTGAAGGTGGAGGGTGTCTACCCATCCACCACTGTCATCCCGGTACCTCACATACAGTAGGTTTCCAAGAAAAATTTGCTGAACAATTGGTTGATGGACTGAAGAAATCAATGGAGATCAGTGTAATTGTTTAATGTGAGACCTTCCTCGGCCCCTGGAGGGCCTGGGAGGAAACCTTTCCTCGTCTTTAGATAATTACCACTTTGGCTTTTGGGTTTATGGTGGCTGGATTATAATTCTTTTCGGGGGACTGATGTCTGGTCAGGTTTGGTGATGCTTATGAGAAAGGTTGTTAGCCTGGCAAGACAGACAGTGACATTTGCTGGTTACAGGGACAGGAAGCAGGGCTTCAGGGTTGGAGCAATTCCAATCCCCAATGAAGTCTTCCGTGCTTTAACACTGGCCCCAAGAATGTGATTCTCTGGAGGAGAGCACTCTAGACACGACAGTGGCCAGGATTCTAGGACGTTTTGTGGTCTCCTGCCAAGTTTCATGCTCAGTTCTTTCCAGAAACAATTGTGAGCAGTGGGGGCCCCAGGAGTGTGTGTAGGTGTCTTCGAGCCCAGGCCTGCGGTCCACCAGGCCTGACTGCACCAAGGAGGACTTCATGCATTCCAGCCCCACTGAGCCCTTATCGTGTGTCCTGTGATCTCATCTAGCACTTACAATAATCTTTATAATAGTTAATTACCTTCGTATCATAAAGGAGACAACTGGGAGTCAGAGGGAAATCACTTAGTCTAAGATCATTCGAGTCCTATTAGAAGCGAGATTCAAATTGAGGCCTTCCGTATTTTAATGTCCATCCTCTTTCCTTTCAACTGTATCATAACGCCTGAAATTATTCCAACTGGACAAAGCCTGAATGATTCCTGGGGTTAAGGAAAAACCTGTTGCTCCTAACACATCTCACACACACACACACACACACACACAACTAGCAATCCTGTTGTATGAAATTCCTTTAAGAAAAGCAAACCCTACTATTTTATAATCAAGCATACGTTTTAAAATTCAGACGCTCCTGGCTGGGTGTAGTGATTCACACCTGTAATCCCAGCAGTTTGAGAGGCCAAGGCAGGCAGATTACTTGAGGCCAGGTGTTCGAGGCCAGCCTGGTCAACATGGTGAATCTCTATCTCTATTAAAAATACAAAAATTAGCTGGGCATGGTGGCACATGCCTATAATCCCAGCTACTCGGGAGGCCGAGGCAGGAGAAGCACTTGAACCCAGGAGGTGGAGGTTGAGGTTGCAGGGTGCCGATATCACACCACTGCACTCCAGCCTAGGTGACAGATCCAGACTTACTTGGTCTGAAACACACACACACACACACAAACAGATATTTCTGTAAAAACTGACCTACCAACAAATTCACACGAAGGCATATATGATGGATAGGACATCTTTTGATGCCAGCAGCTTTTGATTAAGGAGGAGAACACGGAGGAGAAGAGAGAGGCACTTGTTCTTGAAGGGCTAAAGGGGCAAGAGGAGGTGGGGGAAGTGGAGAGGAAGAGAGAAAAAAGGAAACAGGAGAAAAGGGCTTACAACGCGATAGGAGCCCCCCAAGAGAATTTTTGACAGATTGGCATTATTGCCTACAAATGTCTTAGTGGCTTCTCTCCCAGAGATGCCAGGGGTGATATCTGAGCAGAGATCTGAATGGTGAGAGGCCAAAAAAAAAAAAAAAAAAAAAAAGACCTTGAAGGAGAGTGTTCCAGGCAAAGGGAAAAGGAGGACAAAACCCTCAAGGCTGGAATTGCTTGGCCAGTGTGACCTGGCATCATGGGAGGACTTGGGATTAGCAGGAGGTGAGATGGAAAGAGAATCTGAATGGGGTTTTATTGTGCACTTTAACGTGCCGTATTTGATGTTGTTTCACACACAGCCCCATGACTTAGAGTACAAGGACATTCAGAGGACAGGGGTTGAGGGAGAGGTTGAGACTGCCTGAATTCATATCCTGTGAATTTAGTTGTTGCACTTACTTTGCAAGTGACTTGATATTTTTCTTTTGGTTCAAATGAGCCCAACCAGTCGGGCTCAGTGGCTCGCGCCTGTAATCCCAGCACTTTGGGAGGCCGAGGCGGGTGGATCGCTTGAGCTTGGGAGTTCAAGATTAGGCTGGGCAACATGGTAGCACTCCCCAAAAAACAAAACAATTAGCCAGGCATGGGGACACATCCCTGTGGTCTCAGCTACTTGGGAGGCTGAAGTGGGAATAAGGGAGGAGACCACCCCTCATATTGTCTTATGCCCAATTTCTGCCTCCAAAGAAAGAAAACGTAAAAACTAAAAGGCAGAAATGAAATCCATGAGCAGACAGCCTGGAGCCACACCCTGGGCCTGGTAGTTAAAGATTGACCCCTGACCATATCGGTTATGTTATCTATAGATTACAGACATTGTATAGAAAAGCACTGTGAAAATCCCTATCCTATTTTGTTCTGATCTAATTACTGGTGCATGCAGCCCCCAGTCACGTACCCGCTGCTTGCTCAACTGATCACGAGCCTCTCACACGCACCCCCTTAGAGCTATGAGCCCTTAAAAGGGACAGGAATTGCTCACTCGGGGAGCTCAGCTCTTGAGATAGGAGTCTTGCCGATGCCCCTGGCTGAATAAACCCCTTCCTTCTTTAACTTGGTGTCTGAGGAGTTTTGTCTGTCACTTGCTCGTCCTGCTACATTTCTTGGTTCCCTGACCGGGAAGCAAGGTGAATGGCAGATGGTCGAGGCAGCTCCTTAGGCAGCTTAAGCCTGTCCTGTGGAACATCCCTGCGGGGGACTCCGACCAGACCTAGCGACACGGATCCTGAGAGTGCTCCCGGGTAGGCCTTTGCCCTGGTGGGACGCCTCGCCAGAGCAGTGTGTGGCAGGCCCCCGTGGAGGATCAAAGCAGTGGCTGAACACCGGAAAGGAATGGGCACTTGGAGTCTGGACGTCTGAAACTTGGTAAGACTAGTCTTTGAAACTTGCCCACTCTGTTTGAGTGGAAGCATGGCCTGAGCACCCAAGGCGTGCTTTTATGCGCACGTTGGTTTCGGTTTTGGTTTTGACTTGAATTGCTTGACAGGATTGGTCTTGGGAACTTGCCTACTCCATTTGAGTGGAAGCATGGCCTGATCACCCATGGTGTGCCTGTACTGGCACTTTGGTTTTAGTTTTTGACTTGATTTGGCTTGCTTGATACTTTGGTTTTGGTTTTGACCTGGCTTGGACTTCCAGATACTCTGATTTTGGTTTTGATTTTGGTTTGGTGCAAACTGCAAAAGTGTGTGTGTGCTGTTTTTAACTCATTCTTTGTTTTGTGGTGTGCATGTGGTGTTACCATGGTATTTTGTCTTGAAGAAGCACAGGTCAGGCACAAATAAGTCCACTGTACTAGGAACTATGTTGGAAAATTTCAAAAAAGAATTTAAAGGAGACTATGGAGTAATATGACACTAGGAAAACTTAAAACTTTGTGTAAGATAGACTAGCCAGCATTAGAGGTAGGTTGGCCATTAGAAGGAAGTCCGAGCCGGGCGTGGTGGCTCACACCTGTAATCCTAGCACTTTGGGAGGCTGAGGTGGGTGGATCACGAGGTCAGGAGATCGAGATCATCCAGGCTAACACTGTGAAACCCCATCTCTGCTACAAATTCAAAAAAATTAGCTGGGCACAATGGCGGGCGCCTATGGTCCCAGCTACTCAGGAGGCTGAGACAGGAGAATGGTGTGAACTTGGGAGGCGGAACTTGCAGTGAGCCAAGATGGCACCACTGCACTCCAGCCTGGGTGACAGAGTGAGACGCTGTCTCAAAAAAAAAAAAAAAAACAAAAAAAAAAACAAACAAAAAAACAAACTAGAAGTCTTTTAGCACAGGTACCACCCCTAGAATTTCTGGTAAACCAGTACCAGTCTGAAGATCACATTCTCATCAAAAGGTAGAAAGAAGAAAACTGGAGCCAGCCTGGGAAGGACCCTACCTTGTGCTGCTAACCACCAAGACTGCTGTTCCCACAGCAAAAAAAAAAAAAAAAAAAAAAAAGGATGGACTCATCACACCTGAGTCAAGAAAGCACCACCCCCTCCAGAGTCATAGGCCATAGTCCCAGAGGAAAACCCTACCAAACTAAAGCTAAGAAAAATCTAACTCTTTTCATCTATTCTACTACTCTTTCTTCTTTCCTTGTTCTATTCCTGACCATCTAGTTATTAACATAACCAAGTCAATGTTGCCTCAAACTATTGCATTTAATGTTTGCCTTGTTATACACTGTGGGGACTTGCCAAGTCAAAGACAGCTTTCTACTTCAGAGAAGTACTTCTTCCTGACTCTCCTCAGACTGGGCATTAGTAAAGTAGGACCATTGAATCCAGGAAGATTTCGATAAAGACCCCAGTGCCAACCAGGAGTCTTGTCCCCAATGTAGAGCTTTCATGCCATAGTTGGTCCAATGTTCTCTGGACTACTAAAGAGCAAGGATGGACTGCCCCAACCAGTTTTTGTAATTTCCTAAAACCATACATTCATTTTACTAGAGGATCATAGAAAGACTTAAAACAAACTTTAGCAATTAAGACAGGATATGAAGATGCAAATGCCTCATTAAAATGGATCAAATATTCCATCTGCACGTTGAACAAAAGCAATTGTTACACTTGTGCACATGGCAGGCCAGAGGCCCAGAGTATCCCCCTTCCACTAAGGTGGTCCTCCAGTCAACCAGGTGTGGGCTGCATGGTAGCTCTTTTCCAGGATTCTCTAGCCTGGAGTAATAAGTCATGCCAAGCTCTCTCTGTTATATCCCAAAGTCTGGCACCCTGTGGGTCAGCCCCTGAGGGCCATCCAGCCTCCGTCTCCCAATACTAAGTTAACTTTGTGTCTCTCACGACAGGGAGGAAACTTAGCGTTCCTTGGAGACCTGAAAGGATGCAATGAGCTTAAGAATTTTCAAGAGCTTATCAATCAGTCAGCCCTTGTTCATCCCTGAGCAGATGTGTGGTGGTATTGTGGTGGACCTTTACTGGGCACTCTGCCAAATAACTGGAGTGGCACTTGTACTTTAGTCCAATTGGCTATCTCTTTCACCCTGGCATTTCATCAACTAGAAGGAAAAAAATAAGACATCATAAAGTGAGAGAAGCCCCTTATGGGTCTTTCAGCTCTCATGACTATTTAGACGCAATTGGAGTCCCATGAGGAATACCAGATCCATTTAAAGCTTGAAATCAAATAGCTGCAGGATTTAAGACAATATTTCGGTGGGTGACCATTAATAAAACTGTGGATTAGATAAACTACATCTATTACAACCAACAGCAATGAGCTTTTCATGAGTTAAAAGAAAAACTCATGTCGGCCCCAGCCCTGAGGCTACCTGACCTGACAAAACTCTTTACACTCTATGTGTCAGAAAGAGAAAAAATGGCAGTAGGAGTTTTAACCCAGACTGTGGGGTCCTGGCCAAGGCCAGTGGCCTATCTCTCAAAACAACTAGACAGGGTTTCCAAAGGCTGGCCCCCAGGTCTAAGGGCCTAGTAGCACAACAAGCAGAAAAACTAACCCTTAGGCAAACCTGAATATAAAGGCCCTCCATGCTGTGGGGGGACATCATTGGTTATGATGTCCAATACCAAAGGACATCATTGGTTAACAAATGCTAGATTAACCAAGTACCAAAGCTTGCTATGTGAAAATCCCCACATAACCACTGAAGTTTGCAACACTGTAAACCCCACCACCTTGCTCCTGGTATCAGAGAGCTCAGTTGAACATAACTGTGTAGACGTTTTGGACTCAGTTTATTCTAGCAGGCCCAACCTCCGAGACCATCCTTAAACATTAGTAGACTGCGAGCGGTACGTGGACGGGAGCAGCTTTGCCAACCCCTGCAAAGTGACTCTGAAGAAGACCAGCCTGCTCCAGTCACACCTGGAAGCTGGCTGGTCCATGCATGGCCAAAGCATGAGGAAACTCATGGCAGGACTCATTTTCCTTAAAATTTGGACTTTCACAGTAAGGACTTCAACTGACCTTCCTCAGACTGAGGACTGTTCCCAGTGTATACATCAAGTCACTGAGGTAGGACAAAAGGTTGCTACGGTCCTAATATTATATGATTATAAGTTTACTGGAACTCTAAAAAGAACTTGTTTGTATAATGTTATTGTATACAAGGTATGTAGCCCAGGAAATGACCAACCTGATGTGTCTTATTCCCCATCTGAGCCTCCCATGACCACAGCTTTTAAAATAAGATTAAGGACTGAGGACTGGTGAGGGCTCATAAATGATACAAGTAAAGTGTTGGCCAAAACAGAAGAAAAAGGGGTGCCCAAACAAGGCACCTTAAAATTTAATGCCTGTGCTGTCATTAATAGTAATAAATTAGGAATAAGGTGTAGTTCTCTTAATTAGAAAAGAGGCTATATGGCGGAAAATAAGTACATCTGTCACAAAATAGGACTGTGTAGAAATAAATGTAAATACTGGTCTTGTGTCATTTAGGCCACTTGGATTAAAAAAAAAAAAAAATGAAAAGGATCCAGGCCACCTTCAGAAAGAAAAAAATGGCCCTTCTTGTACTAAGGGACAATATAACCCCTTAGAGCTAGTAATAACCAATCCCCTTGATTCTCGCTGGATAAAAGGGGTGTGTACGACCTTAGGAATCAATGGGGCTGGACTGGATCCTCCAGTGAATATCTTGGCTCAAGGAGAAGTTTACAAACGCTCTCCTGAGCCAGTGTTTCAAACTTTCTATGATGAACTAAATGTACCAGTACCAGAAATTCCAGGAAAAACAAGAAATGTGTTTTTGCAATTAGCCAAGCATGCAGCCCAGTCTCTCAATGTCACTTCATGTTATGTATGTGGAGGAACTGTAATGGGAGATCAATGGCCATGGGAAGCCTGAGAATTAGTACCTACAGACCCAGTTCCTGATGAATTCCCGGCTCAAAAGAATCACCCTGATAACTTCTGGGTCCTAAAAGCCTCAATTATTGGACAACATTGCACAGCTAGAGAAGGAAAATAATTCACTCACCCCGTAGGACGACTTAGTTGTCTGGGACAGAAACTGTATAATGGTACCACAAAAACAGTCACTTGGTGGAATTCAAATCACACAGAGAGAAATCCATTTAGTAAATTCCCAAAGTTGCAAACCGTGTGGACCCACCTGGAGTCCCACCGGGACTGGACAGCCCCCACTGGATTATACTGGGTATGTGGGCATAGAGCTTAAGCCAAAGTACCTGACCAGTAGGCAGGTAGTTGTGTGATTGGCACTATTCAACCATCTTTCTTCCTACTGCCCATAAAAACAGGCGAACTCCTGGGCTTCCCTGTCTATACTTCCCACAGCTATAGGAAATTGAAAAAATGATAAATGGCCCCCTGAGAGAATCATATAATATTATGGTCCTGCTACTTGGGCACAAGACAGCTCGTGGGGACACCGGACCCCCATTTACATGATCAACCAAATCATACGGTTACAAGCTGTCTTAAAAATAATCACTAATAAAACCGGCAGAGCCTTGACTATTCTGGTCCAGCAAGAAACTTAGATGGGAAATGCTATCTATCAAAATAGATTAACTCTCGACTACTTGCTAGCAGCTGAAGGAGAGGTCTGTAGGAAATTTAACCTTACTAATTGCTGCCTACACATAGATAATCAAGGGCAAGTAGTTGGAGCCATAGTTAGAGATATGACAAAACTGGCACATGTGCCCATGCAAGTGTGGCATGGATTTGATCCTGGGCCAAGTTTGGAAAATGGTTCCTAGTGCTAGTAAGATTTAAAACTCCTATAATAAGAGTTATAATAATAATAAGAACTTGCTTACTGCTCCCTTGTTTGCTACCTGTACTTCTCCAAATGATAAAAAGCTTCATCGCTACCTTAGTTCACCAAAAAGCTTCAGCAAAACTGTACTATATGAATCACTATCGATCTGTCTTGCAAGAAGACATGGGAAGTAAAAATGAAAGTGAGAACTCCCACTATTGAGTGAGAGTCTCAAAGCAGGGCAATAAGGGAGGAGACCACACCTCATATTGTCTTATGCCCAATTTCTGCCTCCAAAGAAAGAAAAAGTAAAAACTAAAAGGCAGAAATGAAATCCACAAGCAGACAGCCCGGTGCCACACCCGGGATCTGGTAGTTAAAGATCGACCCCTGACCTAACCAGTTATGTTATCTATAGATTACAGACATTGTATAGAAAAGCACTGTGAAAATCCCTATCCTATTTGGTTCCAATCTAATTACCGGTGCATGCAGCCCCCAGTCATGTACCACCTGCTTGCTCAATCGATCATGACCCTCTCACCCGGACCCCCTTAGAGTTGTGAACCCTTAAAAGGGACAGGAATTTCTCACTCGGGGAGCTTGGCTCTTGAGACAGGAGTCTTGCCGATGCCCCTGGCCAAATAAACCCCTTCCTTCTTTAACCTGGCGTCTGAGGAGTTTTGTCTGTGGCTCGTCCTGCTACAGGAAGACTGCTTAAACCCAGGAGGTTGAGGCTACAGTGAGGTGAGATCACACCACTGCACTCCAGCCTTGGTGACAAAACAAAAAGATGAGGCCAACCCTCTCCATTATAGGTGTCTGAGGAAGATTATTAAGATAGTCCCACAAAGCATTTAACATGATAGTTGGCACAAAGTTAGTATTTAATAAGTGTTTTCTATTATTATTTTCATTTGCTACAGCCAACACGCTTATTTGGAAGAGCATTTTAGTGTGGCTATCAGCCTCCCGAAATTGATTATGTGCCTTGGCAGATGAGTGATTTCTTTTTAGTGCCTTTCACATTGATGGTAGTCAATAAATATTTGTTGCATGAATGAAAGTGTGAACTACTGTGTCACGGGTTAGGCAGAAACAGAAGTGGAACATAAAAGTGTGGGCGGAGGAGTTTGCAGATCATTTGGCAGGCAATGGGGAGCTATTGAAGGTTTTTGAGCAGGGGCGGGAGAGTATCAGATGGGTTGAAGGACGGAGGGTTTGGAAACAGGACAAGGAGTTGGCAACCTGTGGGCACCTTCCAGGTGAGAAGTCAGAGCGATCTGGTCCAGGGAGAAGGGAAGTGGGAGGGCCTTCCTTTTGTACTTGGCTGCTTCAGAGGCCTGCAAGTCACCCTGGACTACGAGTGATGTGCTGGTCTGCTTACTGCAGCGACCCTCATCTGGGTCTCTTGGACTGCTACCCTAGATCTCTCTAGGGCCTCCCTTAATTCACCTATCCCCCCCTCTCCAACTGGTCCTGTATCCCCAGCTAGAAGAATCCTATAAAACGGTCCATCTGATTTTGTCACTCTCCTCTTGGAAACCTTCCACTGGCTTTTTGGTGCCCCGAGGATAGCTTCAATTCCCCACTGTGGCTCCAGGTGCTGCAGAATCTAGTCCTGCTGACCTCTCTGTCCTGGCTGTCCCTCCTCTCCTCCTTTGTCTGGTGGCTGTCCATTTGGGCTCGGCTGATCCGAACTTTCTCTAATCTGGAACTCCCTCCCCTAAGTGAGGCCAGTCTGAACAACTTCAGGGTGGGAGACTGCCTAGGCATCTTGTTCCAGTGCAGATTTGGCTTCAGTTAATTCCGTGGTGGGGCCTAGGATGTCAGTGTTTCTGCTGTGTTGCCCCCACCTGGGGGCTTGCAAGGAGCGCAGATTCTCAGGCCCCAACTGGACCTCTGAATCTGCATGTTGGCAATTTCAGCACGTAAGTGTCTGGGGGTGCTGGCGGTGAGCACGTCTTAGGAGCATGTGACAGCTTTTCTGGTGGCTCCCTGGGGAGGGTAGGGGTGGTCCTTTGGGATCGGGGTTATGCCAGGCCTGGCCCACGCACCCTGATTTCATAGTTGAGTGTGACCTGTTTGAATCTATATTCATGAGCTACTCTATCCCAAGCAGTTTGGGAGTTTTCTGTTGATCAAGAGAGAAGAAACAGACCTGGCCAGGACAGGAAGAGACAAGCTCTGTAGATTTGCTCAGTGCCTGCTGCCACTGGCCCAGGTGGCATGCGCCAACATGACCTATGTTTGTAAAGGGGTGCCCTGGGAGATCTGTACACATTTTCTCAGCAGGCTGGGGTCGGTGGTAGCCTTTCTTGGATTGGTTTTGATATAATTTCCCAGCTAAATGGCACGTGTCCTTTCGGACAGAATGCTGGAGGTAAGGCCACCAGGCTAAGGGCCAGAGGTGACTTTGTGATGTAGAAAAGTTCTGGTCTTTTGTATCCAGAGGTCACGTATCCAGAGGTCATCTTCTTACTCCTTGAGAGGGAGACAAGATGGGCTTTCCAGTCCCATGGAGAGGCCAAGGTCTGCCTTGGCTGTCTGCAGATCATCGGAGCCCACGTTCCCATCATCATGGCAAGCCCCAAATTCCCTGCTTTTGTCGAGTTCTTCTTCTCTTGTTCTTACAACTGTTCCTTTATCTCGGTCCTGGTATTGATCCCAGCCCTGGTTCCCTGCCTCCCCTGCAACTTTCCATCAAAGTACCCACAAATACAAGCTGGGAAGTTGTAAGGGTCACTGAAAAAGCACGGCATTGCCGTACAGAACTTAAAATGGCACAGAAGGCAGAAAAACAGATTTCCTGTTCCGGAATGTTTTCCAGACCACCCCACCTCCAGGCTTGGCGCCCACTGCATGGAGTGCCTAGCCTCGGCCCATCTTGTTGTCCTCTCTCTTACTCCCTCTTTCAAGTTCCTCTCTAAATCCCCTTTCTGAGGCAAAGGGAGTGAGCTGTCTCCATTCCTATGCCTAGAGTTCCCAGACTCACCTTTGCACAGCCCAAGCACCTCAGGGCTCTTGGCTGCAGGAGAGGCCTTCCAGGCCATAAGCAGCACCAACGACCAGTGGGGACCTGGCAGTTAGCACTCCTCCTTTCATAGGAGGCACCCCTTGAGTGGCGCTTGTGGTTTTAAGTAGCAGTTTTTTCCCCTCCCTTTAGGTTATTTTCCAATAGAAGGCAGAGACAATCTATATTCTTTACGTCATTCATTCATTTACTCACTTACCCATCCGACACATGTATTGAGCAAAGTCAGTGTGCTGAGTGCAGATGCTGGGGGAACAAATACAGACAGCCTTGTTTCCAGAAGCAAACTAATGGATTGCTCACCTCACCTGCAGGCTATGGTGACAGTGGAAATGATTAATGCCCTGAGTATTGCCCTATGCACTGAAACCTAAACTCGTAAGATGTTATTGAGGGAGGTGAGTATTCTTTACCTTGCAAAATGATTCACTGCAGGATTAAAGCTGGAGAATTGTAGAATTTGAAAAGACCTCAGGGGACCCGCTTCTTCAATCCTTTCATTAGTTATTGGTGAAAAGTGAGATTTAAAAAGCTTAAGAGACTTGCTTAGAGTTATTCAGCAATGCCAGAGCCAGCGGGTCAGAGCCAGCACTGTTTTTGTTCATTCTCAGTGCTGGTCTCTCTTTCCATCAGGCCGTGTAGGATGTGGAGATGCTCCAGTGATGCTGCTGCTGCTGCTAACCAGGTCAGTATTTATTGAGTGCTTTCTGTGTGCCAGACACAGTTCTAAGTGCTTTTTACCGGTTACAGCATTGCTGTCACGGCAATCCCGTTAACAACACTGAGACAGAGCTGAGACACAGAGAGAGTAGAAAACTTGTCTAAGGTCACACAGCTCAGGAGGACTGGTCTTGGGCTTCTTATCCAGGCCATTTGACGTCTGAGTCCATGCTCTGAACCACAACACTGTGGCTTTTCTTTAGAGTGACTCTCTGACCAGCAACACCCATAGAGAAATTGTTTCCACTCACACACTGAAAGGAAAGTACTTCTGTATTGAACATCATTTCAGGGCTAATCGCTGATAGTTTAATGAAACCAAAGGCTGGTGTCATACTTTTTGGCAGATCTTTCTAAAGTTGCCATATACAGAGCCGCCATTAAAGTTTGTAAAGCTTTGTGGATAAAAGTAGCATGAAAAGCAGTTTGTATGATGTGTGTGACAACAAACAGAATTGTGATCCAAATTACAGGTGAAATGGGACAGTGGCCCCTGGGAGGCTAGAAATACCTGGCTTACAGAGTGAGGTGCTTGTAAATAAAACCATTCAAACCTCAATTGTGGGTGGTTTTCTTGAGAAGCAACTCTATTTAAGGGACTGCTTATACAAAATCGAGTTCTTAGCAAGGATTGCTTTAAATATTTTGACTTGAATGAAGGCCAGTCATGTTCCGCCATTTTCAAAAATCTTCTAACTGGAGTCTTAGAGTTGATTTTCTTTTCATTTGTGATTAATTTCCCAGCTCCCACCCCACCCAGATTTTATAGTCCAGAGATTCTGAGAGTAGGAAGTCCTAGTTAAAGCCCAGGTCTGATTTAGACCAGTCAGTTCTAGTTAGCTTTCTTCCTTTCAGTTGTTAGTAAAATAAACTCTGGAAAGCCTAAACTTTAATGCACCCATCTCAGTAACATCTCCTCTAACGATGGAAAGGCGTAGAAAAGAAGAAAAGGGAACATTACGAATCTTGTGGGAACGCTGGAGTTTTGTCTATTATCACAAGCAGCGTGAGCCCTAAGTCATTTTAAATCCTCTGGGGGTAGGAAACATAATTATTTGCAAGGGAGCATTATTAGCTAAGTACAAATGGTTTGCTATTTGTTTTCTCTGCTCTTTCTAATGATTACAGGCTGGGGATGGTGTTTAGTAACAGGATCCAGCAGGTCAGTTATGACAACTTCATCACTGTCATTAACACCTTTTGTTTGCAGTGAACACAAAAAGCTATGCAGTATTAAGAGAGTCAAGAAAAAGAGAAATAAGAGGGAGTGGAGAAAGATCTTTGGTGGTGAGACAACCAAAGAGACAGCCAGGGAACAGAAATTCATACACTATGTATACCAGCAAAAAATACCCCTGGGTAATTGAGTCAGCTGACTCAAATGGTGTAGGGGCCTCAGTTAGAGGAACAAATTTTGGACTCCTTGTTCTTTCTGCCAAAAGAGTAATTGCTCATGTTTATAAATGCAAATGTTTTTGCCATTTTGGTTCCTAGAAATGCCCTAGGGAGACGTTATTTTTGGTAAGGGGTCTTCCTGCTTCAAGTGTAATGACTGTGAACAACTAGTTTCAGTATCTTCTATAGCATGCCAGGGTAAAATGAAGCAAAATAAATACAGGAAGTGCTATGACCTTTATAGAGGATCTACTGGGTGCCGGGCAAGATCCTTTTTTTTTTTTTTTTTTTAAGACAGGGTCCTGCTCTGTTGCCCAGGCTGGAGTGCAGTGGCGCGATCTCGGCTCACTGCAAGCTCCACCTCCCGGGTTCACACCATTCTCCTGCCTCAGCCTCCCAAGAAGCTGGCACTACAGGCGTTCGCCACCACACCCAGTTTATTTTGTTCTTGTATTTTTAGTAGAGACGGGGTTTCACCGTGTTAGCCAGGATGGTCTCGATCTCCTGACCTTGTGATCCACCCTCCTCGACCTCCCAAAGTACTGGGATTACAGGCATGAGCCACCGCCCCTGGCCAATGCTGCAATCTTGACTCACTGCAGCTTTCGCTTCCTGGGTTCAAGCGATTCTTCTGCCTCAGTCTCCCGAGTAGCTGGGATTACAGGCGTGCACCACCATGCCTGGCTAATTTTTGTATTTTTAATAGAGACATTATTTTTAATGTATTTTTCATATTGGCCAGGCTGGTCTTGAACACCTGGCATCAAGCGATCCACCTGCCTCAGCCTCCCAAAGTGCTGGCATTATAGGTGTGAGCCACCGCACCCAACAAGGTGCATTTTTATGTGGTTTTTCTCCTCTGTCTTCTCAACAACCCTGGGGTAAAAGGCCTTATTACTACTTTTCCTATGAGAACAATAAAGTAGAAAGAGGTAAAAGACTGCCTCGAAGATCACCCAGCACAGAGCAGGGATTTGATTTCAGGTGTGTCTTGTTCGAAACTTACTGCACTGTACTGCTGGGGGGAAAAAGAGCAAAAAGCAAAACCCAAAAGGTTCTTAACTGAAGTCAAAGACGACCAAGAAAATGCAGGCAGATGTCAGGTCTGATCATGTGGATGCTCAAATGATAAACAGACACATTGAGAGAAACTGTATTAATTAAATCATAAAAATATGTTCTGCTTTTTGGGGAATTTACTCCTCCTCCTGGGGTGACCCTTGACAAGACATTCTGTCTTCCTGTTTTTAAGCAAAAAAAAAAAAAAAAAAAAAAAGTGGGTAGAAGATTAAAGTTTGATATGTGGCTCATGCACAGCTTTGTCTCCTTAATATATTTCATGCTTGCCTGTCATTTCGGCTTTCTGCTGCCAGACTAAGCTCCTTCGATGGCCATTCCTACTTCTGACACTCCTCTTGTGCTTTTCAGGACAACTTTATGCCTACTGTGCCTTGGATCTTGAGAAGCATATGGTAAAACTGGTCAGTGGTGATGGCAGGCTTAGCAGGGAATCAGATTGTGGGGGGTGGCGGGCTGGGAGAGAAAACAAAAGAGGGTATCAGGCTACTTGATGACGGAATCAGGCTGCTTCTGCAATGACATTACATGAAATACCCGAAATTTGACCTTAACTGTGTCTGGTGGGTCCCCTTAACCCTGTAAGTTATGGACAGAACATTTACTCAAATTCTAGCAACGTCTAGGCTCATGGAAATACGTGACCAATTCAGGTGAATGAAAGGGATTTTAAAACATTCATTTCCAGCTTAGGTCTTCCTAAGACTGCCTGCGTGTCCCTTAACACCACTCCAGACTGAGTGTCATATGGATCCTGAATGTGGACTTGTGTGCACACTGTAGAAAAATAAGAAGCAACTGAAAACCCCAGGCAGGGGGTGGAGTGATGACGAAAGACACCGAGACCGAAGATCGGGAAGCTGGAAATCCCCCCCACCTTGGGTGTTTGGGCGCTATCTCGCTTCTCCACTTCCCTAAATCACCCTCGTGGTGCGAGTGTGCTCGCAGTAGATGCTTCCTAATGGTCCCTAGTATTGACGGTAAAACCCTAACGGCAGGAATAATCGCTCTCCTTCTATTTCTCAACACCGTTTCAACACCCAAACTCAAACCTCTCACCTGAGTGCAAGGGAGTGGTGACCTTCTTAAGCCGAGAGCTCTTCCATCAGAGGGCTCCCTAAGGGCATTTCTGTTCAAGAGGGGGAGCCGTCACCCACTTTGTTCTGCTTAGCCTGAGACACACAACTTTTTCCAGCTTTGACTCTTCCCTGAATTCTCACAGCGGGGTTGGGGGGGATTTTCAGGGTCAGGAGCCAGGTTGGGGGCCCGGCCCGCTGAGCGCTGTTCAGGGGTAGCTCGGACCAGAGCAGGAGTTTCATCACCTGCGGGGACAGGTGGGACACGTGTATTTCCAGGGCCACCCCAGACCTCCCGGAGGATGCTGATTGACACTGTCCAGTTTGAGAACTACTGTGTCCAGGGAGGAGAGGCCTCCCCGGTGCCCCTTGGGTAGTGGGCATCGGGCCCAGGGCTTCTCTGGATGAGCGGGGCGGGCAAGAGAGCGCATGGAGCTGGGGGCGGGAGGTCGGGGCAGCGAACAAGGAGAAGAAGGAGGAGGCGGAGGCCGAGGGGTAGGGAAGGGAGGAGGAAGAGGAGGAGGAGTCCCTCGTGGCCACCCCGAGGGGAGGGCGACCGTAGAGACTTGGTCAGGAGGCGCCGGCAGAGCCGGGCCGCTGGGACTGTGCACCCAGGGGCGGACCGTCGGGCGCGCGCTCCCCGCAGACCCTCGCGGAAGGAGCAGGGGGCGGCGCGCGTGCGCGGGCCGGCGGGCAGCGCGCGAGGGGGCGGAGCGGGGAGGCGCGCGGCGACCCCGGCGGGCTACAGCCTGCGGCGCCCCGC
>NC_045452.1:6934991-6971241 GCF_002776525.5 Piliocolobus tephrosceles
CCAAAGCTCGCCAACATGGCGGACCTGGAGGCCGTGCTGGCCGATGTCAGTTACCTGATGGCCATGGAGAAGAGCAAGGCTACCCCGGCCGCCCGCGCAAGCAAGAGAATCGTCCTGCCGGAGCCCAGGTACCAGCTGCCCCGGCCGGCACCGGCCCCAAGCCGCCGCCCCCTGCTGCCGCCAGCGACTCCCTCCTTCCTGGAGGGTCGGGCACTGAGCCTCCGCTGCCCCGGGGCGGGTGACACAGCGGAGCAGGCGATGCGGGGTCGGCCTCGTTGTTCCAGTCTCTGAAATGGGGCATCGGAGGGCCGGTGGGGGCACTCCGGGAGAGAGCGCTCCAAAATGCCCGGCGGGGCGCCCTACGCGCAGCGAGCGCCCCAGCGAGGGGCTGGTTATGACTTTGCTGGACCAGCTCTATCCCTCTCGCCCCCTCCCGCCCAGCCCTGTCCTGCTCTGTCCCATCCCCGTGGTTCTTCCTGTTGCATTGGTGTGGTCCCCGTTGGTTCCTTTCCTGTCACTCCTTTGCGCTCCATCCTGGTGGCTGCTTCTTCCCGGGCTCTGCGGTCCCCCTTTCCAACTCCATCTCTAAGCTCCCTCTGGGCCGCTTACCTGGGGACTGCAGGCTTGTTGCTTATTGTCCGAGGTAAACTGCTGTTTTCAGTGCTTGCTCTTCTTGTAGTCACTAAGTCTAGTCGCCTTCTTAGGCTTCTCTTCTATTTTGTGCCCAGGCAGGATTTTGACCCACTCAATATTCTTTTTGGTGCGAAGTGTGTCACCTGAGCTGCTTTCCTCAACTGGTAGATCTACTGGTGGCATTTCATTAAAAAATTGAAACAGGAGTCACTTAAAAAGGCACTTGAACGGGTGATTCCAGACAGGAATTTGTTGTTAAATTATCAAAGGAGGGCCCGATTGAATTGGCGAGGGGCTCGGTGGGGTCCATACCAAGTTGCAGTTTTCTCTCAAATGATTTATTATTAAGGAACTAGTAAAATTTTCTTGCTGGTTCATATCATCAGCACTTCCGCAGAAAAAATAGTTCGTCAGGTTAATAGTGAGTTTTAAATAGTGTATCAAGGCTTCAGTGATGGATTTTTTTTTTCCTCTAGCTCCTTTTTCCTAATTAACACCATTATGAGTTGTACAGCTAATGCGGTTTCCTTGATGCTAAATAGCTCTTGGAATTGATGCTCAAAAGAGGCATTTTCTTTATGGTGAATTTGAAACCATGCAATTCTGTAAAATATTGGAATCTAAACCAAAGTTACTGTCCATTTGAAATCATCAGTCCTTCAAGCGTTAGGCGCCCAAGATTGCTTAAATGTTACCTAATGCCAAGTGATCATGATCTGATTTTTTTACAAGTCCATCTATGAGCCCTATGATACAGAAAATACCAGTCCCCCTTGTTATTTGTTGTGAAAAGCTAAATTGTGCAAATGAAGACTTGCTTGCTGGATATTTTTGGCCTCCTTTTCCTCCTTAGCCCAGGCCTCTTGTTGGCTTTGCAGGGTGTGCTATTCTTTGATAGGCAATGCCAAGTAGTGAAAATCAGGGCAAAGTGCAAACCTGTCTGCGATGTGGTGAGTTTAACACCCCTATTCCAGAGTGTAGCAGATCTGAAGCTAATTGAAAATATCAGTGCTGCTTTAAAATTTCCGGCAAGTGGGAAACTTATTTAGAGAACAAGAACTCCTATATCAAACCTAAATTTCACTGAAAAAACTACATTTCTATAAATGTGGTAGAAAAAAGCTTAATTCCTTTTTCTCTTGCCTTTCCTAGTGTCCCTCCACCACCCAAAGGCAGGGAGTCCTATAATATGTAGGGTTTCTGTATATACAATTGATAAATCTCAACTCATGGGCAGTTATGTTTTTTGGGGGGTAGAATATAATATTACTAAAATTAGGAACTTCTGTTCAGTTTTATTTTCTTTTTTTCTTGGTATTTGGAACTTAATGTGACTTCTGCTTTTTTAGTGTCCCTCTTAAGAACTTACTTATGCGCTTAGGGTGTTCACTTCCTTGTATGAATGTCTTTGTTTTTCAGTGGTATTCTGTGGTAATGCTTTCTTTTAAGGCAGACTGACAGCCAGCATATTTCTCATGACATTTTAAAATTGAGAAATACCAACCAGAGAGTAATTTTAGGAAACAGCCCTTCAGTAATTGTTATTTTGTTGCTCTTTTTAAAATAGACTCTCGAATTGGGCCATTGGAACCTCCCCCTGAGATTCTAATTTGTTTTCTACTTATCTTAGTGGCTTTGGCTTTAGTTGTGTAATGTAGCTATTTACATAGTAACAGTCACTCCTTGTGCAGTGTTAGGATTCTGTCACATTGAGATTATCAGGTAAAACATCTTGCAAAATTCTGTCTACCACGGGATGGCAGTTAGTAGCCTACCTATTTGATTCGGAGGTTGGGGGTTGGGGAATTTCTAGATCCTGTAAGAAAGTTAACTGTGTGTTAAAATGCCCCAGCCTGATGACTTAAATGGCTGGTATGACTTCACACTTTTGTTAAAAGGGATACGGGTCAAATGTTTTCTGATAAGAGTTTCTATTTCAGCTTCATTATATAGCAAGCCATGTGACCACCAGTTTTTGGTATTCTTGAAAGAGATGTTCAGATTTGTATTTTTAGTATCTGAATGAGAAGCATACATTTTAATTTGCCTTTGGTCTATCACTAGTGATTTTTTTATTTCCAGCAAATTATTTGCAGTCACTATTCTTTGTGCTTCCTTATTTTAGTTACTTTGCCTTTTCCACAGTTTTAAACAGAAGAGCATTAGAACGAAATATCTAGCTAATTTAAATGAAACACTGGGTTTGCAGCTTCCTGCTATTACAGGAGAGTCTCAGAAAATGGAACATTCTGCCCAGGGGAGATTTTGCTTCTCTGAGATGGCAAGAGGCAAACATTTTGTTATGTTGACACATTATTCAATTAACCAATGAGTGCAAATCCTGGAAAACCTGACTCTTTGTCCAAATGGTATAGCTGCTTTAGTTTACTGAAATGTTGTTGGGCTAATGTAGCTGATAATAGGCCCTATTGGGAGTAGTAGACTGTGACCCACAGACTCCCTGTGCAGGCCCAGTTAAAACAGGAGCATTTAGATGTGCAGGCCAGTTGTTTTATGTCACGTTGGAAAAGAAATACTTTTACTTAAGTAAGGTCTAATTCATAAGCAAAGGCCCACGAAAGGTCAACATCTTAAACCTTGGAGTGATTCAGACGACTTTTACTGTAGGCTGTGTTACTCTGTTACTCTTTTTTTAAAAACAGAATGAAATTCCGATGACTTGAAATCACACGTAGTTGAAAGAGGTTGAGTAACGTGAACTTCATCTTTCCCCTGGAGTCTCATTTCTGTTTACTGGACATTGCGAATGTTGGATCACCTATTGCAAAGCTTGTCCTTTCAAAGTATTCGTACAATATGATAGGAAGGTCTGAAACAACATTTTAAAGATTCTTTATAATTTTCTAGGAGGACTGACAGTCCTTAAAGGACATTTATGATACCGTTTATGACATTAATTCAGTACATAATTGTAGAGCGATTTCTATGAGCCAGGCACGGGATACTATGACAAACCCAGCCACAGCCCCTTCCTTCATGGAGCTTATAGACTAGTGTGAAATGCACAGAGTCGAGCCAAGAAGGATGTTTGCTTTAAAGTGTAATTGCTTGAAGATTTTATTTAACCACAAACAAATAGCGTATAGATGACTTTTATTATTCTATATGCATGGAATATAGAATAATAAAAAAGAATGAGTATAGAGTATAGGATAATGCATAGACCACATGATGTTTGGTAAGTGCTTTACAATAATTTGTTAGTGATTACCTTTGAAGAACCATCTAAACATAGTCTACATAGTGATATGGTGGTTTGCATCTTTCTGTTTGTGTAGCCACCGCGAGTGGCCCAGTTTTCTTCTTTAGTGGACATGGAATTTATTCAGTAATTTTCTAACTCCAATCAGTAAGTGGTTGGTGGATAACGTGAAATATTCCTCTCTAGGCTGTAGAGTTTTCTGTGTCTTCATTCTCCTGTACTCATAGCCTAATTTTTAACTGAAAAGTCCATGTTCAAAGCACAAATAGCCTTTAGAAAGAAAGTATTTCTTATTATTGATAGGAGTAGTTCTCTGAGTAAGACAGCAGTAGTGTTCTTGCTTCTTTTTCATTAAGGTACAAATTCAAAACATAATTGGTTCTGACCTTTCAGTTATTACTTCATTCTTGGTCCAAGTTAACTTGTGCCAGTGACTTGAAGATGCAAGGAGTGCGTGTAGTTGTCAATTCTTAGAAATGAATGTTCCGGTGAAATCTGTTTTGGACGTAGAATCTGCCAAAGCCGAGCATCGTGAAATGCTTCGAATCGAGAGCCTCATAGATCTCTCTGAGGTACAAGCAGTTCCAGCTTTTACACGCGATGTGTTCTTAGAGACAGCCTCTTAAAGTGTTTCCCCAGTACACGGAGTTAGACTTTGCCAAACATCTGTTTGGACAAGGATGGAAACTATCAGACGAAGGAGGTGTCAAGGCTAGAGGAAGGGAAGCGCAGGTCTTTTTCTGTCAGTGGCTGGCCAGCAGAGTAGTGAAATGCAAGATAGTATTAAATAGCTAGTAGGACGCCTGGCCTCCCTAGGGTCCCCGGAGCCCTGGCAAGCGAGAGAGAAGTTTAACCTCCATGATGTAATAATGTAATAACTACCTTTAATTGAGAGCTCATCTTCTGTCAGGCAGTTGACATAATTAGTTCATTTGTCCCCACAATGGTTCCACCAGGTGAGTTGCATTAGCTGCATTTACCAGAAGGAGCAGACACTCAGGGAAGGTAAGGAGCTCAGCCCAGGTGACACCTGACAGTGGCAGAGGCAGGAATGACGCCCAGGTTTTGCCCAGCTCGGGGTCTTTCCCAGCCCAGGCAGGGTCTTGCTGGGCTGCCTCACCAAAAATGAATACCAAACTCCCTCGCGTCTTATTTTGCAAGGAATGGATGAAACTGCGAGACTTTTTATTTGGGGGAACAAATCCTTTTTCGTACTCTCCCGATCGGCTGCTAGTCCTCAGAGACTGATAGAGAACACCTATTCCTCTCGGACCTGCGGAAACGGTCATTATGATTAAGTGAATAAGCAGCTTGTTCCTTATTTCCCATGAACTTGAGGGTTAAATGCCTATTCTGTTTAACACAAGCCATGCAATCCTGCTGGTGTTCGTGAGAAGTTGTGTAATACACCCTCTCACCCCCAGCCTCAGAACAGGATTCCTACTGTCTTCTTGTTTAGGAAAGGGGCCACCTGAGCTGCCCCCTCTCCTTTTTATTTAAAAAAGGAGTCGCCTGAGCTGTCCCCTCCCCTGAATTTTTCATTTCTGGGAAAAGAGTAAAAGGGAAAAACGGTATTTTTGGCTTTATTTGCAATAAAAATCACTTTCTCATTCAAATAATCTTCCTTTGTTAATACAGTCACATATCTGCAGACCACTGTAGGTGACAATATAGGCTGTCTGCATGGCTATCATTGTCTCTTCTTATTCTCTGGACATTGGCAGTGGGGAAATGGAAATGATTAATTTGGCAACTTTTACTCTATTATTGCAGAATCATTTGTATGGTAAGTAATTTGCATGCGAATGGGACTGGATATCCCGGCCCCCCTCTACTTCTCCTATTTCTTACTTTTTTATTCTTCCCTCCCTATTTTTATCATTGATTAGAAGTTACAACCCCTGGGCCCTTTTTGATTGCTCTATGGGTCTAAAATGCAGAATAAGTAATAATGTGGCTCTTCATATCCTGTAAATGTTTCTTCTAATTTTGGAAGCCATCTTTTGGGTCCTCTCTGCTTCCACTGGAGCATACGCATATTTGAATACTTTCTATGTAGGACACTATATAAAGAGCCCATTGCAAAAGCAGTGAAAATATTTTTGCAAAATATTTTGTAAACTATTTTGTGATTGGTAGTTGGTAAAAGTCAGCTTGATCCAGCCTTGGACCTGTACTGTCGTTTGCCACCATTTCCTTCTCCTACAGTCTCAGGAAAAAATGCTGATATGAAAATAGCCAGCCCAGACCTCCATCCTTAGTGCACCAGAAGGCCACTGTCATTGCTGGGCCCCTCGTTTTCCTGTGCCATCCCTACTACCTGCCAAACTGTCCTGTGAGAGAAGGTTCTAGATCAGGAGCCAGACATAAGGATCTGATTCCACTGGCAACTTGCTGTGGGACCTCTGCAAGTCACTTAAATTTGCTGTATTTAGTTTCTCCATCTGTAAAATACAATATCTGTTGCTTTCTGATTGTAAAATGTCCCAATAAAAATCTGCCTTGTGAGCATTTTCTGTCGTGCAGTACATTTGTAAATAATAGGAAACATTAAAAATTACCCATATTGAATTTCAGACATGGATAACTCAAGAAAAAAGATGGGAAGGAATATTAAAAGAAATGATTACAAACATTTATACTATAGGGTTATTGTTGAGATTATGTATAGTGTAAGATACAAGTACACCTTTAAAAAAGTACAACGTAATAGCGAATATTAAGGCAGTCTTGCAAGGAGACCCTGATGCCATGTGCTCTGAGAGAGGAAGGAGTGGGTTTGGGAGGCAGGACTTCTAAAAAGCTGGATGATTGACTGGAACAGAGAAGAGCAATTGTGGAGCCTTAGACTCATAAGTAGGTTAATTGCCCAGATTTCTTAGTTTTCTTCCTCTAGCTGCTTATTGTGGTACTGTGTGTCTAGAACCTTCTACGCATGATACCTCACGCATACTTTCTTTTTTTTCAAATTCTACTTTAAGTTCTAGGGTACATGTGCACAACGTGCAGGTTTGTTACATATGTGTACATGTACCATGTTGGTGTGCTGCACCCATTAACTCGTCATTTACATTAGGTATATCTCCTAATGTTATCCATCCCCTCTCCCCCCACCCCACAACAGGCCCCAGTGTGTGATGTTCCCCACCCTATGTCCAAGTGTTCTCATTGTTCAGTTTTCACCTATGAGTGAGAACATGTGGTGTTTGGTTTTCTGTCCTGGTGATGGTTTGCTCAGAATGATGGTTTCCAGCTTCATCCATGTCCCTACAAAGGACATGAACTCATCCTTTTTTATGGCTGCATAGTATTCCATGGTGTATATGTGCCACATTTTCTTAATCCAGTCTATCATTGATGGACATTTGGGTTGGTTCCAAGTCTTTACTATTGTAAATAGTGCCGCAATAAACATACGTGTACATGTGTCTTTATAGTAGCATGATTTATAATCCTTTGGATATATACCCAGTAATGGGATCGCTGGGTCAAATGGTATGTCTAGTTCTAGATCCTTGAGGAATCGCCACACTGTCTTCCACAGTGGTTGAACTAGTTTACAGTCCCACCAACAGTGTAAAAGTGTTCCTACTTCTCCACATCCTTTCCAGTACCTGTTGTTTCCTGACTTTTTAATGATCGCCATTCTAACTGGTGTGAGATGGTATCTCGTTGCACTCATGCTTGTTTGCTTGCTTGCTTTCCTCCCTTTCTTTTTTCCTTTCTTTCATCTATCCATCTATCCATCCCGTAGGCTCCGGGATGGTGGTATCAGTGCGTAAGAGTTGCAAGCGTGCTAATTAAATAGGTATAACCAGGCAATTAGCAGAGTTGAGTCATTCTTTAGAGGTCTTTGTTTCAGAAAAATGAACCAAAAATCATGATGTAAAAGCAGCTGGCTTCATTGTATTGTGCATAAGGTGATTCATTCCAGTCTTAGACATTAACAGATTGCATGTTAATAAACATAGGATTGTAGTATCTCATGTTTGAAAAGATCTTGGGGGATGTCCAATCTAGTTATGCTTTTTGATGGGTGACTTCCCTTTCTAATATCTAGCCACAGGCATCTTTGATGAGCATCTTTGGAAACTGTTGTATCAGAAAGCTCTCTTGTAATACCTTCTGTGCACTGATCTCTTATTATCCCTTTGTGGTTGTGAGAAACAAGTTTAGTTCCTCTCAAATGTGACAGATCATCAAGTATTTGAAGGCAGCTCCTCTAGCTCAAGATGCCTTTTATAGGAAGCTGTCCCCAGTTCCTTTAGTTGTTCCTCATAATGCACACTGCTGTGTGTAATCTATGCTCATTAGTCTGAACATTACTGAGCCGAGTAAGAATATCAAAATTTATGAAGACCAAAAAGAGATCTGTAAAATTATCATAATTAATTTAGTAATGACAAAGCTAGTAATAAATTCTATTTCAAGTGTGTGTTTGAGTCCCTCTGAAGTTCCATTTTAGGATTTGGTTCCTTGAATGATTTAAAATTCATTATACCAGTTTGCTTAGGGGATGAATATTTTCATTAGTCAGAGTTTGGAAGCCAGGTGTGGGTTACATGTGTATTATGACAACAGCTGCCATTGCTGACTACTAAGTAGGTACTAGGCACTGGTGTTCTTAGATAATTATGGACTAAAATATTTCAGGAAGAAAGTGAGCTTTAAATATACAGAAAATAGTCATAGGATATTAGGGGGTATGTTTCATATAGTCAAAAACATAAAATCACTGTAATCCCAGCACTTTGGGAGGCCAAAGCAGGTGGATCACCTGAGGTCTGGAGTTCGAGATCAGCCTGGCCAACTTGGTGAAACTCCATCTCTACTAAAAATACAAAAATTAGCCGGGCATGGTGGCAGGCACCCATAATCCTAGCTACTTGGGAGGCTGAGGCAGAAGAATTGCTTGAACCCAGGAGGTGGAGGTTGCAGTGAGCCAAGATCGTGCTATTGCACTCTGGCCTGGGTGGCAAGAGCAAAACTCCGTCACAAACAAACAAACAAACACACAAAAAAACCAACCAAAACAACAGCAACAAAAAACCCCATAAAATCCCATTGGCTAGGGAAGACAGCAAACTTCTTCAATGTCAGCAATAAAACTTTCTTGAATAATGTGCTGTTAGTATTCGTGCATTGTATTATTAAGTCAGTCAATTGATCTTTATTATCTTGTTTAGATACTAATATGTCTGGTTATATTTTCAGGTGTATTTCTTCGAAATTTTTCGTATCTTTATTGCCTTTGATAAAAGTTTAAATTAAAAATGAAGCCAGGTATGGTGGCTCACGCCTGTAATCCCAACACTTTGGGAGGACAAGGCAGGAGGATCGTTTGAGCTCAGGAGTTCAAGGCCAGCCTGGGCAACATGACGAAACCCTGTCTCTACCAAAAATACAGGAAATTAGTCGGATGTAGTTGTGCATGCCTATGGTCCCAGCTCCAGCTACTCAGGAAGCTGAGATGGGAGGATCGCTTGAGCCCAGCAGGCACAGATTGCAGTGAGCTGAAATCATGTCATTGCACTCCAGCCTGACAGAGTGAGGTCTCATCTCAAAACACACAAAAAAACAAAGAAAACCAAAAACTAAAAGTTGCATGGAATGGCATTTACACAGCTGTTAAATATTGCAGACTCTCATTTTCCTTTGTGAATGTCGTAAGACCACGATGGTATTTTGGAAACATCTTCTTAAAAAATATGAGGTATTTGGTGGTGGTGGTGGGGTCTATCTTCTATTTAAAATGGAACGAATCCTCATGGCTAAGTAAGATCAAGGGACTTTAATATACATCTTTAACCTGGTCCTACCTTTTTCAAGTGAATTTTCTTTGTCTTTTTTTATATTATGACACCGTAACTGGGAAAAGAATCATGCAATAAATATCGTCATCACCAGGAAGTCTGGAATAGCGTGCAAAATTTCTGTCCTGTCTTTTTTGTTCCATTTTGGACCTGCTTCTTTCTGTTTTGTTTCCAGTGGCAATGGAGAAAAGCTTGTTTTTTATGCAAAACATCCCAATAGTATAGAAGGAAAAAATTGCACAATAGCAGTTTCTAAGCAATGAATGAGAGGACACGTATGTTGGTGACTTTGTTATTCCTCGTCATCCCTCCAATAAAATAAAACCGAGAGTGTTTTTGGAAAGGGATTTGTTAGGGTTTCATCATTTAGTTGACTGGCTTATTAAATTCCACATGGAAAACTAGCTTGACTCTCCACATTTCTGTCCTAATTTAAGTAAGGTGACCTGCTTGATGCTGGATTGATGTTTCAAATTATTGTAAAAATTCAGGCTCCTCTGTAAGAAAAGTTTATTTGGGTGGAAACTCCTTCGTGTGAGATGATCGTTCTAAGTGAAGCATTATGGCCTATGGTTATGACTAGCTGGAGTGGCATAGGTGATGGTGGAGCAGATAGAAAAAGCAGGGCACGTTTGAAGTGCTCAGTGGTGCTAGCCTTTTATAACCCTCTTTCCCTTACTTTCAGGAAACTTATGCTCTAGAACTGGGGTTTGACTTGGGTCAGTATTGAAATGATCTTAGTGAGAGGCCAACTTGCTGGACTTCTCATGTAGATCTGTAGTTATATAGGTTAGCTGATTAAACCCAGTGACAGTAGATGGTCATTTATTTTGTGTTTATTACAGTAGATGGTCATTTATTTAGAGTTTAAGAAAACCCCACTAATATTTGTAGATAGTGTTTTATAGTTTTATATATATTAACTTTTTTTTACTTTTTACAATTGTGCTTGGTAGTAGGTAGAATTTTTTTGTTTGTTTGTTTTTGGGAGATGGAGTCTCGCTCTGTCCCCCAGGCTGGAGTGCAGTGGCGCGATCTCGGCTCACTGCAAGCTCTGCCTCCCAGGTTCACGCCATTCTCTTGCCTCAGCCTCCCAAGTAGCTGGGACTACAGGTGCCCGTCACCATGCCTGGCTAATTTTTTTTTTTGTATTTTTAGTAGAGATGGGCTGTGTTAGCCAGGATGGTCTCAATCTCTTGACCTCATGATCCGCCCGCCTCGGCCTCCCAGGTAGTAGGCAGAAATTTTAAAAAGGAAAAAAAATTACTCCAGCTTCATCCATGTGGAGACATTGAGAGGTATATTTTATGTATTTGAGGACAATTGGTTTTCTCCTTAGATACTAGTATCTTGACTGTGGTGCAGGGAGTAGCTTTCAGCCTTCCAGACTCAGAAACTAGATTTTATTATATCACTGTACTAAGCATCTGTCTCTTATTGTGAAACTCACATAATCAGCCAAGTCTGCCTGACTAAATTATTCTCTTCCTATAGGCCTCTGGTTCTTATTTTAAGATTAAAGACCCTTTTGAGAATCCTACTAAGTGAGAGCCTCCCCCTCCCAAAAGTGCGCTAACTCACTTACGCAGTAGATTTACCTGAAAAGCTACACTATAGCTAGAATGTCCAGTTTGCTACATTGCATTGAACACTGGCTCCTGTAGGAGCCTCCGTGCCCAGCGTCTGTGTGGCTGGAGCTCTCTCTCGCGGGTCGCCCTTGCGGGAAGCAAAATGACCATCAGAAGGTGGTGTAGCGAGCACGGACCCACGTGGATGAGTCAGATGGTTACTTGGGACCGAGTCACCCTCCACAGGGGCGGCTTATGCTGGATGTCCAGTACTTGAAATCCCTGACTATGGGTGGCCTCGGGACAAGTCATCTTTCCGTATTTTCACGTTTCCTGTTGTAGCTGGTGGGCACACCTCCGCTGGCTTTGAGAATATAGTTCATGAAACCACTGCCAAAGCTGCCCAGACCAGAAACCTTTGGCATTTCTCGGCCCTATGTTTGTTGATTTAAAATTTTTGTTCTTAGAGAACAAGCTTTTTTCTTTATTTAGAGATTCTTGGAAATGGCTCCGTAATACTCATCATCTTATTTTAGAAGAAGGAAATTCAGGTTCAGGGAGAAGCTAATTGCTTAAGGTCGTGTTGATAACAAACGGCACAGTTGAGCTTCAAACCCAGGTTTTCTGATTCCAAATTCAGCATATTTTCAGAAAAGCCTTCAGACTGTCTTTTTCCCGGTGAATCTTATTTTATGAGGAGGGGGGGCTCATGAATTTGAGTAGAGGAGCACTGTCAATTTCAGACATTAGTAACACAGTTTGAAAATGCATTGGGTTCATTCAGTAGAGATTATCAACTGCAGGGGTCTGAGGAAGTGCTCCAGTAGCATAATTTCACTGACCATGTTAACTTAATAATAAATACCTTAATAATTCTCTAGAAGAAAAGATGTCATAGATTCCATGTTCAGTAATAAGATTGTTATTAATAATGATGGCAGTGTTGTAACTTGAGAAAACCTCCATGTCATGAGTTCTTAATATTTTCTTACCCCAAACATCTTTTTGTGATTTTAGGTGCATTCTTAATTAAAATTCATCTCCATTCCTGCTGGTGGGTAAATGAGTATCCCTGACTTGAACACATTGGTCAGTTACTCTAGATACATAAAGGATTTTTTTTTTTTTCTTGAGACAGTCTCATTCTGTTGCCCAGGCTGGAGTGCAGTGGTGTGATCTCGGCTCACTGCAACCTCCGCCTCCCACGTTCAACCAATTATCCTGCCTTAGCCTCCTGAGTAGTTGGGACTACAGACGTGCACCACCACGTCTGGCTAATATTTTTGTATTTTTTGTAGAGACAGGATCTTGCCACGTTGCCCAGATTGGTCTCAAACTCCTGGCCTCAAGTGATTCAACTGCGTCAGCCTCCCAAAGTGTTGGGATTACAGGCATGAACCACTGTGCCTGGCCCGTAAAGGATTTTTAATGTTAAAGTTGGCACTCATTAGCAGTTCATTCTAAATTGTGATGGAAAATTAATGGAGCAGTTTGCATATCTAACCCCTACCCAGAAAGGTGGTTGAGCTCAGCTTGGGACAGAGTTATATTTGTCAGGAACACATTAGTAAATCCATTTATGGCTTTTGCCTTCTTCACCTGGTGGTGCGTGTGGAGCTTTTCCTCGTCAGCAGTGTATAGACCTTGTCAGTGTTTGGAATTGCTGCATGAGATGTCAGAACTCAGATCTACTTAACCCTGTGCTCAGAAGCCCAAGTGCAATTGCAGTGAATGTTCTTACACAGGTGCCTTTGGGTCTATGTGTGAGCCTTTCTCTAAGACAGATAGCTAGAAAGAAGTAAGATAGGGGCACATTCTCCTCTACATTTAAGGATAGAGCTGCAAAGAAATTTTATTTTTATTCAGAAGCTTTACTGTTAAGACTAATATTATCTTTAGTTTGAAATTATTTCATATATATTCAGGTAAAACAAAAAATAATGTTATTGTTGGTTAGAACCAAGAATTTAAGTGTAAATGAAGAGATACATGAGGACAAGATAAGAGTTAAATGAAAAGTCTGTAAGATCAAATTTGAATAGGAAGGTTATTTGAAATTCATGATTTTTAAAAAATATATGTACCTATCATCCCCAGTCTTTAAAAAAATCCAAGAAACAATTGCATTTCCATCACGCAGGCACCCCATATACCTATACCTGCACCTGACTCCAGGTGTGGGCGAGATGAGCTTGGAACCTGTTATCTGTTGTATCAGAAAGCGAAGGCGCCATCCAAGAAATGTGGTGGGCACCATCCCTAACAAACTGAGGCCAGAAGAAGGTTCCCACTGGCTAAAAGTGAGACACGCTGAACATCAAAAGAATATGGCTGATACAAACCCACTGTGGTGGGCAGAATGATGCCCCCCTGAAATATCCACATCTTAATCCCCAGAACCTATGAACATGTTCTATTCTATGACAAGGGGGCGTTAGGGGTGTAGGTGGCATCCCAGCAGCTAAGCTGCTGAGTTTAAGATAGATTATCCTGGATTATCTAGGTGGGCCCTAGTGTTACCCCTAGTGGGGCGGAGAGTTGGTGTCAGAGCCATGCAACGTGAGAGTGAGTCAACCAGCCACTGCTGGCCTTTTGAGGAAGGAAGAAGGGGCCATGGACTGAGGAATGTAGGCAGCCTGTAGAATCTGGAAAAGGCAAAGAAATGGCCTGTCTCTTACGGCCTCCATGTAAGACCACAGCCCTACTGACACTCTGACCTTAGCCCAGGGAGGCCCATTTCAGACCTCTGACCTACAGATCTGTAAGAGTCAATTTCTGCTTGATTTCAGCCCCAAGTTTATGGTAATTTATTATGACTGCAATAACAAACCAAGATACTCATGCTAGCCACAAGCGATCCCCAAACAAGACAGAAGAGAACACCTCATTGATCACCACCAGCAGTAGAACCACGCATGGCACCTACCTGTCTCTCAATAGTGGCAATTGAAAAGGTAAAGAATTAAGCGTTCATCCTGCCTTTGCTGTGAAAACTGCTTCTTAGGGTATTCAGAACCTAGCTGATGGTTGGGGTGGTGGGACAGGAATTTTTTTTTTTTTTTTTTTTTTGTGACAGGCTCTTCCTCTGTTACCCAGGCTGGAGTAGAGTAGTGGTGTGACCACAGTTCACTTCAGGCTCAACCTCCTGGGCTCAACTGATCCTGCTACCTCAGCCTCCCAAGTAGCTGGGACTATGGGCACACGCTACCCTGCCTGGTTAAATTTTTTTTTTTTTTTTTTTGATTTTTTTTGGTAGAGATGGGGTTTTGCCATGTTGCCAAGGCTGGTCGAGAATTCCTGGGCTCAATGATCTGCTCACCTCAGCCTCTCAAACAGTTGGGATTGCAGGCTTGAGCCACTGTGCCCAACCAATCAATGAGGGGACTTCTTTTTTTATTTTTTATTTTTTTTTCAGACGGAGTCTCACTCAGCCCCCAGGCTGGAGTGCAGTGGCACAGTCTTGGCTCACTGCAAGCTCCGCCTTCCGGGTTCACGCCATTCTCCTGCTTCAGCCTCCCGAGTAGCTGGGACTACAGGCGCCCGCCAGCATTCCCAGCTAATTTTTTTGCATTTTTAGTAGAGACGGGGTTTCACCATGTTCGCCAGGGTGGTCTCGATCTCCTGACCGTCTCGTGATCCGCCTGCCTCAGCCTCCCGAAGTGCTGGGATTACAGGCGTGAGCCACTACGCCTGGCCCATATTGCAATTCTTAATGAAAATATTGATTAGGCAAAGATCGTCAGTGTATGATGTCACTAAATGAAAGACTGGTGGGGAATTTCAGATGGAGAGATCAGACTGTCACCAACTGAATTTTCTATGTAATTTTTGCATCACTAGGATGAAATAACTGTGTACCCCATATTGTGAGGCGATATAAAGTACCAAAACCATCTCAAAAGTATTCCTGCCCCCAAATGGTGGACTTGAATATGATCGAGTCTTTTGAGGTAACTTTCAGTTTATAGGAAATATGGAGCGAGAGGAACAATGAAAGACCTTATAAGGAAGCAACAGACAGAAAGGGCATCCCCCTTGATGGCTTCCTCGGCTTCCTCATGGGTGTCACTGCAGATAAAGGTGAGGGGTGGGGACAGTCAGGTGCCCTTGATGAGAAGAGATTTAAGAGATGGTGCTATCAGATGAATGTGTGGATCTTGGTTAGATCTGGATTGAAACCCACCAGCTATACAAAAGACACCTGAGTCATGGAAATGTGGTTAGAGACTGAGCATTGGATCTTCAGGAATTATTATTTCCAAGGGGGAGTTGGGAAGTAATAATAGACTGTGTTTATGTGAGAAAAATTTCCGTAATTTTTAGAAATGCAAGCTGAAATAGGCTAAAACGACATATGGTCTTAGATTTGTTATTGACTGATTGATTGATTGATTGATTGAGATGGAGTTTTGCTCTTGTCGCCTAGGCTGGAGTGCAGTGGTGCAATCTTGGCTCACTGCAACCTCCACCTCCCGGGTTCAAGCAATTCTCCTGCCTCAGCCTCCCAACTAGCTGGGATTATAGGCGACTGCCACCATGCCCAGCTAATTTTTGGTATTTAGTAAAGGCGAGGTTTCACCATGTTGGCCAGGATAGCCTTGAACTCCTGATCTGAGGTGATCCTCAGACGAGCCACTATGACTGGCTGAGATTTGTTTTAAAATGCTTTAAAAAATGGAGGTGGGATAAGTTGGGTGGAATGGCTCATGCCTGTAATTCCAGTACTTTGGGTGGCCGAGGCAGGTGGATCAGTTGAACCAGGAGTTCAAGACCAGCTTGGGCAACACACCAAAACCTCATCTCTACAAAAATTAGTTGGGCATGGTGGCACACACCTGTCATCCTAGCTACTTGGGAGGCTGAGGTGGGAGGATCACTTGAGCCCAGGAAAGTGAGGCTGAAGTGAGCTGAGATTGCACTACTGCACTCTAATTTGAGCAACAGAGTGCAACTCTGTCTCAAAAAAAGAGAAAATGAAAAGAAAAAAATGGAGGGTGGGGTAGGGAAAAGTAGCAGATTACAATCTTGGTAACTTCCAGTGAGGTGCTGAGTGATGGGTCTAGGTGTTCACTATATTATATCCTTTTGCATGTTTGAAAACTTTTGCAATAATTTTTCAAAACAGTAGAGAAGATGGCTAGGTGTGAAGATCACAACTGTGTCCCTGCAGGGCCGATGGAAGCCTCAGTTTTCCCAATGTCATGTGTAATAGCACTGGTGACTTAAGATGTACTGTATAGTTTCTATGATGGCATTATACACAGATGCAAAATGTACCGCATCTCAGACAACTTAGATTGACAGGAGGATGATGTGTTTTTTGGAAACTGCATTAGATGACTCAAAAAAGGCTCTGTGACACTGATTACAAAGATGCGGGTAGAGTTTTAAGAGGCTCATTTGCAACCTAAGAGTCCTGACTGATCCAACCGGAGTGGGCAGATTTACAACTTCTTGACCTGAAGGCTTGCCATAGAAGGATGATGAAAAAAATGCAAGAAGGTTATTGAAAAGAGAAAGCACAGTAAGAGATCATCCTTCGGAAAACGATTATCTGTTTACTTCCTGAGTACAAAAGACTTCACTGACTTCATTCAGATCATGGGTCTGTTAAATCACGGCTCTGATGTTTAAATTTAGCAGAAAAAAAAATAACCCATGCTCTTTAAGATAATCTACCCTCTAAGCATACTATCCATGCCTAAGGAAACCTTGCAATGTAAGTCTCTTATTAAAATTATGTTACAGCTTTCTATTTTTAAATTACTTGAATATTAATTTGTGAAAACATTTTAAAATAATCATTTTAAAATAAGTGTTTCATGGCCGGTGCAGTGGCTCATCATGCCTGTAATCCCAGCACTTTGGGAGGCCGAGGCGGGTGGATCCCCTGAGGTCAGGAGTTCGAGACCAGCCTGGCCAACATGGTGAATCCCCGTCTCCACTAAAAATACAAAAATCAGTCGGACGTGGTGGTGGGCACCTGTAATCCTTGCTACTCAGGAGGCTGAGGTAGGAGAATCACTTGAACCTGGGTGGCAGAGGTTGCAGTGAGCCGAGATTATGTCACTGTATTCCAGTCTGGGTGACAGAGCAATACCCTGTCTCAAAAAAAAAAAAAAAAAAAAAGACTGTGTTGCTGTAAACGAGGTCTCGCTAAATAATTACCAACAAGACCAGTGTGAAGAAAAACAAAAGTTTATTAAGAGAAAAATTAATCAAAAAATCAGAGTAAATTGAGAGCTGTAACATATTTCTAGACAGGAAAACTCGACATCACGAAGTTGTCAGTCTCCACAAATTAATCTGTAAATCCAAGACCAAAATTCAAATGAGAGTTATTCCAAATGAGAATTTTAAAGAAACTCACAAGCCAGTGCTCACTCATCTGAAGAAAAAAAATGGGCAAAAATAACCAATACAATTTTGGAAAAGTAAAACAATGGAGATCTGCTCTAATATAAAACGTTCCTCTAGCAACTAAAAAAGTATAAATATTCATGCATAGATGTGTACACATCTCAGTTTGGTTTATGTAAAATACAGGTGGCATTTTGAGTCTAGGAAGAAGAGTGCTGTGTGGTAGCTGTCTATCAAATAAAACCATAATTCCTCCATGTTATACACAAAAATAAATTCCAGGGTATTTAATGAGATAATAAAGAAGCTAAAAATACAAAAAGGGAATATATTCTTATTACTATGGAGTACAGATACTCTGGGCTTTCTTAAGCAAACCCCAAACCTGGAAACCACAAAGGAGGAGATGAATGGATATGAGGACATGAATGAAAAGTTGGCATGTGACAGAGATCTCAGAATCCAAATTAAAAGACAACCGGAAAACTTATATCGCGTGACCTTCTGTGGAGCATGTTTTAGTTTGTAAGTCTGTCTGCTGAGATAGCGTGTGCTTACTAAAATTCCTGACTGGCTCTTGTCCTAGGGAAGAGAGTGGGTAGGAGGCCTGGATTGTGTTTGGGTGTCCAGGAAGTAAGGCAATTTGTATCAAGTGAGTCGCCTGTTTGCTAGTGGTAATTTCATCTGTCAGTCATTGGGAAGGAAGAGTTTGCTTTAAAAATGCCACAGAAAGATGGACCTTAATTTCATGGGTGGTAATTTAGGAATTCTTCTCACATGACTGTAAAAATAAGTCAGTCCAAAAGTGGAGGCTATTTGTGGCCTGGCATTTTTCTGTGTACTACTACTTTTTTTTTTTTCTTAGTGACTGTCATCCATTGTCTGTTCCATTAGATTATTTAGGGCAGGCTAACAGGACTTACACGATCCTTCCCAAGAGGTCCCCTTGGTTTCTGTCACTTCAGCCTCACCCGCGATCCCTTAGATTCTGTCGTTGAGCTGTAGTGAACTGGGTTCTGGGGCACCCTGCAGTTGCCTCTGTGGAAGCCGACTCGTCACACTGTGTTGGGACTGCCTGTGTCCTCTGCTGTCATCGCCTCTGGACATGGGCTCCTTGAAGGCCGGGGATGAGTGGGGTTCACCGTGTATTCTGAGGGTCAGACTCAGTGCCTGGCTCAGGGTAAGGATACAGCACCCATCTTCTGAATGAGCGAATGGGTGAATGAACAGATGAGTTGTCTTTTCCTTTTCCTCCCAGTGAGTCTATATATTTAATAGCCTGTATTAGACATAGCTAATATACCAAGTATTTGACTCTTTTTTTTTTTTTTGAGACGGAGTCTTGCTCTGTGGCCCAGGCTGGAGTGCAGTGGCGCCATCTCGGCTCACTGCAAGCTCCGCCTCCTGGGTTCACGCCATTCGCCTGCCTCAGCCTCCCGAGTAGCTGAGACTACAGTCGCCCGTCACCTCGCCCGGCTAGTTTTTTGAATTTTTTAGTAGAGATGGAGTTTCACTGTGTTAGCCAGGATAGTCTCGATCTCCTGACCTCGTGATCCGCCCGTCTCGGCCTCCCAAAGTGCTGGGATTATAGGCTTGAGCCACCGCGCCCAGCCGTATTTGACTCTTTAGGGACAGCTGTGGCAGAGATTTGATTCTTCAAATGATGCGAGATAAGAAATTCTTGAATTCATTTGAATGTCCAAAAATATTGTATAGGTTATAACATCCTATTTCAACTCCAAATTTGGACAGATTTGGCATAAACTTTATAATTTCATATAACTATAATTTTATAAACTATGAAAAATAGGTTTCTCTAAACAATGCTACGGCAGCTTATGTGACATATATACTAGAGAAAAGCGAATGATTTATTAATGAGTAAGGAAATATACAAATATGAAACTAGAGTCAACGGGGGCAGAAGTAGGGAGGTGGGAGTAAATGCCTAAAATCTTTGGGAGTACTTTTTCTGGAAGTTTTTGATTTGTTTTGAAAAGTGGCTTTGAAAGCTCTGCTTATAGCCATGTGGTAGTTCCGCCGTTATCTGCGGTTTTGCACGTGGCAGTTTCAGTTGTCCGGAGTCAGTTGAGGCCTGAAAATATTACATGGAAAATTCCAGAAATAGATAATTGATAAATTTTAACTTGCATGCCATTTTGACTAGAAAGATGAAATCTTGCACCGTTCTGTCCGGAACGTGATTCCTTTGTTCAAGGAATCCTCAGTGTAGATGCTACTGCCCTGTGAGTCCCTTAGTACCTGGCTTAGGCATCAGATCCTTTGTAACCCTTATTTTATTGAATGGTGGCCCCGAAGCACGTGAATAGCGATGCTGGCAGTTCAGATATGCCAAAGGGAAGCTGCAAAGTGCTGCCTCCGTGAAAAGGTGAACGTTCTCAACGTAAGAGAACAGAATAAATCATATGCGGAGGTTTCTAAGAAGTAGGAATGAATCTTCTATCCAAGAAACTGTGAACAGTATATTGTTAGAATTGTTCTGTTTTATTAGCAGTTATTGTTGATCCCTTACTGTGCCTAACTGATAAATTTAACTTTATCATAGATGTGTATGTATAGGAAAATGGTGGATATAGGATTCAGTGCTATCTGTAGGTTCAGGCATCCACTGGCCTTGTATTTCCTTTTTTAGTCAAGATGATTTGAGAAACTTAGATACCGAGAAACTCTGTGCCTGGTCACTTGAATGGAAAGGCCGTCTTGTTAATGAAAACATGGCTTAAGCTGTTGTAACCAAGAGATCCCAAAATGAGATGGCCCCCAAGCCCAGGCCACACCACAGACCAATTACATTAGACTCTCCCTGGAGAGGGCCAGACACCAAGATTTTTAGAATTCTTCCTAGGTCATCCGAAAGTCTAGGTAAATTTGAGAACCACTGGCCTGGAGTTATTCAGAAGTGACTAGGGAGGGTATTCAGAAGTGACTGAGTTTTGCAGCCCACAGCCATCTCTCATCCTGGGCTTGTGGAACAGCTCCGCCTGCCTCGCTATAGGGCTTTCACCGCTCGGCCAAGCCTTGTGTTATGGGTGTTTCCCACCCAGGAGGAATTGGAGTGCACAAGTTCCTTTTAAGGAGGTGAAGTGGAATTAGCATATTTCACTCACATTCCATTGGCAGGTGCTAGTACAGGTGACTATGTAACTGTACATTCCATTGGTGGGTGCTAGGACACGTGACTGTGTAACTGCACATTCCATTGGTGGGTGCGAGGACATGAGACTGTGTAACTGCACATTCCATTGGCGGGTGCTAGGACACGTGACTGTGTAACTGCACATTCCCTTGGCGGTGCTAGGACACGTGACTGTGTAATGGCAGATTCCATTGGCGGGTGCTAGGACACGTGACTGTGTAATGGCAGATTCCATTGGCGGGTGCTAGGACACGTGACTATGTATCTGCAGTGGAGGTTGAGAAATGTGATATGAATCTGGTTGGCCATCTGCCCTGCTAATTTTTGAGGTGGGAAGGCTTCTGTTATAGGTAGAAGAGTGTAATGGTTACCATACTATCCATTAATTAAAACTATTATTGATTACCAATTATCAACTCTAAAGCTGAACAGAGTTCAACTGACCTCACATATATAATTATGTCATATGAGATAATTATACACATACACACACAGGCAAGCTATGAGCTAGATGCAAAGACTTGGGAGAGGCTTTGGTTTAATTACAAAAGTTATAAAGTTTTACATTTACTAAGCTTTTAGTTTCTATTAATCATGAAGTTGTTGCTCTTTGTTTCACTGTCATTTATGAGCTGTTTAGGAGTGGAAACCCTGCTGCGGGTTACTTTTTCATTTGTTTGGCCTCCCTTGGTGCAAGCTGTTTAAAGAGGCAGAAAAGCAATTTTAGCCAAAATGTATTCCAGTGATGTCAATTGAAATCCTGGGTCATCACATAAAGGTTATAGAATCTGGAAAAAGTTAACGTTAAATAGGAATGTCATTTTTGGTAGGGCAACACATTTTCTAGAGCCCCCTTTTAATTATTTTGCTATATACACTCTTAATTGTAGAAACCATTCTTGAAGAGTTGGGGAAGGCTCAGTGGTGTTGGTGGGTACAGATTTAGTATAAATGAGTTAGTCTTACTCATCTTTCTATATTCTTGTGGCCAGAATACTTCCAGACCCATAACAGATCCTTAGCAAATATTAACTGACACGAATATGCTTATATCATTGTGTAGTTTATTTAGAAAAATGATAGTCTTTCACTCCTTGTGGACATTTCTCAGTAACATGTTGAGTCCTTTGGTATGCAACAGGGTTGAAGGTGGGGGATTGAGTACTAGAATGATTGCTGACGTCTCTTCAAGGGCGGTGGGAGACAGAGACTTCTATCATTAACAGAAAGAATGGATAAGACCTGCTGTGCAGTAACACAAGAGGGTGGCTATAGTCAGTAATAACTTAATTGTACATTTTAAATAACTTAAAGAGTATAATTGGATAGTTTGTAACTCAGAGGATATCGGGAGAACCCGCTCCCGATGTTTAACGTGGATTCTTTTCTATTTCCTAAGTGTCTTGGATGGGTTGAGAAATAAAGGGAAAGAGCACAAGAGAGAGAAATTTAAAGCTGGGTGTCCAGGGGAGACATCACATGTCGGCAGGATCCATGATGTTCCCCGAGCCGTAAAACCAGCAAGTTTTTATTAGCGATTTTCAAAAGGGGAGGGAGTGCATGAATAGGATGTGGATCACAGAGATCACATACTTCACAAGGTAATAAAATATCACAAAGCAAATGGAGGCAGGGCGAGATCACAGGACCACCGGATGAGGTGAAATTAAAATTACTAATGAAGTTTCAGCACGCATTGGCATTGATAACTTCTTATCAGGAAACAAAGGGTTTAAGAGCAGACAACCTGTCTGATCACAATTTATTAGGTGGGAATTTTCCTCCACCTGATAAGCCTGGGAGCACTACAGGAGACCAGGGCTTATTTCATCACTTCGGCTTCGACCATAAAAGACGGCTGAGAGGGCCGTTCATAGGCCTACCTTCAGGGCGCATTTTCTTTCTCAGGGATGTTCCTTGCTGAGAAAAAGAGTTCAGCGATATTTCTCCTATTTGCTTATGAAAGAGGAGAAATATAGCTCTGTTCCGCCCAGCTCACCGGTGGCCAGTTCAAAGTTATGTCTCTTGTTCCCTGAACATTGCTGTTACCCTGTTCTTTTTTTAAGATGCCCAGATTTCATATTGTTCAAACACACGTGCTCTACAAACAATTTGTGCAGTTGATACAATCACAGGGTCCTGAGGTGACATTCATCCTCCTTAGCTTACGAAGAAGATGACAGGATTAAGAGATTAAAGTAAAGACAGGCATAGGAAATCACAAGGATATTCAATGGGGAAGTGATAACTGTCCCTGAAATCTTCACAATTTATGTTCAGAGATTATAGTAAAGACAGGTGTAAGAAATTATAAAAGTATTAGTTTGGGAAACTGGTAAATGTCCATGAAATCTTCACAATTTATGTTCTTCTGCCGCGGCTTCATCCGGTTCCTCCGTTCAGCGTCCCTGACTTCCCGCAACAGAGAAGTGCTCGAGGGGTTGGATACCCCATTCTTCATGACGTGCTTATTTCACACTGAATGTCTATCTCAAGACGTCTCATGTCCCCATAAATATATCTACCTCCTGTGTACCCACAAAAGTTACAAAATAAATAAAGAAAATAAAAATCATGACTGTCCATTGTGGGAAATGATACAGCAGTGATGTACAGCAAGCAGTAGGAACAGAAGTGGGAGGGCTCACCTCTGCAGAGTTGGGGAGGGCTGCATAGTGTTGGTGACCCCTGAACTGGGTCATGGAGTATAGTAGATTTTCATGTGAATAGGAAAGGGCATTAGAGGGAATGGTATGTACAGCGTGATGGAGCTGTGGAAGAGCCTGTGTCTTTCATGAAAGGTGAAAAAATCAAATGTGGCTGCAGTGTGAGAAAGACAACTCCATGAAAATGCTCCCTGTAGTACAGTAAGGGGTTTGGACATTGGGCAAAGCGAGAGGCCCTTGCAATGTGTTTTAATTTTTTTTTGAGACAGAGTCTCACTCACGCTGGCGTGCCATGGTGTGATCTCGGCTCACTGCAGCCTCCACCTCCTATGTTCAATCAATTCTTCTGCTTCAGCCTCCTGAGTAGGTGGGATTACAGGTGCCTGACACCATGCCTGGCTAATTTTTGTATTTTTAGTAGAGACGGGGTTTCACCATGTTGGCCAGGCTGGTCTCGAACTCCTGACCTCAGGTGATCCCCCTGCCTCGGCCTCCCAAAGTGCTAGGATTACAGGCGTCAGCAGCCCTTGCAGTCTTTTAAATGAGATGATTACATGGTCCAATTTATATTTTAGAAAAATTAACTCTTGGAAACGAGGCTACATCCTCCCTGCATAAGGCTCCCTGACCCCAGTCTCTGTCCTCTAATAACACCATAGCCATAAAACATAGTCTCTTCATTATTCCTGATTTAAAGGATTTTGATGAAAAGGCAAATGAATTCTGAAATGATTCTCGTAACTAATTTATTTTTATTTTTTATTTTTTGAGGCAGAGTCTTGCTCTGTCACCCAGGCTGGAGTGCAGTGGCGTAATCTTGGCTCACTGCAGCCTCTGCCTCCCAGGCTTAAGCAATCCTCCTACCTCAGCCTCCCAAGTAGCTGGGATCACAGACACGCACCACCATGCCTGGGTAATTTTTTTATAGTTGTGGTAGAGATGGGTGATATGGTTTGGCTGTATCCCCACCCACATCTCATCTTGAACTGCACTCCCATAATGCCCACCTGTTGTGGGAGGGACCTAGTGGGAAATAATTGAATCACAGGGGTGGTTTCTCCCATACTGTTCTTGTGGCAGCGAATAAGTCTCACAAGATCTGATGGTTTGAAAAGGGGAAACCCGTTTTGCTTGGTTCTCGTTCTCTCTCTTGCCGGCTGCTATGTAAGACGTGCCTTTTAAACTTCCACCATGATTGTGAGGCCTCCCCAGCCACGTGGAACTATAAGTCCAGTTAAACCCTTTTTCCTGGATAAATTACCCAGTCTTGGGTATGTCTTTATCAGCAGTGTGAAAACGGACCAATACAATGGGGTTTCACCATGTTGCCCAGGCTATTCTCAAACTCCTGAGCTCAAGCGACCCACCTGCCTCAGCCTCTCAAAGTGCTGGGATTACGGGTGTGAGCCACTGTGCCCTGCTTGTTGTAACTAATTTAAAGGGATAGTTTCGAGTATAAAGGTTCAGTTTCTTTGATTAGATAAGCTGAGGACCCCATAACTTTATTTATCCTTCAGCTGGTGTCTGTTTGGGGATGATTTTTGTATCTGATGACTGTGGGCCAGTGAAAATCAAGTATATTTAATGTAACCTTAATATCTAGTTATATTGCAAAGAAAAAGGCATTAAAACAGAACGTGGATTATCAAAATATTGTAGGAAAAGCACAAAATAAATTTGTAGTTAGCTTAATTGGGTTGTTATCTGAATGTAGATTATCCTGTGCTGAATTGTTTAATACTATGCAAATTATATGAGACTTTCCTGTAAGAGACAGAAGAAACTGAGGAAACTCAAAGAGTTGACATTAAACTATTTAAGATTCTTTTACAGACTACTTCAGAATCCTGATGGAGTTTGGTGGTCTTAAATCTAGTGGTCAAGTTTTTATTGTGACTTTGGATAACAGAGCTCTATTCAGTGTGCTTGATGAGTGGTTTGTGGAAAATAGTAACTACATATAAGAAAAGTAGTTTCATTTTGGGGGAATAGAATCTTGATATGACTGTGTGGTCATTAAAAAAATCTGTCTTTTGGTTTTCTTGATGGTCAGTAATGGCAACAATTCTCATTTGTGTGCTGCTTATAGTTTATTAATTTTTTTTTTTTTGAGATAAAGTCTATCTCTGTCACCCAGGCTGGAGTACAGTGATGAGATCATAGCTCACTGCAGCCTCAAACCCCTGGGCTCAAGTAATTCTCCTACCTCAGCCTCCTGAGTAACTGAGACTACAGGTTCATGCCACCATCTTGGCTAGCTTTTTAATTTTTTTTTGTAGAGAGGGGTTCTTGCTATGTTGCCCAGGCAGTTCTCGAACTCCTGGCCTGAGGTGATGCTTCTGCCTCAGCTTCCTAAAGAGCTGAGATTATAGAACCACCAAGCCCACTCACTGCTTATTGTTTAGAAAGCACTCTCTTACAGACTTGTTCAACCTTTACAACTACCTTATTATGTACTACTAGTTTTTCTAGGCAATATGTTGCCTATTAATTACAGTATTTGCTTAAATGCATTTTATTTTGGACATTAGAATAAAACAATTAAACCTCAGATAGAATATGTACGCTCTTAATAATGTGAGGTTATCTAGCTATGTCCTAAAGACTGTAGTTTACTAGGTGTTGATGTACAACCTAGCCCACCTATTCTTGGCCCATAGGGAGCAGATACCTGGTGGCTGGTCTTTCAACCACTTTCGTAGTAGAAAAAACCCAAAATTGTAATACAATATTTATTATACTTACCATGCATTTATGTAGCAGTACCCCAGTAGGCCATGACAAGTATATTGTAGGAAATACAATATACTTCCAAATACAATATATTTCCAGCCAGTTGGTATTAAATTAACACAAGTCATTATGCCTCCAAGCGGTATACAGTGTATAATGTACATAAATCTTATTTTGGTGAGAAGTGTAAAAGTAATAACCCTTGGACTCTGGAGGCCAGAATTTGATGCTTTAAAACTTTGTATAATGAAAATTTTAAACATACACAGAAGGAGAGAATAGGAGTATGAAATTGATATAGCCATCACTCGGCTTTCTCAGTTACTAATACTGTATTAGTCTGTTCTCAAACTGCTAATGAAGACATACCTGAGACTGGATAATTTATAAAGGAAAAAGGTTTGATGGACTCACAGTTCCACGTGGCTGGGGAGGCCTCACAATCATGGTGGAAGGTGAAGGAGGAGCAAAGACATGTCTTACATGGCAGCAGGCAAGAGAGTGTGTGCAGGGGAATTCCCCTTTATAAAACCATCAGATCTCGTGAGACTTACTAACTTTCAGGAAAACAGCATGGGAATGATCTGCCTCAGTGATTCAGTGACCTCCCACTGGGTCCCTCCCACAAATGTGGGAATTATGGGAACTATAATTCAAGATGAGATTTGGATGGGGACACAGCCAAAGCAGATCAAATACGTAGCTAATTTTGTTTCATCTATACCTCCTATTTCCCTGAGATTATTTTGAAATATGTCTAGAGATCATACATATATAATTTCATCTTTAAATATTTCTATATGCATTCCTGAAAGATAAGAACTCTTTCAGAATACAAAAGTGAAAGTGGAATACAATGCCAATGCAAAAAAAAAAAAAAAAAATGCTCCCTTAATATTATCAAATAGTCAATGCATATTCTCATTTCTCTATTTTTTTGAAAGAATACTTTTTTACTTGAATTGAGTTTTTAAATAAGGTCCATACATTATGCTGGATTATTATTTCTTTTGAGTCTGTTTTGACGTATACATTCCTCTGCTATCATTATTTTCTCTTGAGACTTTTTGTTAAAGATATCAGGTCATTTTGTTGTGTAGTTTCCCCACACAGGGTTTTACTTACTACCTTCCAATGGTGTAATTAAAACAAACAGGCTGGGCGCGGTGGCTCACGCCTGTAATCCCAGCATTTTGGAAGGCCGAGGTGGGTGGATCACGAGGTCAAGAGATGGAAACTATCCTGGCCAACATGTTGAAACCTCATCTCTACTGAAAATACAAAAAGTTAGCTGGGCATGGTGGCAGGCGCCTGTAGTCCCAGCTACTCAGGAGGCTGAGGCAGGAGAATCACTTGAACCCAGGAGGCAGAGGTTGCAGTGAGCTGAGATTGCACCACTGCACTCCAGCCTGGTGACAGAGCGAGACTCTGTCTCAAAACAAAAAAACAAAAAACAAACAAACAAATAGCATTATTGAGGTGTAATTAACCTAAGATAAACAACATATTACAAGTGCACAGTTTCCTGAGTATGTCTACATTGGCAAAACCATTACCAAAATTTAGATAATGAATGTCTCAATTGTCTTACCAACTGGGCGTTCTACAATTCAGTTTGATTTTGACAGCACGTTACGTTAGCAGAAACCCCTCCCCACTGCTAGGTTAAGGGCTCATTCCCACAAGACTGCCCCAATTCAGATGCCAGCTAGGAATGGGGTTCCCAGTCTCCCATACTTCTGCCTGGCTGACCACAAATTCACAGGCTCCCATGACCATCCTTGCCGGTGTGCTATGTCACTAGAACGACTCACCGAACTCAGGAAAATGCTATCCTTGTGATTATTTTATTATGAAAGATGCAACTCAGGAACAGCAAAATGGAAGAGGTACATGGTGCAGGGTCTTGCAGGGAGGGGTAGAGAGCAGAGCTTCTGTGCCCTCTCTGAGTGCACCACCTTCTCATCTCATGATGTGTTCACCCGAAAGCTCTCCAAACTCTTCAAGAGTTTTTAAGCAAAGTAGGCTTGATTGCAGAAAGTTTTGGGTGTTGGTGACAGAACTCAGTCCCCAGCCTCCCTGAGGTCAGGGGATGAGGGTGAAAGTCTTAACCCTCTAGTCACACTTTTTGCTTCCTCTGGCAACAAGCCCCCATATTGAGCTATCTAAAAGCCCACCAAGAGTCAGCTCATTAGCATAAACTCAGGTATGGTTGAAAAGGGCTCCTTAGGAATAAAAGACACTCCTATCAGGAAATTTCAAGTGTTTTTGGAACTCTGTGTCAGGAACCAGAGACAAAGACTGAGTATGTTTTTTATTATAGCACATGCACCATCCTTAAAAGTTTGCTTCTGCCTCTTTGTAATCAAACGTTGTGTATTTTTTTGGGGGGTCTGGCTGCTTTAAATCCGCATAGTTATTCTGAGATACATCTGTGTTTTTAAATGTATTCATAGTTCATTCCTCTTATTGCTGAGTACTGTTTCATTATAGTGATACCCATATTTACTTACCCATTGTGGCCACTGTGTTGCTTCCAGCTTTTGACCATCACAGATAAAGCTGCTGAGAATATCCATGTACAAATCTTTGTATGGATATATGCTTTCATTTCTCTCAGGTAAAATACCTAAAAATGGAATGGATTTATCATATGGTAGGTGTAGTTTAACTTTACTTTCTAAGAAGCTGCCAAAACGTTTTCCAAAGTCTGTGCTTCATTGGACATTTCCACTAGCAGTGTGTGAGAATTCAGTTACTCCACATCCCCTCCAACATTTGGTATGGTCCTTTGTAACTATAGCCACTCTAATAGGTATGTAGTGGAATCTTCTTGTGATTTTAATTTGCCTTTTCCTAATGATTAATGATGTTAAACAACTTTTCATATGCTTATTTGCCACCCACATATCTTTTTTGAAGTGTCTGTTCAAATCATTTGCCCATTTTTTATTAGGTTATTTTCTTATTCTTGAGCTGTAAAGGGTCTTTATTTATGTTGGGTGCAGATCTTCAGGTAGATGACTTGCCAGTGTTTTCTCTCAGCATGTGGCTTGTCTTTTCATCCTCTTAAGTGTCTTCAGAAGCAGCAGTTTTGAATTTTGATGAAATTAATTTATCAGTTTTTCTCTTATTGTTTATGTTTTTGCTCACATGTCTAAAGTCTTTGCTTGAACTAGTCACAAAGTTTTTTCTATATTTTCTTTGAGAACTTTTATAGTTTTAGGCTTTATATTTAGATCAATGGTCCATCTTGAATTACTTTTTAGAAACAATAATTGCAGCTTTAATTTTAGATTTAAGGGGTACATGTGCAGGTTTGTTATGTGGTCATATTGTGTGGTGATGAGGTTTGGGGTATGATTGATGCCATTGCCTAGGTAGTGAGCATAGTACCCAATAGTGTTTCAACCCTTGCTCCCTTCCCTCCCTCCCCACCTTTCATCCCTGGTGTCCAAATCCAACAGCACATCAAAAAGGTTATGTCCGTGAGTACCCAGCGTTTAGCTCCCACTTATAAGTAAGAACATGTGGTATTTGGTTTTGTGTTCCTGTGTTAATTTGCTTAGGATAATCACTTCCCGCTGCATTCGTGTTGCTGCAAAGGACATGATGTCATTCTTTTTTATGATAATACAGTATTCCATGGTGTATATGTACCACATTTTCTTTATCCAGTCCACCATTGATGGGCACCTAGGTTGATTCCTTGTCTTTGTTATTAATGGAGAGTGCTGTGATGAACATATGAGTGCATGTGGTTTTTTTTTCTTTTGGTGGAACGATTTATTTTCTTTTGGAAAGAAAATAAGTATATTCAGTAATAGGATTGCTGGGTTGAATGGTAATTTTTTGTTAAGTTCTTTGGGAAATCTCCCAACAGCTTTTCACAGTGGCTGAACTAATTTACATTCCCACCAGCAGTGTATAGGCGTTCGCTTTTCTCCAAAGCCTTGCCAGCATCTGTTTCTTTCTTTCTTTTTTTTTTTCTTTTCTTTTCTTTTCTTTTTTAATAATAGCCATTTGACTGGAGTGAGATGGTGTCTCATTGTGGTTTTCATTTACACTTCTGTGTTGATTAGTGATATTGAGCATTTTTTCATACATTTGTTGGTTGCTTGTATGTCTTCTTTTGAGAAGTGTCTGTTCGTGTCTTTTGCCCATTTTTTAATGGAATTATTTGTTTTTTTGTTGTTAAGTTCCTTATAGAATCTGGATATTAGACCTTTGCCAGATGCATAGTTTGTGAATGTTTTCTCCCATTTTGTAGGGTGTCTATTTACTCTATTGGTAGTTTCTCTTGCTGTGCAAAAGCACTTTAGTTTAATTGGGTCTCACTTGTCAATTTTGGTTTTCTTTGCAGTTGCTTTTGAGGACTTTTTCTGCATTTTTTGAGGACTCTTTTGTATATACTAAAAGGTGGGGATCCAGTTTCAATCTTCTGCATATTAGCTAGCCAGCTATCCCAGCACCATTTACTGAATAGGGAGTCCTTTCCCTGTTGCTTATTTTGGTTGACTTTGTCAAAGATCAGACAGCTGAAGCTGTGTGTGGTTTTATTTTTGGGTTCTCTCTTCTATTCCACTGGTCTATGAGTCTGTTTCTGTATCAGCACTATGCTGTTTTGGTTACCGTAACCTTATAGTATAGTTTGAAGTTGGGTAATATCCTCTAGCTTTGTTCTTTTTGCTTGGGATGACTTTGGCTATTTGGGCTCTTTTTTTGTTCATTATTAATTTTAGAATATTTTTTACTCATCCTGTGAAAAATGACATTGGTAGTTTGATAGCAATAGCACTGAATCTGTAGCTTGTTTTGGGCAGCATGGCTATTTTTACAATATTGATTCTTCCAATCTGTGAGCATGGAATGTTCTTCCATTTGTTTGTATCATCTATGATTTCTTTCATCAGTGTTTTGATGTTCTACTGATAGAAAAAAGTCATGGAGGAGGGACTCCTCAATAACCCATTCTGCAAAGCCAGCATTACCCTGATACCAAAACCTAGCAAAGACACAGTAAAAAAAGAAAACTACAGGCCGACATCCCTGATGAACACAGAGGCAAAAATCCTCAACAAAATACTAGCAAACCAAATCCAGCAGCACATCAAAAAGCTTAATTCTCCATGATCAGGTAGGCTGCATGCCTGGGATGCAAGGTTGGTTCAACATATGCAAACCAATAAATGTGATTTACCACGTAAAAAATTAAAAACTGGCTAGGCGTGGTGGCTCACGCCTGTAATCCCAGCACTTTGGGAGGCCGAGGCAGGCGGATCACGAGGTCAGGAGATCGAGACCATCCCAGCTAACACAGTGAAACCCCATCTCTACTAAAAATACAAAAAATTAGCCGGGTGTGGTGGCAGGTGCCTGTAGTCCCAGGAGGCTGAGGCAGTAGAATGGCATGAACCTGGGAGGCGGAGCTTGCAAGTGAGCCAAGATTGCGCCGCCTGGGCAACAGAGCGAAACTCCATATCAAAAATAAAAAATAAAAAATTAAAAATTAAAAACAAAACCATATGATCATCTCAATAGATGTGGAAAAAGCTCTCAATAAAATCCAGTACGTTAAAAACCCTGAAGAAACTAGGCATCAAAGGGACATACCTCAAAATAATAACAGCTCTCTATAACAAACCTAAATACAATATCATATTGAATGAGCAAAAGCTGGAAGCATTCCCCTTGAGAACTGGAACAGATAAGGATTCTCACTCTCTCCACTCTTATTCAGCATAGTACTGGAGCAATCAGGCAAGAGAAAAAATAGAAGGTATCCAAATAGGAAAAGAAGGAGTCAAACTGTCTCTCTTTGCTGATGATATGATTTTAGAGCGAGAAAACCCTGAAGACTCTGCCAAAGACTCCTGGAACTGATAAACGACTTCAGTAAAGTTTCAGGATACAAAATCAATATACAGAAATCAGTGGCATTTCTATACACCAATAACGTTCAAGCTGACAGCCAAAGTAAAATGCAGTCCCATTTACAGTAGCTGCACACACACAAAATACTTAGGAATACATCAAATTACTTTTTGTATGTAGCATTAGACAACCAGTCACATTCTTTGAGCTAAAAATAAAAACACGCAAGATATTAAAAATACAAATAGGAACTGAATATCACAGTGAAGAAAATTATAAGTAGAGCATAAGGGAATAGTCAAGAATTATAGGAAAAAATAAAAATATAAGCACAGACTAGATTTCTCATGGTTAAGAAATTAGACTTTTTGAATAAATAAAAAATTGCCGGGCATGGTGGCTTGCACCAATAATTCAGCCGCTTGGCAGGCTGAGATGGGAGGATCTTTTGAGGCCAAGAATTTAAGACCAGTCTGGGCAACACAGTGAGACTCTATCTCCAAAAACAAGTAATTACTGGGTGTGGTGGTGTGCACTTGTAGTTTCTGCTACTCATGAGGCTGAGGTGGGAGGATGGCTTGAGCTCAGGAGTTTGAGGCTGCAGTGAGCTATGATCATACCACTGCCCTCCAGCCTGGATGACAGAGCAAGACCCCCTTTGTATGTATGTATGTACATGTAATATACATATATAATATATATGTATATTTTTGCATATGTATATGTGTACATATACATGTATGTGTGTATAAGTATAAAATGTTCTACTTCAAGGAAGATGATTACATGAAGGTGTATAAAAACCACCACCACCAACCACCCTCTACAGGAAGGGAAGAGTAAAAATCATATCATGGTAGGAATTGTATGGAAGAATTGGAAACTCAGAATGGAATAGGTAGTAAATTGCTAAATCTGGTGACTGTTTTAGAATGCTTCTGGAACACTTCTTCAAGAGTATTCATGGGGAAAAATGAGAGTCATGGTAGGTGAAAAGCCAATTGTCCTACATGAAATGTTAGATGAATCAAATAAATGAGGTCTTTTAATTTACTAAAGAAAAGAACTGCCATTCTTCAAAAAGAAGTAATGTGATCTATGAATAGAGTTTAGACTCAATTGAACTATTCTGCTTCAATCAAGGAAATATTTGACAATATGAAAAGTGAGAGATGAAGAACATTTTAATCTCTCGTTTTTACTTTTATATTACATGCATTTTAAACATCTGTTTGAAAATGTTATCAATAAATTAGCAATTTCAAAAAAATTTAAAACTATCGTTTGATTTATTCCCTCAGAACTTTGAGACAGGAGAGTACTATGAGTGACTTCTCATAGCTAGGTGTCATTAAATGCAGGGGCCAGCAACTGGCTAATCTATGTACTGTTACAATTAGTGATAGACCATCCCTGGCAGAGTCTTAGCATGTCTTGTAACTTGTTTGAAAAATAAGCCCTTTCTCTTCATTCATATCTTTATTGAGTCTCATAATTTACTTGATACTTACCATGGCTCAAGTGCTGAACTTATATTCACAGAGTTTAACTAATCATGGCACTTGATTCATGGTACTCTCTCATTATTAATTTATGCATGGCCTTCTTTATTTTGTAGTCATTGAATCATTCATTAATTCATTTTAAATAAATATTATAAGCACTTACAGTACCAGCATGAGAACAAGGATACTGAGAATAGTTTCTTTCTACTGTGAGTTCCTTCCCCATTCCGTCTCCTGGCCCCGTGTTTCCCTTCCTCCTTCTCCCTGCAGGCAGCCACTCATGAATTGCACACTACGCACTTCCCAGCCTTTCAGAAATGTATGGTTTTATTACATACACGTATTTCTGTAGATTATATTGTTAGTTTTGGATTTATAATTAGGGTCTCATGCTCCGTGTCTGAAAGTTGTGGGACAATATCAAATGTTCTAACATACGAGTAAGTGAAATATCAGAAAGAGAAGAGAAAGAGCTGACTAAAAACATATGCAAAGAGAAAATGGCTGAGAATTTTCCAAAATCAGTGAAAGATGGAAAACTGGGAGGGGTAGGAGAAAGGGTGGGGAAGGAAGAAATTTGTTAAAGGATATAAAATTACAGCTAGATAAGAGAAATACATTCTAGTGTTCTGTAGCCCTGTAGTTAACAGTAATACATAATTTCAAATAGCTGGAAGGAGGACATTGAATGTTCTCATCACAAAGAAACGATAAATGTTTGAGATAATGGGTATGCTAATTACCCTGATCTGATCACTATGCATTATATGTATCAAAACATCACAGTGCACCCCATGAATATGTACAATTATTATGTGTCAGTTAACAAAGCTAAAATAATGTTCAGAGAACCCCAGGCAGGGTAAAGGTAGGGAGAGAAAGCATACCTCTAGATGCATTATAGTTAAAAACCAACAATAAAGAGAAAATCTTTTTTCTTTTTTTTGAGACAGAGTCTTGCTCTGTCGCCCAGGCTGGAGTGCAGTGGCACGATCTCGGTTCACTGCAAGCTCCACCTCCCGGGTTCACGCCATTCTCCTGCCTCGGCCTCCCGAGTACCTGGGACTACAGGCGCCCGCCACCACGCCTGGCTAATTTTTTTATTTTTAGTAGAGACAGAGTTTCACCATGTTAGCCAGGATGGTCTCGATCTCCTGACCTCGTGATCTGCCCGCCTTGGCCTCCCAAAGTGCTGGGATTACAGGTGTGAACCACCGCGCCCAGCGGTGGTTCTTAAAGAAGCTAGATAAAGAAAGGCAGCCAGATTAAAACAAAATATAAAATTCTTAAAGAAGCTAGATAAAGAAAGGCAGCCAGATTAAAACAAAATGTATGTATAGAGGAACAAACATAAAAATTATAGCACAGTTCTTATATAACCTATGTACGCAGAAGACAGTGGAGTGACATCGAGTGCTGAGAGAAAACAAACCTGCTGACCTAGGATCCTATACCCAATAAAAATATCTTTCAAAACTAAAGGCAAAAATAAAGACTTTTTAGAAAAACAAGAGCTGGGAAAATTCATTGCTAGTTAGCCTGCACTACAAAAGATGTTGGAGGAAGTGTGTTGGGCAGAAGGTGTATGGTACCAGGTGACATTTGGATATACACAAAGAAATATAGAGCACCTGCAATAATATAAAAGCCATTGAATGTAAAGACATTGCATATCTAAAGCCAAAACAGTAAAAATATATTGTGAGGTTTAGAACACGTAGGAATAAAGCGTATGACAATAACAGCACAACCACAGAGAGGACATAGAAATGTAAAATTTTATTTAGAGGTAGATTATGGTAAGTAAAGATGTGTATTGTAAACCCTAGAGCAACCCCTAAGGAAAAAAAGAAAGAAAAGAGTTAAAACAATCAATAGGGGAGATAAAAAATGAATCATAAGATGAAGGCAAGAAAAGAGGAAAAAGGAACAAAGTACAGACAAAAGCAGGTTCAATGTTATTAAGATGGCAGTTCTGGTCCTGGCATGGTGGCTCACGCCTGTAATCCCAGCACTTTGGGAGTCTGAGCGGGGAGGATCACTTGAGCCCAGGAGTTCAAGACCAGTCTGGGCAACATGGTGAGACCCTGTCTCTACAAAAAAAATTATAAATTAGCTGGTCACAGTGGCATGCACCTGTGTTCCCTACTACTTGGGAGTCTGAGGTGGGAGAATTGCTTGAGCCCAGTAGGCCAAGGCTGCAGTGAGCCATGATCTCATCACTATACTCCAGCCTGGGCAACAGAGACCCAAAAACAAAAAGATGGCAATTCTTCCCATATTGATCTATAGATTCACTGCAGTCCCGTTTGAAATCGAAGCAGAATAGGCAACACAATTTTGAAAAAAGAACAAAGAGAACTTAGACTGGTTTGACCACTTCCTGTAGAGCTGTCGTCATCAACATGGTGCTACACTGGCATAAAGAACATAGATAATGGGCCAGGCGTGGTGGCTCACGCCTGTAATCCCAGCACTTTGGGAGGCTGAGATGGGCGGATCATGAGGTCAGGAGATTGAGACCATCCTGGCTAACACAGTGAAACCCCATCTCTACTAAAAATACAAAAAATTAGCCGGGTGTGGTGGTGGGTACCTGTAGTCCCAGGAGGCTGAGGCAGGAGAATGGCGTGAACCTGAGAGGCGGAGCTTACAGTGAGCTGAGGTCGCACCACTGCACTCCAGCCTGGGTGACAGAGTGAGACTCCATCTCAAAAA
>NC_045452.1:6971341-7068374 GCF_002776525.5 Piliocolobus tephrosceles
GGGAGAAATCCTCACATTTACAGTAATTGATTTTTGAAAAAAATGCCTGCCAAGACAATTCAGTGGGGGAAATGATAGGAATTTAAAAAAAAATGATGCTAGAAAAATTGGATATTCATATGCAAAACCAAAGACAAAAACAAACCAAAAACCCTTAGATATTTACCTCCCACCATACTCCCAGAATAACTCCAAATTGATCATAAATCTGCATTTATGAGCTAAAACTCTAACACTTCTAGAAGAAAGCATAAGAAAAAGTCTTTGTGACCTTGGGTTAGGCAAAGAATTCTTCGCTATGACAACGTTAAGCACAATCCTTAAAAGAAAAATATCGATAAATTGGGTTTAATCAAAAATTTAAAGCTTATCCTTTAAAGACACCACGAAGCAAGTGCAGAGACGAATTATAGACTCTGAGAAAATATTTGAAAATCACATCTATGATAAATAACTGGTATCCATAACATATAAAGAACTCTAAATTGAATATTAAGATACCAGTCCTCCTCAAAATGGACAAAATATTTGAATAGCTAGCTCACTAAGAAGATACATGAATAGCTAATAAGCACATGCAAGAATGCTTGTCATTACTCATTAGGGAAATGCAAATCAAAACCACAGTACGATGCTACTTCACACCCACTAAAATGGCTAAAAGAAAAAACTCAGAAAATAAGTATGTTCAAAGAGAAACAGGAATTCTGTGTGGCTGATAGGAATCTGAAAGGTATAGCCACAATAGAAGGTGGTTTGGCAGTGTTTTAAAAAGTCGTACTAAAACATATTTACCATATGATCTAGCTAATTCACTTACATGTATCTACCTAACAGAAGTGTGCAGATTGTTTAAACACTTCAATTAAAAGAGATCATCAGGTAGGGTGAAAAAGCCAGATCCAGCTATACAGTCAGCTGTCCATATCTGTAGGTTACAGTCCGCTGTCCATATCTGCAGGCTTTTTTTGTTTTTTTTTGTTTTTTGTTTTTTGTTTTTTAGATGGAGTCTTGCTCTGTCACCCAGGCTGCAGTGCAGTGGCATGATCTTGGTTCACTGAAACAAACCTCTGCCTCCCAGGATCAAATGATTCTCCTGCCTCAGCCTCCTGAGTAGCTGGGATTACAGGTGACCGCCACCACAGCTAATTTTTGTATTTGTAGTAGAGACAGGGTTTCCCCATGTTGTCCAGGCTGGTCTTGAACGTCTGACCTCAGGTGACCCACCTGCCTCGGCCTCCCAAAGTGCTGGGAATACAGCTGTGAGCCACCGTGCCTGGCCATATCTGCGGGTTGCATCTGGGTATCCAACCAACTGCAGATCAAAATATTTGGAAAGAAAGAAACAATGAGAAATAACAATACAACAACAAAAATACAAATAAAAACCAATATAGTATAGCAACTATTTACATAGCATTTACATTACATTAGGTCTTATAAGTAACCTAGAGATGATTTAAACTATTCAGGAGGATGTGTGTAAGTGCTCTGTAGATACCACACCATTTTATATAAGGGACTTCAGCATCCTAGGATTTTGGGATCCGAGGTGGGTCCTGGAACTCATGGCTTGTATACCAAGGGATGACTATCTGTTGTGAACTAGAAACTTATTTTAAATGTGAAGATGTAAATCCTTAAAGGTAAAAAGATAGACAAAGATAATACTGTATAAGCACTAACCAAAAGAAAGCTGGAATGACTTGATTAATATCTGATGAAATAGACTTAACAAAGATTATAAACAGGCATTACAAAGCTGCATTTCATAATGAACATGTGGTCGTTTCATCACGGTAGCATAACATTGTTCTTAAATTTTCATGTACTTAACAACAGAGCAGTAAAATATATAACAAAAACAGAATTGAAAAGAGAAATAGATTTACAATTATAGTTGACGGTTTCAACACTCCTCTCTCAGTGATTTATAGAAAAAATAGACAGAAAATCAGTAAGGATATAGAAAAATCTAAGCAACACTATCAACCAGCTTGACCCAGTTGACGTTTATGAATCAGTCTATCCAACAGCAGCCTGCGCATGCCCTTTAAGTATACATGAACTTCTCAAAACAGTAGATCACATTCTAGGCAATAAAACACCTGTCAGCAAATCATAAAAGAACTGAGTTATTCAAAGTATGTTTTCTGACCATCAGAGAATTAAAATAAAGTTTAATAACAGAAGGATAACTAGAAATCTCCAAGTATTTGGAAATGAAGCAACACATTTCTAAATTACGAATAGATCAAGGAAGAAATCTCAAGGGAAATGAGAAGAGAATCAGAATAGAATGAAAATGAAAATAGACTGTATCAGTATCTGTGAGATGCAGTTAAATCAATGCCTAGAGGAAATTTTATAATTTTAAATGGTTACATTAGAAATAATTTAAATCCATTGATCCAGTTTCTTAAGTTAGAAAAGAAGCAATGACGACAATACAATGTGTGTGTAAGGACAGACATACAGATCAATGCAACAGGATGGCCCAGAGATACACCTGCACATACTTAGTGTTGAACCAACAAAGGTGCCAAGAAAAAGAATAGAGAAAAAGAAAGAAGGAAGTCTTTTCAACAAGTAACACCCGAATAATGAAATATTATACGGAAAAAAAGAACTTTGATATCTACCTTGTACTCTATACAAAAATTAATCTGAAACGGATATTAGACCATATTTGTGTTCACACAAAATCTAAAAACTTTAAAACTTATAAAGGAAAATATAGCTTACAGTCTTCATGACTTTGAGGCATGAAAGACTTCTTAGTACAGACTGTCCATCATAGAAATGTCAATAAATTGGAACTCATCAACTAAGCACCTCTACTCTGAGAAGGACTCCTTGAAGAAAATGAAGAGCTGAGGTGCTGCTAACTGGGAGAAAATCTTAGCATCACATAAATCTGACATAGGACTTATTTCTGGACTAAGTAAAGAAGTCGTACAACTGAATAATAAGACAACTCAATTAAAAGATAGACAAAAGATCTGTCTACACACCTCTAAAAGGAAGAGAGAATTCCAGTAATCATGTACTAACATGCTCAATGTCATTATTCATTAGGGAAATGCAAATTAAAATACAAAGTACAATAAGATACTACTACACACCCAACAGAGTGGCTAAAATTTAAAAAGACTTACAACCCAAGTGTTGACAAGGATGTGGAACAACTGGAACTATCATACATTGTTGGTGGGATTGTAAAATGGTACAACCAGTTTGTAATATAGTTAATCAGTTTTTCATAATGTTAAATATGATTTTCCATATGACCAACAATTTCACTTCCTGGTGTTTACCTGTGAAAAAGGAAAACACATGCCCATAAAAAGACTTATATATAGATATTTAAAGCACCTTTATTTATAGAAACAACGCAAATGTCTGTCAACAGATGGCTGGGTAAACAAATTGCGGAATATTCATACAATGGCGTGCTGTTTGGCATTAGAAAGGAATGAAATACTTATGCACAAATAGCAATTTGGATGAAGCTGTCTTATGTCAAACAAAAGAAGCCAGACACAACAGACAACATAGTGTGTAATTTTATTTTATATAAAATTCTAGAATTGGAGCATGTAATCTATGTTAATAGAAAGCAGGTCAATAATTGCCTGGATTCTAGAATATAGGGAGATTGATTGTAAAGGGTGCTTTTTGGGGCAATGGAAATATCCTGTATCTTAAGATAGTAATTACATAGGTGTATATGTCACCTATGTCAAAAGCACATTTAACAATATACTTTTTTTTGGTTTTTGAAGACAGAGTCTCGTTCTGTCCCCCAAGCTGGAGTGCAGTGGCACAATCTCAGCTCACTGCAACATCTGCCTCCCGGGTTCAAGTGATTCCCCTGCCTCAGCCTCTCTAGTAGCTGGGACTACAGACATGCACCACGACACCCAGCTAATGTTTGTATTTTTAGTAGAGACGGGGTTTTACCATGTTGTCCAGACTGGTCTTGAACTCCTGACCTCAGGTGATTCGCTCGCCTCGGCCTCCCAAAGTGCTGGGATTACAGGCGTGAGGCACCTTGTCTGGCTAACAATATACTTTAAGTGTGGATTTAATTATATATAAATTATACCTCAATTTGTTTTAAAAGGTTAAAAAAAAAGTAATGCTAATTTGTTGTTCACTCCCACCATCAGTGGATAATAGAGATTCAATTTTCTACTTTTTCCATTTGGATAATCACTTTTGGGGTTCACTTACTGAATAATCCATCCTTTCCCCATTTTTCTAACTTGCTACTTCTATTATATGTCAAAATTGAATGTATGCATGGCTCAGTTTCTGCACTCTTCCATTTCCTTGATCAGTTTGTTTATCCTGTCTTTATTATTTTAACTTCATAGTAAGCCCCAGTATCTTTATTCTCTTTCTTCAGAAGTGTTTTAGCTATTATTGGTCCTGTATTTCTTGTATAAATTTTAGAAAGAGCTTATTTATTTCTATGTTCTATGAAAAACCCTATTGGAAGGTTGATGGGGGTTATATCGATTTCATAGATAAATGTGGGTACACTTTAAACTTTTACAGTATTAAATTTCTTTGTTGATCACTGTGGTATATCTTCCTATTTATTTAGATCCTCTTTAATGTCTCCCAGTACAATTTGTAATTTTTCCCATAAAGTTCTTGCACATATTTTGAAAGAATAATTTCAAAGTATTTGATGTTTTTTATTTTACTGCAAGCTAAATCTTTTAATTATGTTTTGTGCTTTATTGTTGGTGTATAGAAATATGATTTTAAAAAATGTTAATGTATATCTAGGGAACTTTTGCTCTTGTTTTAGAAAGAAGCGCATTTATTGATGAGCAGAATTTGTGGTGGGGGGGCACATGCACGTGTGGTGTGTGCGTGTAGGGTGTGTGCTGTGTGCATGTAGGGTGTGTGCATGTGTGTGCTGCGTGCAGACACATTTGTGAATATTTTGGAGAGCAGATACGTTGAGGGTGGGTTTTCAAAGCCCTGAAGTTATTTTCTGCAGCTGAGTTTCCATGTGTTAATGTTGGCCCTGTGTCGCAGGAGGGGATGGTGGCTAAGTCCGTGAAGTTTCCAGCTTTTAGGCTAGTCTGCATTTCATACAGTCGTGGTAAGAAGGGTCTCTTGTAAAGCTAATATCTTTGAGTCAGGACACCCGTATCTCTCTCATCCTGGGGATGGTTACTCACAATGTAGGCTGCATTGTTAAAAATGTGTCACTCTTCCCTTCCAGTATCCGGAGTGTGATGCAGAAGTACCTTGCAGAGAGAAATGAAATAACCTTTGACAAGATTTTCAATCAGAAAATTGGTAAGTCCTTCTTGTTCATTTGGCATACCGTAATTTCAGTGATGAAATTAGGCGATACTATAGTAATAAATGAATGCACCCTCCAGTGCTTTATATCCTCTATAGCTGCAGCTGGGAATAAAGGAAATTTCATGTAATTAATAAGGTATTTAATAATGACTTATATTCCTAGTAGCATAGTCTATTAATAAGCTCTTGGGAGATGGGTATTTCTAGGATTTTTACATGAAATCAGTGTTGCTGAATGTAAGAAAATAGGATATTCCTTTCTTTTCTTTGCGTCTTGCCTGCCTCATGTGATTACTGAGGTGGTTTGCTGGGGAGCTGTGTGTAATAGTTGTAAAATTATTTTATGACTGGAGGAAATTACTTTATGAAAATTCCAAGAAATTAAAGTTCCCTAGAACTCAATTTGTGCTCTGTTTCCATGATTAACAGACATAGACTGATAGATCCCTTTAAGACTGTGTATCCTTCGAGATAATTCTGGGCTTGCCCTTTTGTTTGCCGATGAGGAGAGGTAGACACGGGGAGGTGGAGTGACTTGTTCTGATTCCCAGTTCTCCTTCTTCTTTATTCCGACAATAAAATAGTAACCAGTAAATAATAAAATAATTACGAGTAGAAGCTGGTGCAGAAATCTTTGGATTTTTGTAAACCACTTTATCTGGTTTACAAAAATTAACCTGCCTGTGAAGGTGGTCTTTGGTAGATACAGCGTCTTTGATCACCCATGAAGTACAGTGGGGAAGGCGGACAGAGTGGTTTGGAGAAGCAGAAGACGTGGTCTGTCTGTGCCTGGGCACTGTGTGTGGAAAGCGATTGGTCTTTGCCATATAGAGATATTTCATCCTGCTCCTCAGGAGCTGGTTGGGGAACAGATAAGTTAAAAGAGTTTGGCTTTCATTTTGTTAGTTCTCACGGCTTCTCATTGTTTTCATGGTATGTGGTTACTATAAGCTACACAGATGTTCTCCTTTGCTTCTGATTTTGTACTAAAAAACAAAATAAAGCTCGTGATAACAAGAGAGAAACTCTGTATCTCTGGGAGTGGAGGTAAAAAGAAATTATCTTTTTATTTGCTAGTTAAAGATTTTTTAATTTCTTTTTGTGGATTTATTGAGGTATATTTCACATAGCATACAGTCCGCACATTGAAAGTAAACAGTTGAGTGACTTTTTGTGTATTCACCGTCATACAACCATCTGCACTGCCTAATTTTAGAATGTTTTTATCACCCCCAAAAGAACTTGTACCCATTAGCAGTCCTTCTGCCTTCTACCCTCCCTCAGCTCCTGGCAACCACGAATTGAGTTTCCGCCTCCATGGATTTGCTTGTGTTGGACGTGCCACATGAAGGGAATCGCACACTGTGTGGCCTTTCGCACTGGGTTTCTTCAGCATAATGCCTTCCAGGTTCGTTCTGGTGGCAGCACGCATCAGAACTTCAGTCTGCTTTCCCTTCAGCTCTCATTCCAGTTTCTGAAATGCATCGAGGATTCTTCTTTTTGTTTTCTGTCCTTCTCTCTCCCTCCTGTGGCTCCTTTCCTGTCTACAATCCCCCTAAACATACATACAGCCCCCCAAACATGTATTTCCCATTGCTTGGATTAAAACCTTACCTGACCCTGGCACCGGGAGGCTCTGACCTGAGCACCCATTGGCATTACTGTGGCCCAGTATCTCAGCTGCACAGATTGTTCCCTGAGAGCAGCCTCACTGGGCGCTGATGGGCTCTGAATCTTATCTGAAGTTGTTAAACTTTGTTTAAAGAAATACTTTCTTCTCTTGCCTTCAATTCGTGAGCTTGGATGTGGTCAGGAGAAACCGAGTTTGAACTTGGGAAGGTCACGGTCACAGGAAAGAAGAGCGGCTGATGGAGGCTTAGGGAGAGCGCACACCGCCATCTGTAATTATGTTTTGACAGAGCTGTGTGGTGTTGGCCTACTCCCCATTTTTCTCTGTAGTAGTCTCACTTTCTGCCTGGTCTCAGGGACTGGGGGAGAGTGGAAAGTGGGCCATGGTGGGAGTAAATGTGTCTGACACTCCAGGTCTTCCTTTCCAGGTTCCATTTGCGCCTTCCGGCACTGACTCCATGCATTCCTGCCTTACTCTTTCCCCTCGCCATCCTGCCTTGCCTCTCCCCTCATTGTTTTGCTGGTCCTCTTGTTCTGTGTCACCCTCTTACCTGCCTACCCATCTGCTCCTTTTCCCTCTTTCCTTACCTCCCAAGCTCCCTGACACATAGGATCACCATAGGGCTTGGGGACTGCCCTCCAATGTGTGCTGTGGGCAGTTGGTAAAAATGGCTTTCAAAATGAAAACCATAGAAGTCTTTAATGTACTTGGCCTCTGAGGCATTGCCGAACTGGCAGATTGTTTGGCTACACCCTGAATTGCCTGTTATTTCATTACTTTTTATCTATAAAAGTAGGGATAATAATAGTTCTGGTCCATGAGGCTGTTGAGAGGGTTTAGCTGGTGGTGTCCATGAAGCCCTTAACACGACAATTGGCTCTCAGCAGATGCTCAGTGAATAGAAGCTAATTGTTTGTGTTAAAAATTTTCAACATGCACAAAGTAGACTAGAATGATTAACCCCATATGTATGTATATGGATGTGTGTGTGTATATATATATTTACATCACATAGATTTGATATATTTCACCATCTTGCTATACTTTCTTTTCCCATCCCGTCTTTTTTTGTGGTTACTGAATGAACAAAGCAGTCACAGCATTTTGTCCTATATGCATCTCTAAAAAGTGTGCATGCTTTCTTATACAGCCACAATACCTTTATCCCAAACATGAAATTTATCATGATTCTTAGTGTACTCTAATACTGAGTTTATTGTCAGATTTCTCTGATTAACTTAAAAATGTTTGTTTGTTTGTTTTTAACTCTTGGTTTGAATCAGGATTCAAATACTGTTCTTGTATTGTAATTGGTGGTAATATTTCTTGTAATCTAGACAGTTCCCCAAACATTGCCCCTGCCAGCACATGCACAGGTAATTAACTTACCGAAGAAACTGGGTCCAATGTGTTGTAGAATGTTCCATGTTCTGGGCTTTTCTGTCTGCTTCTTAATGGTATCATTTAAAAATTATTTATGTATTTATTTTTTGGGGACAGAGTCTTGCGCTGTCACTCAGGCTGGAGTGCAGTGGCACAATCTCTGCTCACTGCAACTGCCACCTCCCAGGTTCAAGCAGTTCTTGTGCCTCAGCCTCCTGAGTGGCTGGGATTACAGGCATGCACCAGCATACGCAGCTAATTTTTTTTTTCCCAGTAGAGACAGGATTTCACTATTTTGGCCAGCTGGTCTCGAACTCCTGGCCTCAAGTGATCTGCCCACCTCAGCCTCCCAAAGTGCTGGGATTATAAGTGTGAGCCACCATGCCTGGCCTTTAATGGTATCATTTAAATTATACTTGTGTTTCCTACATTTCCTATAAACCGAGAGTTCACTCTAACAGCTTAATGAGGTTTAGCCTCAGCTGCTTTTTGGCAGGAGCGCTTTATAGGTGGTGCTGTGTATGTCGTAGCAGGAGGCACACACCAATTAGGGTCTCTGTAGTCAGGTCTCTAAAGTGGGCTCAGATGCGGTCGGTGTCAGTTTCTCATTGACAATCATTGTCTCAATCAGTTATTTTGTTAGGGATCAACTTAACTAATGTTCATTAAGACATATAATTTCTAAATAAGGATGAGGATAAAAGTAGCTGGCACTTAACCCTTTTTTTCTGAATACTGGCAATTAAAACCAAACAGTAGAGTTTATTAGGGACTTACAAAATGGTGAGTTTTCTAAATACACGATTCCTTCTGCATTGATTACTTTGATTCCTCAGTGAGAGGATATTTAGTTGCCATTAAATATAGTTTAATTAGAAAGGCAGGTGTTGTTGGTGCAACCCCATGACCCTTGCCTTGTGGTATTGCCCCCATGCATAACATGGCTGAAAGAGATTCTGCAGGTGGAATTAAGATGATTGTCCGAGTGACCTTAATCTACTCACATGTGTCCTTTAGAAGCAGCATTTCCTCAGGCCGGCAAAAAGGAGGAAGTCAGAAAGATACGAAGCTCAGGAAAGATTCCACACACTGTTGCTGGCTTTGCAGGTGGAGGGCGTGTGGGTGCTCGCTAGGAGCTGAGAGTGGCCCTGGCTGGCAGCAGTGAGGAAACAGCCACCTCCATCCCACAACCGCAGAGCACAGAATTCCATCCGTAACTGGAATGGGTTTGGAGGCAGATTCCTACTCAGAGCCTGTAAACAAGAACCCAGGCCGACCGACACCTTGAATTTGTCCTGGTGAGACCCTAAGCAGAGAGCCCAGTGGAACCCACCCACGCCTCTGACCTGCAGAACTGTGAGATGATACGTGGGTGTTGTTTTTAACTCACTAAGTTTGTGGTGATTTGTGGCATAACATGAGAAAACTAATACAGCAGGCGAAATCTCCATTCGTTGTTTTTAATTGCCACTATGCAGAATAAAGGGATTACGTGACAGTTACTTTCATCCTTATCCTTATAAAGAAATTATATCTTAATAAATATTAGTTAAGTTGATCCCTTACTTGCTGTCAGTAAAACTTACACATTTAGATATTGACGCACTGTGTTTGGTTTTAAGGGGATATTAGTTATTGAATAGACAGGAAAATCATTCTATCAGTTATAGTTAAGATTCTTTTGTGACTATTTTTCTTCTTTAAGATACACTGAAATTGTAACTTCATCACATGCAAGTGAGGCGCATGGCATTTGATAAAGTCCATCTGCCTGTGGACAGTCTACTTAGCTTCTCTGTCTGCATGTTCACTCCTGTTGGAGGAGCATGTTTGAAATTATAAGGAGACTCCAAAATAGATACTTTTTTTTTTTTTTTTTTTTTTTTTTTAAGACAGGCTTGCTCTGTTGCCCAGGCTGGAGTGTAGTGGCGCAATCTTGGCTCACTGCAACCTCCGCCTCCCAGGTTCAAGTGATGCTCTTGACTCAGCCTCCCAAGTAGCTGGGATTATAGTCATGTACCACCATGCCCAACTAATTTTTGTTAGTAGAGATGGGGTTTTGCCACACTGGCCAGGCTGGTCTCGAGCTCCTGACCTCATGATCTGCCCACCTGGGCCTCCCAAAGTGCTGTGATTACAGGCTTGAGCCAATGCGCCCAGCCCCCGAATCAATACTTAATACATGGTATATGTAAATGTCATTCTCATGTATAAAGAACATGGTGATTAATGTAATATTATATCACATACTGCCATTAAAGGCATTTCATTTTATAATACTGACTTCAGAGCTCAATCCCCAGTTTAAATAGTAATCTTTTTCAATTTGTGTGAAATATTTTGGTGTCTGATATATAGACACAAAAACTTGCAATTTTTACTTTTTTTTTTCTTTGGGAGACAGAGTCTTGCTCTGTCACCCAGGCTGGAGTGCAGTGGCACGATTTCAGCTCACTGCAACCTCCGCCTCCCCGGTTCAAGCAACTCTCCTGCCTCAGCCTCCCAAGTAGCTGTGATTACAGGCACATGCAACCATGCCTGGCTAATTTTTGTATTTTTTTTTTTTTTTTAAGTAGAGATGGAGTTTCACCACGTTGGCCTGGCTAGTCTCAAACTCCTGACCTTGTGATCCACCTACCTCGGCCTCCCAAAGTACTGGGATTACAGGTGTGAGCCACCTTGCCCGGCCCTGCAATTTTTACTTTTTAAAAAATGACTTGTCTGGGTGTGGTTGTAATCCCAACACTTTGGAAGGCGGAGGCAGGAGGATCACTTGAGGCCAGAAGTTTGAGACCAGCCTAGGGACAACACAGTGAGACCCCGTCTCTATAGAAATTGAAAAATAAAATTAGCTGGGTGTGGTGGTGCATACCTGTAGTCCAAGCTACTCAGGAGGCTGAGGTGGGAGAATTTCTTAAGACTTGGATTTCAAGGCCTTAGTGAGTCGTGATTGCACCAATGCTGTCCAGCTTTGGCAACAGAGTGAGACTCTGTCTCAAAAAACAACCCTCAGAATGCACAACTACTATATGCTATTTACCCATTATAAATGTATTATGTGATGATTTTGGTAAATTTCTACAGTTGTGCACCCATCACCACAATACAATTTAAAAACATTTCCATGCCTCCAAAAGATCCCTCCTGCCCATTTGTCGTTACTCTGCTCCCAGCCTCAGCCCCAGACAAACACTCATCTGTCTGTCTCTCTCTCTCTGCCTTTTCTTAGACATTTCATAAAAATGGAATTATACGGTATGAAGTCTGTAGTCTCTTGCATCCGGCTTCTTTAACTTAGCATAAGGTTTTTGAAGTTAATCCATGTCGTGTGTATCTGTACTTCATTCCTTTTTGTTGCAAAATGCGCTCCATATTATGGGCAGAGCACACGTTTTTTTGTTTTGTTTTGTTTTTTTGAGACAGAGCCTTGCTCTGCTATCCAAGCTGGAGTGCAGTAGCTCGATCTCTGCTCACTGCAACCTTCGCCTCCTGGGTTCAAATGATTCTTATGCCTCAGCCTCCTGAGTAGCTGGGATTACAGGTGCATGCCACCACACCCAGCTAATTTTTGTATTTTTAGTAGAGACGAGATCTCACTATGTTGCCCAGGCTGGTCTCGAACTCCTGGACCTCAAGCGATCTACTCACCTCGGCCTCTCAGAGTGCTGGGATTATAGGCGTGAGCCACGGTGCCCGGCTACAGAGCACACTTTCTTCATGCAGCAGTTGATGGGCATTTGGATTATTTCCACTTTTTGCCTGTTTATAGAGCAGTTATTGCCACTTTTTGCTTATTTATAGAGCAATGCTACTATAAACATTTGCGTATAAGTATTTTATGGACATATATTTTCATTTCTCTTGAGTCTTTATCAAGGAGTGGAATTGCCGGGTTGTATGGCAAATTTGTGTTTAACTTTTTTTTTTTTTTTTTTTTTTTTTGAGGACGGAGTTTCGCTCTGTCGCCCGGGCTGGAGTGCAGTGGCTGGATCTCAGCTCACCGCAAGCTCTGCCTCCCGGGTTTACACCATTCTCCTGCCTCAGCCTCCCGAGTAGCTGGGACTACAGGCGCCAGCCACCTCGCCCAGCTAGCTTTTTGTATTTTTTAGTAGAGACGGGGTTTCACGGTGTTAGCCAGGATGGTCTCGATCTCCTGACCTCGTGATCCGCCCGTCTCGGCCTCCCAAAGTGCTGGGATTACAGGCTTGAGCCACCGCGCCTGGCATGTTTAACTTTTTAAGAAGTTACCAAATTGCTTTTCAAAGTGGCTGTACTGTTTTACATTCCCATCATCAATTTATGAGCATTCCAGGTTTACTATATCCTCGTCAGTACTTGTTGTCATCAGTATTTTTATATCCATCTGAATGGATAGGAAGTGGTATCTCATTGTGGTCTTGATTTGTATTTCTTCAATAGCTAATGATATTAAACATGTTTGTGCTAATTAATTATTTGTATATTTTCTTTAGTAAAATGTCTATTTAAATCTTTTACCCATCCTGAAAGTTGGATTCTCTTTATCTATGTTATTTGTTGTTTACGTATGATTTACAAATGTTTTCTTCTGGTTGGTGGCTGGAATCCAGTCTCTTTCATTTTCCTAATGGTGACTTTTGAAGCACGGTTTTTAATTTTGAAGTCGAATTTATACATTTTTTTTTATGACTCATACTTTAGTGTCTTTGTTTTTTTTTTTTTTGAGATGGAGTCTCGCTCTGTCACCCAGGCTGGAGGGCAGTGGTGCAATCTGGACTCACTGAAACTTCCGCCTCCCAGGTTCAAGCGATTCTCCTGTCTCAGCTTCCAGAGTAGCTGGGATTACAGGTGCACACCACCACACCCAGCTAATTTTTTGTATTTTAGTAGAGACAGAGTTTCACAGTGTGACCCAGGCTGGTCATGAACTCCTGAGCTCAGGCAATCCACCCGCCTCGGCCTCCCAAAGTGCTGGGATTACAGGTGTGAGCCACCCAGCCTGGCCTTTAGTGTCATATTTAAGAGCTTTTTGCCTAACAAATTCACAAAGGTTTTCTTCTAGTAGTTTTATTGTTGTAGCTCTTATATTTCGGTCTGTGGTCGATTTTGAGTAAATTTTTGTCTATGGTGTAAGGCAAGGTCTAAATATATCTTTTTTGCATGTGGATATCCGATTTTTTATTTCTCATTAAATTTATTCCCAAGTAGTTTAATCTTTTTGATGCTATTGTGAATGGAATTGTTTTCTTTATTTTAATTTTGGTTGTTCATTGCTAGTACATGGAAATAGAATGAGTTTTTTGGTAGTGATCTTGTATCTAGTGATCTTCCTGAACTGGTTTATCAGTTCTAGTAAGGTATGTCTGCGTGTGTGTGTGTGTGTATGTGTAGTCCTTAGGATTTTTTATGTATGGAATCCTATCTGAATAAAAAGAGTTTTACTACTTTGTTTCCAGTCTGGTGTCTTTTATTTCCTTTCAATTTTTACTTTTCACTTTAATTTCTTAAATGTTTTTTAAGTTGGTCTCAAACATATTTAGCATGGTTTCAGAGAACATTTATCTAGAAAGAATACATAAATTATATTTGACATTTAGGGCCAAGGCATAAGAAATGTACTTGCTGTGGGCTTTGAAAGCAAAGGCGTGTGTTTCATTATAAAAAATAATGCGTTGATAAAAAGAGAAGCTACTACCTTTAAAAGTCCTTTTTTCACATACGCAAAAAAATTCTGAGCAGTCTCTACCGTAATGAAGATGGATGTAGATATGCCATAGATGCTTATTTTAAAAATTTGGTAATTACAAAAAATACCCCAAATACTAAAATACATAAAACATTTTAGGATCACTTTTTTTTTTTTGTCAGTTTCAATGAATAAAGTTGCCAATTGATTTCATAATTTGTAAAATTATTGCTTGACATGTTTAATTATCTAAAATATAACACATAGATGGTTAAAAGCTGAAAACATGTTTAAGTCAGCAGCTTTGGATTCAATGGTTAAGGTTAAATTACAGCAAGTAGAGCCCTCTTGCATAAGGTTGTAGAGAGGGAAATGTTATCCTGGGAACCAACTTCAACTTTGTTTTCCTCTGTGTTCCTGCCTTTGTTTGGAAGTGTTTGTTTCTGTCACAGTGAAGGGCCTCCCCGACAGATCCCCTGATTGACAGTGACACAGTCAGTTCCCACCCTGCCTTATCTATAAGATTTCTCTAACCAGAGCAACCACAGCCTCAGAGAAGAAAAACCTGGGGCCCTATTCAATTCTGTATCCATTATCCATGCCTTTGTGGAGACTTTTCGTGAGGGAAAGAGTTAAGGAGGCATGTAAACTTTCAAACAGCAGAGACCAACACTGGACTAAGCACAGCTAATTGGATTTTCTGTTGAAGAGGCAGTGAAGTGACAGGGTGCAAGCAGTAAGGGGAGCCTGGATGACTTAGGGTCACAGCCTCTGCACAGTTTCAACTTAGATTTCCTAATAAAAATGCTGCCCAGAGAGGAAAGACACTAGGGGAGAGGAAAAGCTATTACTTACAAACCTACTGGCAAGGCGGTCTTTTCAGCTGACTTCATTATCTGTGTTGGACTAAACAAGTCTGGGCATCAGCTCCTGGTGCTGGAGTCTGCCCACGCTGGGTACCGCCACCTGCCCCCACAGTGCAGCCTCTGTGGCTCTGAACATCTGGGACATCTGAGCGTTTTGGGTTAAAAAGGATAAAAAGAGGAGAAAAAGGCTAAACCAGTTCTATGGGAAAATTTGGTTGTCTTTTTTTTTTTTTTTAACCCAGCTTAGTAGGGCTGGTTTTCCTTCTTAAAATTATCATTCAAGTTCAAAGACCAGCCATAATTATCATCGCCCCACCCAAAAACAATTCAGAAAAGCTGCCTTTTACTGGAAAAGCACAATCCTTTAACATCTACTAATCACTGGAAACTGGAGGATCGCTGATTTGCCAGCTAGCAAATATATTATTATTATTTTTTTAAATGTTATTTATTTATTTTTTGAGACGGGTCTCATTCTGTGGCCCAGGCTGGAATGCAGTGGTACAGTCTCAGCTCACTGCAGCCTCAACCTCCTGGGCTCAAGCAGTCCTCCTACCTCAGCCTCCCGAGTAGCTAGGACTACAGGCATAGGCACATGCCAACAGGCCTGGCTAATTTTTGTAGTTTTTGTAGAGACAAGGATGTGCCATGTTGCCCAGGCTGATTTTGGACTCCTGGGCTCAAGAGATTGACCCACCTCAGCCTCCCAAAGTGCTGGGATTATAGGTGTGAGCCACTGGGCTCAGCCATCCACCGGCAATCCACCGGCCTTGGCCTCCCAAAGTGCTAGGATTACAGGCCTGAGCCACCAAGCCCGGCCTTTAGTGTCATATTTAAGAGCTTTTTGCCTAACAAATTCGCAAAGATTTTCTTCTGTTAAATTTTTACTGCTTAAATTTCCCTGAGCTCTTCTGATTGTGTGATTGGAATACTATTAGTCCATAATTGGATTTACTATTAGTTTAAGACAGTGATGCTACCTGTGTACTAGACACTTCAGTGAGTATTTTATGTGGTGGTAAAATAATATGATCAAGTTTGCACAACTCCCAAGTGGCAGAGCCAGAGTTGGAAGTCATGTGCTTTTTCTGCCTATCACCTGCAAAAGCTAGTGTGGAAATTAGCATGCATATGAAGTTCTTTAAAAAAATGACATATCAACTGTATAATTTTTATTTCCTATATAACGATATCAAAATCCAGGATTTGGCAGCTGTGCACAAAGATCTCTCTGTAGCTGGTCTACTTTATGTGCTTTGCTGAAGGGGACATTCAATCAAATATGTTTGAGTCCTTCACTGGGAATGTCTCATTAAACAAAAAGGCACATAGAGAAGACTAAGACAGAAGGCTCCCATCCCTAACCAGCTCACCCTGCAAAGGATGGGTAGCAAAGTATGTGTGGAAGTGCACAGACCTCTGGCATTCCAGTATTGAACAGTTGTTAAGTGTGTTTACTATCGCCAGGGAGCCCCTGAGATTCCCAGAAGAGCCTACTGGTCATTTTCCTGAGGCACGAATTTAAATCCTAAGGCAAATGTGGAGAAGCTACTTTCTTAGCCAAGAGGTAAGCCTTGCTGATCAGCCAGCCTCTGCAACTAAACTCAACTTTGTAGCTCTGTCTCTGCCAGGGTCCACGTATTTTAGGAAAAAAAAAAAAAATTATATGCTCCAGCAATATTAGCAAATGTGGGATCTTAATCTATATTGCTAGAGAATGCCAAGGACCTATGAAGCATCACCTCTACTGGAAAAGTTCTCTGTAAACTTTTTGAACTGACAGTGGAGGACGATGGGGCTGTTTTAGGATTTTAAGAGCCCTCAATTGGTTTTGAAATTCAAGGTGGTGGTGCATTGTCATAATATCTTCTGGTTTTAGCCTTTTTTGGAGATAGCTTTTCTGACGGTTTTACACCTTGTCTTTGATTTATTTTAGTATTTCTACTTCTAGTCAAAGTTAAAACCAGGAAATATAGAGATGTGCTCTGGAGGTGATGGTTAAGCTTTGTTTGAAATTTGTTGCTAAACATTCAGTTGTTCATTTAATAAATTTAATTATGTGCCATACTTTTCTCCTAAGCCCTGGGGAATCCCATAGTGAACAAAAGCAGAAATCCACCCATTTGGAGCTAACTCCACCTTCTCAGGGGAGAAAGATCCACAAATACATACTGCCCACAAGGGGGTAAATCTCAAGGAGGGTAGAAGAGCTGCAAAGAGAGGCAGGGAGTGCTGGTGCATGTGGCGGCTTTAAAAAGGACATTTTAAGAAGGTGCCATTCATAAAGGACAATTGAGCAAAGTCCTCTGGGAGAGGAGGTGCCGAGCCCCTGTGCATTTATCTGGGGGAAGAGTACCCAGGTGAAGTGTTCAGCAGGGCAAAGACCCTAAGGCTAGAGCCTCCCGGTTGAGGCACAACAAGGAGGCCAGGGGGCTGCAGGGCAGGAAGTACAGCGGGAGTGGGGGGTGGGGGTGGAGAGTGGCCAGGCCCTTGAGGCCCTTGTGAGGTTTTCTGCCCTTACCCAGAATGAGGTGGGACATGGGGAAGTTTGAGAGTTGCGATGGCATAATCTGACTCAAGTGCTCCTGGATCAGTCTGGCTGTTGGGGAGGCATGGGCAAGGGAGGCCGTGTTAGTCCTGTCTCACACTGCTGTAAACAACTGCTTGAGACTGAGTAACTTATGAAGAAAAGAGGTTTAATTGACTCACATTTCCACAGGCCTAACAGGAAGCGTGACTGGGAGGCCTCAGGAAACTTACAGTCATGGTGGAAAGCAAAGGGGATGCAAGTACCTTCTTCACATGGAGGCAGGAGAGACACAGGGAGGGAGGAAGGGGGTGGGGGGAGAGAGAGATAGAGAGAGAAAGAGGAAGAGAGAGAGTGAGAAAGGCAAGGTGCCACACACTGTTAAACCATCAGATCTTGGGAGAACTCGCTCTCTCGAGAACAGCAAGGAGGAAATCTGTCCCCATGACCCAGTCACCTTCCACCAGGCCCCTCTTTCAACATTGGGGATTATAATTCAGCATGGGATTTGGGCACGGATACACATCCAAACCATTTCAGAGGTCTCTTAGAAAGCTAGAGGCTATGAGAGACGATGCTGGCCTTTGGACCATTGGGGTAGCCATGGAAGTAGAGAGAAGTCATGGAATTCCCAATTTTGAAGATAGAGCCAATAGATTTGTAAGAAATTACACTGCAGTACAAAAGAGGGTTGCGGGGAGAAGTGGTTTGCTGGGGACACTGTGTCCTCAGGTCTAAAGATAAAGGAGAGGTTCAGATAAGAGGTTGAGACTGTAGGGCCATGTTGTTTATGCCTCTTGGAATTAAAGTAACTTGATTTGCACAGTGGGCCGTTTGCTGGAGTATTGTCACACCTCCTCTGCATTGTAGCTGGGGCTTTGAGGTCAGCATTAAGCTAAGAGCTTTGTCCTGATGCTGATAGCTTTTTGCTAGATGAACAGAGAAGATTCTTACGGGTGTGAGTCAGGAGTGAAATCCCAGCTGGGACAGAGAGAGTTCTTCTAGGCCCCCAGAGAGTCTGTTTATAACATTGAAACACAAAAAGAGAAACTAGGACAACTTTTTAAAGAAGCAAATATTCTTACCTTGTATCATGCACTTACTTTCCAAAGAAATATATATATTTTTTAGTTTAAATCATTGTCAGCCTTTGGAGTTTGCTCTTTAGGAATTCATTTCCTTATCTTAAAATTTATGTCTATTTAAGAAGATTGAAATTAGTTGTTTTTGGCTTCTACTTTTCAGCCAGCAATTGAATTCAGAATTGGTGACAGAAAAGAACTTGAAGTGGAATAGCTTGCTGGGAACAGTGATTTTGGCCCTTTCTTTCATTGTTGCCTTTTAGTTTATTTTCAGAATATACCTGATTTCCTATTCATGAGGTACTAAATATAAGAATCCAGTGTTATTTATTTTTCTCTTGTTTACTAATAAATGTGCTCTGTACTTGTACTCTTACTTTTTAAAACAATTTAACGGATATATAATGTGCATTTCTATAATATGCATTTCCATAACTTCAAAAAGTATAGTCTTACCCTTTGGGTTCAACTCACCCCAGCCCTGGGCAGCCACTGATCTGCTTTCAGTCACAATAGATCACATTCAACTTTTCTAGAATTTCATATAAGTGGATTCAAACAGTACATGTTCTTTTGTGTCTGGTTTACGTTGCTCAGCATAATATTCTTGAGATTCTTCCATACTGTGTCTCCCATATCAGGATTTTTTCTTTTTTTTTTTGAGACGGAGTCTCGCTTTGTTGCCCAGGCTGGAGTGCAATGGCGCGATCTTGGCTTACTGCAACCTCTGCCTCCCGGGTTCATGCGATTCTTGTACCTCAGCCTCCCAAGTAGCTGTAACTACAGGCACCTGCCACCACGCCTGGCTTATTTTTATATTTTTAGTGGAGACAAAGTTTCGCCATGTTGGTCAGGCTGGTCTTGAACTCCTGACCTCAGGTGATCCGCCCGCCTCGGCCTCCCAAAGTGCTGGGATTACAGGCGTGAGCCAACATGTCCAGCCAGGATTTTGTTTCTTTTTATTGCTGAATATTATTATTTTCTGTGCATTTAACACCGTTCACTTGTCTGTGGACACTGGAATTGTTTCCAGTGTGGGGCAAGGATGAATAAAGCTGCCACAGGCATTTCTGCACAAGCCTTGTGAACGTACACCATCATTTCTCTTTGGTGAATACCTGGGAGAGGAATTGCTAGATCCTCTCTGATAGGTGCACAGACTTTACGCTTGTGATGTCTTTTTGAGGAATTGACTCATTTATCACAGTGAAATGTCTTTTATCCTGGCAATATATTGCTCTGGCATCTACATTGTCTAATATTGATTTAGTCCCTCCAGCTTTCTTGATGTTAGTGTTTGCACGGTACATCTCTTCTCCATTCTTTAATTTCAAAGTGTCTCTATTTAAAATGTGTTTGTTACAGGCAGACTCTGCTTGAGACTGTTTTTTAAACCCAGACTAACAATGCCTGTTATTTCATTATAATTTTTAGATCATTTGCAATTAGTTATCAAAATAGTTTGACTTAAGTCTCCCATCCTCCTGTTTTCTGTTTGTTCTTTTTCCTCCTTTTCCTGTTGTTTTTTGAATTGAATATACTTTGGTATGTTAGGTTGTTGGCACACTGGCTTATTAGCTGTACCTGTTTGTTTCATTTTTTAAATTTTTTTGGTGTTTCCAGGAACCTCAGCATCCCTGAACTCTTGATGCCTTCACCTCAGCAAGACCACCATGGTCTGCTTGGGTCCCCCTCCTAGCGCTGCAGTTCAGTGCAGCTGACCGCTATAGTAAGGCACCTCCAGGCCAAGACCCAGCCCATCCTGGGATCCTCCTGGTTTATTTTCCTTCTCTGAAAGACCGTAGCCCTTTCCATGTCTGAAGACAGTTATTTTATGGAACTTTTCTGTCCAGCTTCCCCGTTGTTCATGTTGAGAGATTAAGTCTGGTCCTTATTATTGTATGATGCCCTTGAAGCATAATTTCATTTTTGAAATAAAGGATTTGGCTCTTGGTGGGAAAATCTGATAAATATTTGAAACTGAGACGCCCTGTAAAATCCTAGACAGATAGCACCTTTGTTACAACTTCATGGTGCAACACAAACATGATGGTTGGCTTCCAGGTTACCCATAACAGCACAGTTTAGACTAAGAAGCTTTAGAAAAGGCTGTATCTGTACAGTTTGGGGTGACGATGACAGTTATTGAGCCCCTTGGTGCTTAGTGCTATATATATATATGTGGTCTCATTTCGTCTTCAGAATGACCCTGTGCGGGTCGTTCTTGGCCCCCTTTTACAGGCAAGGAGCCGAGCCTCAGAGGTGAAGGGATTTGCCTGGTGTCTTGCACATAGTGGTGGGCTGAGCTGGAGTCTGCCACACTCTAAGCTAAAGCTTTTGACCACTATGCTAAGCTGAGTAAGGAGTTTGTTTGTTTGTTTTTGAGAAAGGGTCTTGCTCTGTTGCCCAAGCTGGAGTTTAGAGGCGAAATCATAGCTCACTGCTGCCGCGAACTTCTGGACTCATGCGATCTTCCCATCTCAGTCTCCAGCGTAGCTAGGACTACAGGCACACACCATCATACCTGGCCAGTATTTTTTTTTTTTTTTTTTTTGTAGAGATAGGATGTGGCTGTTGCCCAGGCTGGTTTCAAACTCCTGGCTTCAAGCGATCCTCCTATCCTAGCCTCCCAAAATGCTGGGATTATGAGCCACTGAGCCAGACCAAACTAAGTTTTTGAAATGTCTTAAGGGGCAGCAGCAGGTTAAGTGGTGCTGGAACGTCCATGAAGTGGTTGGTTTCTTCTGAGGTAGCCACTTGTTGCCAGGAGAAAGCATTATGATTCATTTCCTACAAAAAGTGGTTCCCTCTCCCCTTCTCTCTTCCTTTACTCTGTCCTGCTCCCCACGTTCCTTCGTCTTTGTGTGTGTGTGTGTGGTTTTAAGGAACGGAGAGTTTAATAGGCAAGAAGGAAGGGGGTAGGAAGAAGCTCCCCTGTACAGAGACAGAGGGAGGGGCGCTCCAAAGCCAAGAGAGGGAACCCCAAATGGGGCAGAAACCAGCCAGGTGTATATATAGAAAGGCTGGAGGAGGCGCTGTCTGTTTTGCACAGGGCTCAGGGGATTGGTTTGACCAGGTCTGTCTTTCACATAGCCCGAGGAAAAAGCTGGCCCTCCCACCCTAGCCTTTTAATATGCAAGTGCAGGGCACCGTGATGTTCTGTGACGTTCTACACACGTAGGGATATGCGGGGGCCATCAGGTTGCCAGGAACGTGGGGCAAGGGCAAGAGGGCAGTGGTGATTGTCATGTTGGGTGGACCTAGTTTCTAATGGCCTGCATTTGCATCTCAAAGGTGGCCAGCCTGGCTCTAAGAGCAGGGGCTTTACAAGAAACTTTTCCCAAGATGCTTTAAAAAATGAAAACGTCCCAAAACTTGTCCCCCCATCTGCCTAAAATAATTTCTTTTTTTTTTTTGTTTTTGAGACGGAGTCTTGCTCTGTCGCCCAGGCTGGAGTGCAGTGGCCGGATCTCAGCTCACTGTAAGCTCCGCCTCCCGGGTTTACGCCATTCTCCTGCCTCAGCCTCCCGAGCAGCTGGGACTACAGGCGCCGGCCACCTCGCCAGGCTAGTTTTTTTTTTTTTTATTGTATTTTTAGTAGAGACGGGGTTTCACCATGTTAGCCAGGATGGTCTCGATCTCTTGACCTTGTGATCCGCCCGTCTCGGCCTCCCAAAGTGCTGGGATTACAGGCTTGAGCCACCGCGCCCGGCCTAAAATAATTTCTTAATAACTCCTACAACATTCCCCCCTGTGGAGATGCCACACTAACTGCTGTTGGAGGGTTTTGGGCAATGACTCTTTCTGGCTACTTCCTGCGGAAAAGGGGTGTTGTGGGGAACAGCAGCTAGGGTTCCTCCTGGGGCCGATCATGGTCCTCGGAAGAATGGCGTGTCCATGTGTTGTTCAGTTGAGGGCATCATTGGAGTTTGATTGCTTCTAGGCAAGAAGAAACAATTTGAGTTGTAGTATTGTGTATACAGGGTCCAAATATCAATACAAGACATATAAGTAAGAGAGGGATTAATAAAGGAGTTAAAGAATTCCATAAAGAAGACTGCAGTTTATTAAAGAGGGATTGTAGCCACTTGGGGCTGAAGCCGGCATTTTCCCTAAGCCTGTCAATAATTTTGATTTAATCTTTAAGTACCTGTAGATTTTCCTTTACTATACTAGAGGTGTTAATCCAAAAGCAGCATGTTTCATTTAAAAGTGCATCGCTAGACCCAATAAAAAGTCCTAGCAGACTTAATGATAGTAAAACTTTCATGCTTCCTTTTGTTAGGAACTGTTATCCCTGCTATAGGGATAATAATTAAGCGAAATATGACAGCGATGGAAACTTTCTGTCCAGTATTTCAGCTAGAAGGTGCTACTGTATATAACCCTATTGCAAATAGTAGAGTGAGGACAGCAGTTCCCACAAGTGTGGTGTGGTAGGTAATTTCCATCTAAAATTTTACTCTCCAACATATAGAGTTCCCCTGTGGGGGGTCTGTGAAGTTCTTTGGTTTTATTTTCCCAAACAAAGAAACCTCTGGGTTATGGGCACCTTACTCACTTCCATTACCTGACAGAATTTGCAAGATAATTGCCCAGAACTAGTATATTGATTCACATTTTTACATTACCCATCCCTGTTTTTCTTTCTTTTTTTTTTTCAAGCTGCAGAAGATCACCACTTGATTCACAGGATAGTCAGGGTTAGTCTAAAATGTAGGCAAAAAGCTTAAAAACAATTAATGAGACTAGGATTTAATGACAAATGTACGATAACCTTTGGAACAAAATTTTTCTCTCCAGTCCTCATGTTTGGTAAAAACTAATTATGAATAAACGTTAGTTTTATACTTGGCCTGATTGTTTGCATAAAGGGCGGCAAGAATGGTTATTTTTACATGGGCCTTTTGGATTAGCTTTGATGAAACTCTATTCCACAAGGAATCTTAGATAAGACCCTTAAAGCCCAGCCATGGGTTTGTCTCCTCAAATACCTGTGAGTTGGGTGATCCTCTCCTCTTGAGGTCGCAAGATAAACCGGGAGCTCCCAGACCTGTTAGAAAGTGACATTCTTTACTGACCACAGGTTAGGAACCCTGTGCAGAGACTGTATAGACAAGGTATGAGGCCAGTTCTCGCCAAGGGGCTTTTATTGGCTGTACATGTTAAGCTTGATTACTTGAAGAGAAACACACTGTTTCAGTTGAAGCCTTGGTAAAATAACCAGGTTTTTCCAACTGTGTCCTGTTGACATCCTTTGCCTCTTTTTTTTTTTAAAATCCCTCCTCTCTTTGTCAAAATAGCAGTAAGATCACCAGCAGAAGAGAATGAAATCAAAACTGACCCCACTTGAATTCATGAAACCACAGAATGTTAGGCCTAAGTGAAACTTGAGAGTTTACCCCCTTCATTTGATTGATGAGGAAACTAAGGAGCACTGGCAGGAAGTGAGTTGGTAGAACCATACAGCTCCTTGGTATGCAGCAGGCGCTGGAATGCAGGGAACACTGACCTTGGGTGGGATGTGGGGATCAGCTCCCTCAGCGTGAGGGTATCAGCCAGATCCTAGCATCTGCTGTGCAGTGGGATCATGAAGAGCCAGGACCTGAAGGAGACCGAGTAGCGCTTACTTAGATTAGTTGTTTGGGGACATTTCTTTGAGGATGTGATGAGGGGATCATGAGGAGCAGCGTCGTCATCAGCCGGGACAGGAGAGAGGTCAGTGCATTTCAGAAACTACCAGAAGGCCCACGCGGGCAGCACCCGATGAGAGAGAAGAGGGAGGCAGGGAACTGTGTAGGAGCCAAGGTTTTGAGTGTGATGGGAAGCTCTGGTGGGTTTTGATCAGGCCCGATGTATGTTTTAAGATCATTCTAGCCTCTTTATGAAGAATGAATTGCTGGGATCAGAGTGGGAACATGACAACAGGAAGAAAAATCTGGCGACCCCTATCCCATTTAGAAAGTCGCCAAAGTTGGCTTTTGTCAGAGTAAGAGCAGCAGAGATGCAAGAATGGGTGGCCTGGGATATGCTCTGGAGCCAGAACTGAATAAGGCAGAGAAGACTCAAGGAGAAGTTCAATGCCATAGTTTTGGGGTAACTGTATACATAGTTTCTATAATTCAGGGGAATAAATACATTCTATAAAGCATATTTTCTTTTCTTTTTGTTTTTTGAGGCAGGGTCTCATTTTGTAACCCAGGCTGGAGTACAGTGGCACGATCTCGGCTCACTGCAAACTTTGCCTCCTGGGTTCAAGTGATTCTCCAGCCTCAGCCTCCTGAGTAGGTGGAAACACAGGTGTGTGCCACCACACGTGGCTAATTTTTGTATTTTTTGTAGAAACGGGGTTTCTCCATGTTGTCCAGGCTGGTCTTATACTCCCAAGCTCAAAGCAGTCTGCCTGCCTCAGCCTCCCAAAGGGCTGGATTATGGGTGTGAGCCACCACGCCCGGCCATACTTTCTTAAATTATTCAAAAATATAGAAGGAGAGGGGCTAGCTAATGCGCAGAAAGATGAAGTGAAGAGACAGAGGGATGCAGCGGCTACGATGGAATCAGGCCTTCCTGATTCCCGCCTTGTAAGGCCCCGCCTTTGGCTTGTGCCCCTCTGTGTCTCCTGCATCCTTGTTTGCACCTGTCCCTTCCCACAAGTAACCTCTGCACTTACTTGATGGCACAGCTTTGGTGCAGCTTTAGTGAGCCAGCTCGTTTCAGTTCTGTTGTTCATTTCATAATGAATGATCATTTCTAGTATAGTGTGTTGCCGTTGCCTCTACCCGAACAGATCCAATACCTCACTAATTATCACCTCCCTGACCAGAAAAACGCAAACTAAGAAACCTGCACGTCTGTATTCATGCATACACATATATGCGCATGCACAGCTGGCGTCCTTTCCTCCCTTTCTATTGACATTAATGACGCCACTGTTCTCCACGCTGTCCAGGATCCAGAGCTCTGAAGCCTCGCTGATGCCTTCTTGTCCGTGTCTCTCCTGCCCCATTATCCTCCATTCCCACCACAGCCACCTTAGTTATGCCATTATTGCCCTGACCCAGATAGTTCAGGACCTTCCTACCTGGCTAGCCTATTTTGATTTTTTTCTTTCTCCAGCCCTTTTGTTAAACTTTTAATTTTTGCTGGGAAGCATAGCCTCTGGCCAGGAGTTAGGATCAGGCACTTCCAATCTCCAGCTCTTTTTCTGTTATCTAGCAATCTGAAAACATAGTCTTATCACGATGTGATTGCATTCCGAAGCTTTGCTAAGCCCCCACTGCAGGGTGCGGTCAGCTTGTTCCTGTCATTCAGGTACCCAGAACTTGCCTCCATCTTTTTTTCCTCATCTCTTAATTTCAGCGTTCATTGTGAACACGCATCATGCTCCTGGCACCCTGCATCTGCTTTCACAGTCTCTCTCCCTCTGTGGAAGGCCACCTTCTTTCCTGTCCTCTTCACAAAGATTCACCATTCAGGGATTAGCTTAAAACCCTGATTTCTGGCTGGGTGCGGTGGCTCACGCCTGTAATCCCAGCACTTCGGGAGGCCGAGGCAGGCGGATCAAGAGATCAGGAGATTGAGACCATCCTGGCTAACACAGTGAAACCTCGTCTCTACTAAAAAATGCAAAAAATTAACCGGGCGTGGTGACGGGCGCCTGTAGTCCCAGCTACTCCGGAGGCTGAGGCAGGAGAATGGCATGAACCCAGGAGGCAGAGCTTGCAGTGAGCCGAGATTGCACCACCGGACTCCAGCCTGGGCAACAGAGGGAGACTCCATCATAAAACAACAACAACAACAAAAACCCTGATTTCTGACTATGAATTATCTCTTTTTATGTTCCTGCTCTACTTATTGTCTGTAGCATTCATTTGGCGCTTACTGTGGAAAGTGTAGTACTGTGAGGTGCCTCTTTAATGTTTCCCAACTCATCCTTGAGGTCAAAGCTCATCTCTGAGGCTATTTTCTCTTTGTAATTCTAAAGCTTCTAGTTGAGTATTTTACACATCTGAGGAACTGCCTCTTCTTTTCTGGTTGACTTTCTGTTTCCACACACAATGATTTCAACTGCCATTAGTATCAAACTGTTATTTGCAGCATTTAATATAAAGAGTGTATACTACATGATGATTCTCTCTCTCTTTTTTTTTTTTTTTTTTTTTTGAGACGGAGTCTGGCTCTGTCGCCCAGGCTGGAGTGCAGTGGTACAATCTCAGCTCACTGCAAGCTCTACCCCCTAGGGTTCACGCCATTGTCCTGCCTCAGCCTCCCGAGTAGCTGGGACTACAGGCACCCGCCACCATGCCCGGCTAATTTTTTGTATCTTTAGTAGAGACGGAGTTTCACCGTGTTAGCCAGGATGGTCTCGATCTCCTGACCTCGTGATCCGCCCGCCTTGGCCTCCCAAAGTGTTGGGATTACAGGTGTGAGCCACCGCGCCCGGCCGATGATGATTCTCTTAGTGTGAAGTCTTAGTCCATGCACCTGTCTCCAAGTCATCTTGCCATAGGCCTTGCAGATGTCTGTGCACTGTTGGGATGGGTGATAAGATGAATAGTTATCTGTGGAAATAGAGGGATCCTTTGGGCAGCTGTTTGGAGGAGGGATCAGGGAATAGCAGCTGTGTCCACTGCCCTTCCCTTGTACAGGGAGCGGGAGGGAGTGTTCACCGATCAAGCCAACTTCATTTCCACAGGAGATAGCCCCTCTTCTGGGAGGCTATGAAGCCACTGGGTGTTACTTTCTTTAAAACATTCAGAGTGAACTCTCACTAGAGGTATTCACAACTTACCAGATGACTTTAAAAAAATACCTCTGTTATTTAACTGACAAATTACTATATTCAGTTGGCTATAAGTTAAAATGAATTGGGGCAAAATAATCACAGAAACCATCTGATTGCTGTAGCAAGTAGTCAATTTATATGCATTAGATTCCACAGTAAATATGAAAAGCAGCTCTAACCACAAGCTGGTTGGGGTGGCATAGCACTAGGCTGCGGGTGTGAGGATTGGTGCCCAGTCAGGGCTAACCTCTGCCCCCAATGGGTTGGCAGTGGCACCCATACCAGCTGGTGTTCCACTGTTACAAGTTTAGTCTTTTGAGTCTTGAAGGCTTTTGATAACATCTTCACATTCTAATAGAAATATTCAGTGGGGTGGAGGTAGGCAGGCACTATTAGTATATAGGTGTTGACACCAACTACCTATTTTGGGTAAGGTTAGGGACAGGGAAGAGGATGCAAGGGTCAGCTGGGGACAGGTGTCATGGCAGATAAGTGTCATATTGCAGAGTACCTTGGGGGAAGGAGAAGGAGTACAAATTCATAGCACCGACCTTCAGCCTTGCTCAGGGACTCCCGTGTTGGGGAGAAAGAGTTTCTCCTCTAAAATCCTCAGAACTGGGCCCAAGAGCCGAGTTTTTATTTTTTATGAAACAATTACCCACTTATACTGAAAACTATTCCCCAGCAGGCTTTTTGGCATTTGAAGCTTTCAGCAAGCAGAGTATTATATAACTAATAAATACTGAGTATTGGAATTCCTGAGGCTGGATCCCTTAGCCCGGTGGCTGAAGGCTAACCCTCCCTGAGCCTCCTTGGCGTAATAAAGCATACCTTCCACCTCTTCCCTGTAGGAACTTGCTCTGCCTAAATTGAAGTCACACTCTTTCCTTATCTCAAGCCACATTTCCTGCCTTTGAGCACTGGTTCATTCTTTCTCCTGACTCTATAGCCCGTTAATCTCTCCAAGTCTAGCTTGCACTTAATGTCTTCCTGAAACCGCCTGTGACTGTGCCCCAACCGTGCCGGTCTTCCCTTAAGTAAATTTATCCAGCGTTCATTGAGCTGATTAAGTACTAGCCATTGTGCTAGGGATTAGAGAGAAAAATAAACAAAAACAGACCACTTCCCTCTTGTAGCCCATAGCCTAGTCAGGGAGACAAATGAGAAACCAGGTGCTACTCATTGAACTAGGAAGCGATGTGTCCATCCTTAACATGATGCAGGCTGTCGGTTTCAAAGGCCAGTGTCATGTTTAAGAGGAGAATGCTAGAGGTATTTCTGTCAACACCAGGAATGACATGGAACCAGGAACGGACACACAGATCACTCACATGGATCTGACCAAGTACCTGAGAGGCGGACATCCAGAGGATTCCTTGAGCAACAGTATTGACTTGCAAATCCCAATACAGAAAAGCCCTAGAAACTTCTAAGCAAAAGCCCCATCATCCAGGGTAAAAATGGGCAAAGGCTATTGAGAGACAGGTCATTGAAACAGGGGAACAGATGAAACTTAAACCTAAGAAAAGATTTTCAATGTTATTCAAAAGTAAGAGAAACACAAAGTTGCTCTCAAATGTTATTATCTTTCAAATTGATAAAAAGCCGAAAGTTAAAGAACACACTTTTGACAGTGGGTTTCAAACTGGGCACTCCTGTCCATTGCTGGTGGGAGTTAAAATAGGTACTACTCCAGCGGAGGCTAATGTGGCCCTGTCTACTGAAATGACAAAATGTCTGCATGACCTCTGACTTAGAAGTTTTACTCTGAGGAAGACATCCTGCAAGCGTACCTGAATACATGATACACAGTGGATGTAGAGGGTTATTTATTGTAGCAGTTTTGTTAAAGCAAAATATTTGGCACAACCCAAACATTCACTGGAGAGCAAGTTATGTAAATTATGTTATGCTATGAGATGGAATGCCATGCGGTTGTAAAAGGGAATCAAGTAGCTCCTCCTTACTGGTATAGAAAGATCTCCAAGACATAGTGTTTTGGAAAAAAGGCTGATGTTGACAGTGTATATAGAGTACAGTGGAAAATTAGAGTTCATATTTGCACTTGCATTTATATTGTATTCGAAGGTAACACAAACACTTGTAACAAGGAATCCCCAGAATGTCAGGGACTGTACACAGGCAATGTTTTTTCTCATTTGGTAACAGTGCTTGTCACAAGTTGTCACGAGCCTGTAACATTTGTCACAGGTTGTTACAGATCAGCGTGAGGCTTTTCTGCATGCACTGAGGTCTTCCATCTTGTGGCACTGGTGTCCCTTAGGACTTGGAATCCCTGGCAGAGAGCTGTCACACCGATTTCTTAACAGCCGTGGCCCAGAGGTGACATACCCCACTTCCCAGAAAAGATGGAAGAAACTAATAGCATCAGGTGCCTTGGGGGTGATGGTGGTGGTACGTGACTGGCAAGATGAAGGGCAGGAAAGAGAGGAAAAGTTTTAAAATATATTTCAACAATTTTGAACTATATTATTCATTTATAAAATAAAAACAAGTCATTGTCATAAAGTCGGATCATGCTCAGAAAATGGTAAGAACCCAGTGCTGTGGGAGCATAGAAGGGGCAGCTCTGCCTTGCCTTGGGGAGCGACCTTCCAAGTGTACTGCTCTCTGTAGTGCTCGCTTGAAGCCCTGAAGGTGTAGCAGGTGTTCACCAGGTCAAGCCTGCAGGAAGAGAGGCTTGTGAGAAAGGGGCTAGACAAGTGGATGGCAGAGAATTGCCAGGGGATTGGTGAAGAAAGGGTGGGTGCTGAGATGGGAGGAGTCCATATGAAGATACAGAGGCAGGATTTACGGTAAATAGGTTAATACAGCATGCGGAGCTGTGGGTGCTGGAACCTGCTGGAACCACCATCACCCCCAAGGCAACCACTGTTATTAGTTTCTCCCATCTTTTCAGAAAAGTGGGTTGTGTCACCTCGGGGCCAAGGCCATTAAGAAATCAGTGTGATGACTTTGATGTCTTTTCTCCCAACTCTGTGCAAGGGACTGTAAGTCATAAGGGACATCTGACTGGTGGGTGGGTAGGTCAGGTCTGGTCAGGTCAGGTCTATGGCAGTGCATTTGCACGGTAGAGGTATGGGACAGAGCATGGTGTGTGTTGCAGTAACATGAATGTCTTATCCAGTATCCTCTGCAACACCCATGGAAAATTTTAAAGCAAGGAAGTGTCATGATCAGATCCAGATCTGATGTGAGTAGCATGAAGGATGAGTCGGAAAGGAGGATGACAGGTGGCTGGGAACTTAGTGAAGATGCTGTTGCTGTCATCTAAGGAAGTAACACTGACGTTTTAGCATTTCTCCTCTACCAAGTGAATTTGGCACTTAATACAAGACGACTAAGTGTTATCATTTTGTGTGTAGCTATCAGGATCTCCAAGCAGAGTACAATTGCACTGAGGACCCTTCATTTTACATTATAGTATCATGCCATAAATACTGCCTGGCTGATTCTCTTGTTTTCAGTAAACTTTTATTGATCTAATAAAACATACATATAGAAAAGTGCTGAAATCATGAGTTCATAGCCACATGGATTATCACAAAGCAAACTCATGGGTATTGATTGATTGGCTCTTATTCTGTTCCTTCCTTGTTAAAATTATGGTTAGACTCAGCATGTTCACAACCTCCCCACCCCCACTTTGTCCGGAGAGGTGGATACATGATTTGTGCTGTACACTCAGACCCCGGTATCCATAATGCCAGCTTTAATATTTGTTCTTAGAGAAGTCTCTGGGAAATGTAAGTCATATGGCTTATTTGAATAATATTTCTATTTCATTTTAAATTATTTTAAATCTCTCTTTATTTTAACTGTCAGTTTGTTTACTGTCTGATGTGCAGAGAACTGTGATAAATGAAAAAATTGACTGCAATCTGGAGAGGAGTATTAGCATGGTGGCATAGTCAGAAATTTTTACTTTTCTGTCATTATGTAATGGTTTTAAAAGGCTGAAAGCCAGCCAACCATTGGAAGGGTTTGATAGAATTTTCTCGCCCCTACATTCTTACATTTCCCTCCCAGTCCCAGTTCGCGTTGTTCCTTTTTGAGTCAAGAGCCAATTGCTTGGAACATTCCATGAATTTTTCTTTGGCCACATTCATTTCCATTTGTGCTTTTGTCTATTGGACTCTTAATATTCATGGCTCAAAATCTCTCCATTATCTAAATGAATGATCCTATTAATAAATCTAGGAATATTTTATTGATATGCTGGAAGAACACATATGTGTTGAATTTAAATTGGGGGCAGGATGGAGAACTTGGGTTTTAGAAGATCTAAAACTATTTACAATATTCCCAAATTACATTTCATTTATGATTTTCTCCTCCTGTCAAGTTTTAAGTCAAGAAGTAGCAGTTCCAGTTTGAAAAGTAGAGTTAAACAAAAATAAACACATTTAAGGCTTATATGAAATAGATGATTATAGTTAACTGAATACTCACTTTGATTTATGTTTATTGGCTCCTGTTGGAACTTGGAAGAAAAAAAGCAGAGAGCTGTTAATTGGGAATGTAGGTTAGTAATCCCTAGCCAGTAGAGACATAACATCTTATGGGAGTTTTCAGGTTTTATATCTATATGCCTTTTTCTTTATTTATGAATTTGCTTTTTTATTTGTCATCTACAATTTCCCTTATTTTCATTTGTAAAGAATGTTTTGTATCCTGGACATGTCAGAGTACTTGTTTATGACCTCTGTATTACCAAGAACCCTTCTAATGACTTATTTTAGTCAACACTTACGTGTATGAATAATTTTATCCTCCATACAAACTTGCATTTATGAAAACATCCTGTAGACATTGAGAACTATGCAAGCGATCAGGCTGGCTTCTAGAAATTTTAGATTCCAGTTTGTGGCCTACTTACAGCCACTGTGAGGGAACATCTCTGAGCTTTATTCTTGGCTCAACTGTATGTACCCAATTTTATTTTTCTTTCTTCTTTCATGGTGCTATTTTTATTTAGGTGGGGGGTGGAGGTGCAGGTTTATTGAGGTATAATTTAAATAAAGTAAAATTCAGCAATTAGATCTACAATTCTGTGAGTTTTGACCAATGCATAAAGTGTGCAGCTACTACCAAAATCAAGATACAAAGCAGTTAGTTACCTCCCCAAATTCCTGGTGACCCTTCATAGTCAGCCCACACGTAATGCTCCAGCTCCTGGCAACTATGGATCTGTTTTCTGTTCCTATGATTTCTCCTTTTCCAGAAGGTCTTATAAGTGGAATCATTTAGCATGTAGCCTTTTGTTTATTTGATTTAGCATGATGTGTTTGAAACTGGCATGTTGCACGTATCCGTAGTTCACTCCCGTGTATTGGGAAGCTTCCATTCTATGGATGCATCGCAGTTGGTTTATCCATCCGCCAACTGAACACTTGGGTTGTTTCCAGTTTTTGGATTCTGTATATAAAGCTAACTACTGTAAATAGCTGTTTGCAGATTTCTGTGTGACTATAAGAGCATACATTTTTATTTCTCTTGGGTAAATACTTAGGAGTGGGATTGTTGGGTCAAATGACAAATGTTTGTTTAAAGAAGCTGTTTTCAAAGAGGCTATACAAATTGCATTCTTACTAGCAGTCTAAGAGTTCCAACTGCTCCACATCCTTCCCAGCATTGCTATTGTCTTTTCTTTTTTGCTTTTATTATTCTAGTATATAGTATTATCCTATTGTGATTTTAATTGGTATTTTCCTAATGACTAATGGTGTTAGTTTTTCATGCTTTCAGTTGACATTTACGTATCTTTGGTGAAAGTGTATTCAAGTCTTTTGCTCAAAAATATTGGTTTGTGTTCTCGTTATTGCATTTTGAGAGTCTTTCATGTATTTTGGATACAAGTCCTTTAGCAGATATATATTTTGTACATATTTTCTCCAAATATATGGCATGTCTTTACATTTTCTTAAGCATGTAGAACAGAAATTTTAAAGTATAATGAAATTGAATTTGCCAGTTTTCACCCTTATAGATCATGTTGGATCTTGGTGGCCTTTGCTTTAACCCAAGGTTGCAAAGATTTTCTTGAATATTTTCCTACAATTTTATAGTTTGAAGATTTATATTTAATTCTGTTATCCATTTTGAGTTAATTTTTGTAGGAATCACATATTTTTGCACAGAGATGTTCAGTTGTTCCAGCACCATTTGTTGAAAAGGCTTTCTTCTCCTCACTGAACCATCCTTGCACCTTGGTGAAAAGTCAATTGATTATGTATATGTAGATCTATTTCTGGACTGTATTCTTTTTCATTGATGTATGTGTTTATCCTTTTCTCCAACAGCATACTGCCTGGATTACTGTATCTTTATAATATATCTTTTTTGTTTGTTTGTTGTTTTTGTTTTTTGAGACGGAGTCTTGCTCTGTCACCCAGGCTGGCATGCAGTGGCATGATCTTGGCTCACTGCAACCTCTGCCTCCCAGGTTCAAGTGATTCTCCTGCCTTAGCCTCCCAAGTAGCTGGGATGATAGGCACCTACCACCATGCCTGGCTAATTTTTTTTTTTTTGTATTTTTAGTAAAGACAGGGTTTCACCATGTTGGCTAGGCTGGCTTCGAACTTCTGACCTCAAGTGATCCACCCACCTCGGCCTCCCAAAGTGCTAGGATTATAGACGTGAGCCACCGCACCCAGCCTGTGATATATCTTGAAACCAGATAGTGTAAATCCTTTTTGTTATTTTCAAAAAGTTTATTATTCTAGTTCTTTTGATTTTTAATATAAATTTTAGAATCAGTTTATTGATTTTTTACAAAAATTTCTGCTGGATTTTTGACTGGGATCATGTTAAGTCTATAGATTGATTTAGGAGGAATAGCCATCTTACCAATATCAAGTCTTCCAATCCATTCCATGAGCATGGTATTATTCTTAATTATTTGGATAACTTCTGTTTTTGTTCATTAGTATTTTGTAGTTTTTAGCATACAAATCATGCACGTATCTGGTTAGATTTATTTCTAAGTGTTGGGTTTTTTTGTGTTATTATTGTTCTGTTGCTTAAGTTTAAATTTCCCATTGTTCAGTACTAATAAATAAAAATATCAATTCGGAATGTGCAAGTTTAAATTTCCCATTGTTCAGTACTAATAAATAAAAATATCAATTCGGAATGTGCACCAAATATATGAATACATCTATTTAATTAATTTATTTCTGAAGCAAATGATAATTTAGGGCACTTTTGATTCCATTATCTCTTGGCAAAATGGTTGATTGTGTATTTCATGATAATATTTTAAATAGTTGGTTTTTCATGTTTTATTGTAATGCTTTGGTTAGTCAAACTTTTGAAACTTTATAAGAAAATGCATTAAAATAATTTGATTATTTGATTATTGAGGCTTTTAATTATTCCATACAGCATAGTTATGGTGAGTGTTCACTCTCTGCTCTTTGGATAATTTAATTTTTATTTCTAGACCTTCATGTTATTGTCTAGGTGTTTGTCCCTAGCTTTTAAGGTCTTTCAATAATCAGCTTGTTTTGTCCATTTCATTTTCTTCTTCTCTTTGATTTCATGATTATTAGTTATGTTTGTATTTTTCACCATTCAATTCATGACTTTCTAATTTGATTAATTTTATTTTATTTAGAGATATAGAATCTAAGAGTTGAAAAAATTCTGGAGATTAATCCAAGGGGTTTTTCTTTTAAACTTGAAAAAATCTACTAATATTAGAGAAACCTAACACCTGTTTTGTTAATTTGTTCACATGGGCAAATTAAGACACAAGGTCTAACATGTAATGCTGGTTTAGAGATCTTGGTTTAGAGATAATTCTAGTATGGTCAGTGGGGCTGTCTCATGATATGTGTTGTGATGCTGGGTGATAAGATGTAAGGTAGTTGTTTCATGGTGCTTGCAGGGGCTGGAGGGAATTTCCAATTATACGGGAACTAGTGTGCTTGCTTAGGGTGTTTCACTCAAAAGACTGCAGAGAAATATAATACGTGAAAATGATAATCTTCAAATTGTTATGATAAAATATTTTAGAAAACTCTTGGAACATATAACTGATTTGCTGCATTAAAGCACCTTTATGTTTCCTCTCAGAATTACGTTTAATTATAAGGGAGCTTATTAACATTGCTCTGGTTAAATTATATTAGCATTTCCATTATATTGTGTTTGTTCAAGGATTTAAAGTGCTGTAAGTTTTCTTCCAGTACGAAAGTCTATATATAGTTTTTAAATGAGTTGGAAATTACTAATTATAAAAGGAATAAATATTTGAAAAGCCAGTTGGACAGCAATCATTTCTATTATTAGTCACATAAATTTCTAATAGTTAAAAGCCACATTTCAGTTATTTTTCTCTAGCCTTTTTGCCAATAATTGTATGTAATTTTAGTCATAAATGAGTTTTGTGATTTTACCACTTTTCTAATAACTTTGTATGTTGATATGCATTTTAAAATTATATTTTGAAATAACTTCAAATTCAGAAAAGTCATAAGAATGGTATGAAGAATTCTATATATCCTTTAAACCAAGCTTGTCCAACTTGCAGCCCGCGGGCTGCATGCAGCCCAAGACAGCTTTGAATGTGGCCCCACACAAATTTATAAACTTCCTTAAAACATTATGAGATGTTTTTGTGATTTTTTTTTTTTTTTTTTTTTTAACATGTGGCCCAAGACAATTCTTCCAATGTGGCTTAGAGAAGCTGAAAGACTGGACACCCCTGCTTTCATTGTTGGTATACATTTTGCCTCATTTGTTTCATTATTCTTTCTTTGTATGATTTTTGGGGGGTGTAATTTAGAGACATCACACTTCTTGACTATTATATGTTTCACCCTGTATTTCTTTTTTTTGAGATGGAGTCTCGCTCTGTCGCCCAGGCTGGAGTGCAGTGGCTCCATCTCAGCTCACTGCAAGCTCTGCCTCCTGGGTTCATGCCATTCTTCTGACTCAGCCTACCCAGTAGCTGGAACTACAGGTGCCCGCCACCACGCCCGGCTAATTTTTTTGTATTTTTAGTAGAAACGGGGTTTCACTGTGTTAGCCAGGATGGCCTCGATCTCCTGACCTCGTGATCTGCCCGCCTCAGCCTCCCAAACTGCTGGGATTACAGGCGTGAGCCACTGCGCCTGGCTAGCCTGTATTTCTTAGGAACAAGGTTTTTGTCTTAGAGATCCACAGTACAATGTTCAAAATCAGGACACTGAGCGCACATATAATATTACTGTCTAATCCAAAGTCCATATTCACATTTCGACAGTTGTTTTCCAAAATGTTCTTTTTTTGCGATAATTTTTCCTGGTCCAGGATTGAATCTGGGAACATGCTTGCATTTCCTTGTCATACCTTTAGTCGCCTTTAATCTGGACAAATCCCTCAGCTTTCTTTTACTTTCTTGATCTTAACATTTGTAAAGAGTACAGGACAACTATTTTGTAAAATATCCCTTTCTTTTGTTTCGTTTAGTGGTTCATAATAATTAAGATTCATGTTAGGCACTTTTGTCAGGGAGACCATAGGTCAGATGTCGTGTTGTTCTCAGGGCATCACGATGTGGTGTTGTCCCAAGTCTGGTGATTGTTAATTTTGACCATTTGCTTAAAGTGGGTGTTTGCTAGCATCCTCCACTGTTACGAGTTTTCCCTTTGTAAATAAATAACTTGTGGGAGTTGCTTTTGACACTACGTAAATATTCTGCTCCTACTCAAACTTACTCACTAGTTTTGGCACCCATCAGTTTTCTGACTCCATCATTCATTCCATAGTTTTTGATTGGCATTTGACTATAAGAAAGCGCTTTTCCTTCTCCCTATTTGCTTATTTATATCAGTATGCACTCATGGATCCTTAATTTATCTAATGGGTTATGATCTATTACTCTTCTTATTTATTTTGATATGTTCACATTTTCCCAGTTTTGGCTACTAGGAGCGCTTTTAAGCTGGTTCCTGTTCAAATAGCTCCATCATCCTACAAGCCCTTGCTTACTTTCTAGCAGATGTTTAAAGCTCATGTTGTTATTTATTCACTGTCCTTGCCCTAGAATCAATCAGCCTTTTCTCTAAGGAGCTCTAGTTGCTTTTAATGGAGAATGGTGTTTAGCAGCCTAAATTTGGACACAGAAGTGCTCATTGCTGCCGGTGTGTCATTGCTTCTAGACCTTCATAAACACAGCAAAGAAATGTTTGTGTATATGTGTAGGTGTTCACATATCTACCTACCAAAAGCAATGAGTTCAAATAGATACTCCTATTCCAATTCAGTGCTACAATGTACCTTCTGTTCTCTTTCCATGTTTTAACTCTCTTGTCCAAAAAGGCTCTTATTATCCTCAATATATTTACTCATTTGTGTAAGCCTAGAATACACTGTAAATAGTTTCCGAACTGCTAACTCATACTACTGTGAAAGCAAACCTACTAGCTAGAGTTAATATTTGTTTTCAGTTCTTTAAGGTAAATTTACTTACAGTACTGTACACAGTTTAATTCTGATAAATGTATTGACCTACATAACCCCTACCTCTATCAAAGGACAGAATATTTCCATTCTTCAAAAGTTCTTTCATGCCTCTTCCCAGTTTCATGTTCGTAGAGGCAAGCATTTTTCTGGTTTTTTTTGGTTTGTTTTGTTTTTTTGTTTTGTTTTGTTTTGTTTTTTTGAGACAGAGTCTCACTCTGTCGCCGAGGCTGGAGTGCAGTGGCGTGATCTCCACTTACTGCAAGCTCCGCCTCCCGGGTTCATGCCATTCTCCTGCCTCAGCCTCCCGTGTAGCTGGGACTACAGGTGCCTGCCACCGCACCTGGCTGATTTTTTTGTATTTTTAGTAGAGACGGGGTTTCACTGTGTTCGCCAGGATGGTCTCGATGGTCTCTATCTCCTGACCTCGTGATCCGCCCGTCTCGGCCTCCCAAAGTGCTGGGATGGGATTACAGGCGTGAGCGGTTTTTTTTGTTTTTAGTTTTTTTTAAAAAAAACATAGATCAGTTTTGCCTGTTCTAGAATTTATGTATGTAGAATTATACAGCATATACTTCTTTGTATCTGGCAACCTTTGACCAACATAATGTCTGACATTTACTGACGGTGATGGTAAAGTTTAGTAGTCAACTTGACTAGGATAAATGTGATGCCCAGATAGCTGGTAAAACATTATTGTTGGGTGTGTCTGTGAGGATGTTTCTGGAAGAGACTAGCATTTGAATCAGTGTAAAAAGATCCGCCATCAGGCATATGGGTGGCTTATTGCCCAATCCATTGAGGGCCTGCAGGAATAGAACAAAAAGGTAGAGAAAGGGCCCATCCTTTCTCTCTTTTTGAGCTTGGGCATCCATCTTCTCCTGCCCTTGGACATTGGAGCTCCAGTTTCTCAGGCCTTGGAATTCCAGGATTGATACTAGCAGCCTTTTCTTGGTTCTCAGACCTTTGCCCTTGGCTTGGGAGAATGGTTCTCCTGGTTCTCAGGTCTTTAAGCTTGTACTGAGTTACACCATCTGTTTCTCCAGCTTGCAGACATCATAGCATGGGACTTCTCGGTCTCTATAATCATGTGAACCAATTCCTATAATAAGTCTCCTCTTACTTGCTTATATATATCTTACTGATTCTGTTTCTCTGGAGAACCATGACTAATACAGGTACAATGCTGGATGTATCAGTAGTTTGTTTTGTTTTATTGCTGAATAGTATTCCATTGTGTGAAAATATCACAATCTGCCTATCTTCCTGTTGGTAGTCTTTGAATTGTTTCAGATAAGTTATGAATAAAGCTGCTATGAAGATTCCCTATACAAGTGTTTCTGGAGATACAGGTTTTCACTGGATAAATATCTAACAGAGGAATCACTGCATTGTATAAGTGTGTGCTTAATTTTATAAGAAACTTTCAAACTATTTTCCTAAGGGACTGAACGTTCTTTACCATGCTCAAAATCTATTTAACGCAACATTCTCCAGTGATACAGAAGTAATAGGATGCTTGTATACAGACAGAAAGAGACTTATTGTAAAGAACTGGCTTATGTGATTATGGAGACGGGCAAATCTGCAGTGTGAGCTGGCAGGCTCGAGACCCAGGATAGCTGGTAGTGCAGATGAAGTCTGGAGGCAGTCTGCTGGGAAATTCTCCCTTCCCTGGGGCATCTGATCTTTGTGTTCTATTCAGGCTTTCAACTGATTGGATGCAGCCCGCCCACGTTATGGGGAGCAATCTGCTTACTCCCAGTTTACTGATCTAAATGTTAATCTCATTCCAGGACATTCTCTAAGATGAAATTAACCATCACACATCCACCCCTTGTCATCTTGGTGCTCATACACATCTCCTTACACCACGATTAATCTCCAATAAAGACAATAACAAGGTCATACTTCCATCTAACGTGATACAACTAGTCTGCGTACAATGGAAAAATGCATGGATTCTTTTCCCAGAAGAGGATGCAAAGTCCTTGGATAATGTTTGCTCTTTTCTTCGATGTCCTGCAACTTAAATACTATCATATAAAGTTAACAATATTTAAATGCTACACTAGGAAGTCAGTATATCTTCTGTTCCATGATAAAGGGATGAGAAGGGGAAAAGAAAGCAAAGATATTTGCTTAACATACACACACACAATAAGGGGGAGCCACTCATGACAGTTGCAGTCCTCATTCCTCTAACTGGTCACATGGTTGTAGCTGGTATTCCTTACTGCCATGCATTATGTGATCCCTTTACCATCAGTAAGCACCTCAGTGGGTCATGGTTCTGTATCTGGTGGGATGACCGAAATCATTACTCCTGAAAGGTCTGGGACATTCATAGCCCCACCTGAATTGGGTTATAGTTTTCCCTTGACTTTAATCACAGGCCATAGTAATAGTGGGGGGATACCCTAGGAAATCTCCTGTATTCCAGACACGCTCTTCCTTATCTCTCTAGTGTGGATCCCCTTGGCAGTCAGGCTCCGTCACTCCAGCCCACACAAAATCTCCCTTCCCTGCCTGTTGATTCAGAGGCATAGGGGACCCAAGGCATTGTCTGTCCTCCTAAGCAACTTACTGGAGTTCTGGCTGCCTTGTATCCCTGCTGACATTTGGGGTTGTCAGTATTTAACTTAGCCATTCTAGTAGTTGAGAAGGGGTATCTTAGAGTGGCTTAATTTACATTTACATGGTGACCAATGATGCTGAGTCCCTTTCATGGGCTTACTGGGTGTTTATATTCCTTTCTTGTGAAGTGTTCATGTGTTGTGATGTGTTCAAATCTTCCTTGAGTTCTTTTATTGAGTTGTTCTTCTTTTAACATCGATTTGTAAGAATTTTGTTTGTTTCTTTGAATGCAAATTTACCAGGCATTTTTTCTAACTTAGGTTTTATAATATTTTACCCCAGTCCATGACTGGTCTATTTTTCTAACAGTGTCTTTTGAAGAACAGAAGTTCTACATTTTGATAAAGTATAATTTATCATTTCTTTCTTTACCCTGCCTAAGAAATCTTTTGCATAAAGATTTTCTGTGAAGATATTCTATATATACTCTAGAAGCATTATAATTTTAGCCTTCACATTTAGTTCTATGATAATCCTTAATTTAATTCTTTATAAGGTGTGAGGTAACAATTCCTTTCATCCTTTCCCCCATATGGATAACAGCTTTCCCAGTATCATTTGTTGAAAAGACTTAAATTGACTATATAAATGTGGATATATTCTGGGACCCTATATTTCTGTTCCAGTGATTTAATCTAATGCCACTAAATTATATAACCATATTAATCAATCTAATGCATTGATTAAGATTAGTATGGCTGTGTAATGAGTCTTGAAATTGGATAGCATTAAGGCCTTGAACTTTGTTCCTCTTCCTTAAGATGTTTTGGGTATTCTAGGTTTTTTGCATTTCCATATATATTTTAGAGTCAGCTTGTCGGTTTCTTTAAAAAGGCCTGTTGGACTTATGATTGTAATTGCACTGAATCTACAAATTAATTTGAGGAGAATTAACATCTAAGCAATACTAAATCTTCCAATCCATGAACTGAGTATATATTTCCATTTATTTAGATCTTCTTTAATTTCTCTCAGTAACATTTTATAGTTTTTAGCATATTGGTTTTGTATGTCATTTAGTTATTTATTCCTATGTATTGATAGTTCTTTGTTATTACAAACTGACTTTTAAAATTCCATTTTAAAATTGTGTGCTATGAGTTTATAAGAATTTCATTGGTTCTTATCTAATGACCTAATATCCTGTGGCCTTGCTAAATTTACTTACGATTTGACAAAGATAGGATTTGCCAGGTAGGTAGCCAGATTGAATAGAATCAGTTTTAATTCTTCCTTTTCAATTTGGAAAACCTTTATTTCCTTTTCTTACTTTATTGCATTGGCTAGGACCTCTAATGCAGTGTTGAAGAGGAGTGAGATTACATATTCCAGCTTTTTTCTTATCTGACATGCATTGTATTTTGTTTATCTCACAGCTCAGAAAGGCCTTACTGACTGTTCTATCTGAAATACATCTTCCTCTTTTTATCATTATCTCAGCATCATATTTAATTACTTTATATTCCTTGTTATAAATTGTATGGGTTTATTTCTTTGTTATCTGTCTCTTACACTAATCCATAAGCCCCGTATTGGAAAAACACTGTTTTCACATTTACATCGTCAGTGAGTAACACAGTGGCTCTTAGTAGATACTCAGTAAATGTTTTCTAGAATTAGTCAATATTGGGAGGAAGTTTTAGCAGTTATGCAGTCTACTCTCCTTCGTAGTGTCTTAATCTCCTTGGTAAAACTGAGGACAACTATTTTTTCTTGCAAGAACATTTTCATATTTCTCTTTTCACCTTTCTAATTTTTAGGAGATTTCAAATTTTCTCATAGAAACCACTTGTATTTAATACTTTCAAAAGCTCTTAACTTACATTTTATAAAAAGCAATACAATTCTTTCTACTAATTTTTGAAAAATTATCATGATGGCAAATTGGGATAGTTTGCCTTTCCTGGATGTTACATACACTAAAAAGTTAATCAATATTTAGCATTTTGCAGTGGTTCAAATACAGAAACAAAGTAAACACATTTCATAGATATCTACTAAGCAGGTGTTGGGCCACTATTTTTTACTCTTTAAGATCTGGAGAAATTGCAATGATGAAGTGAGCTTGTTAGGCAAAGTATTTCCTTATTTTTGCCTCATATATTTTGCCCTAATCTAGGCCATGCTTCATTTGCTTTTTATATAATTTAAGGCTGATGAAGGTAAGTTGCGTTCAGCCTAGGACATTTAGGAGGTCCTAGTGATTTAGGATTTAGCCAAAAGGCAAATATCTTTCTTCCTTCTGCTCCATTTTAACAGCTCCATTTAAACATCTGATAGAAGGTAAAGCTTCAGTTTATGTGCACACAGGAGGAAAATAATATTTTGTGTTTCCTATAGTGTGTTAAACTAAGTCCTTGGCTTATTCTACCGATCGACAATGGAAATTTCCTTAAAGAAGTACGTAAACACATTCTAAGCTGGGTGCTCATTCATTCAACTCCCTCTTTCCCTCATCTCTCTTTCTGTCCTCTTCCTTTCTTCTTTCCCCCCACTTCTCTCCCTCTTCTTGTACCTATTCTCTCTCTTCTACCTTTTTTCCTTTGTTCTCGCTCCTGAGCTCTGTCTTTGTCACAGTCAATCCTCTTGTGCAAATGTAGTAGAGAATAAACACCTGTACCCTATGCATTGCAGCTTACATTGTAGTGGGAGAGGTAGACAGTAAAGAAGCAAATATAAACATGTGACAATTTTTGCTCATCATAAGTGCTACAAAGTGTTTTGTGGTGTGTGTGTGTGAATGGATGCGAGATAGACAGCAGGACAGTGAGAATGAATGAGAATCATGAAAGGCCTCCTCAAGGAAAGGGGTATTTTAAGTGAGCTAGTGAGCTATTTGTCTAGAAGATCCAGGACAAGTGTGTGAGACAGTGGGAATAGCCGATAAGAAACCCTGAGAAGGGAATGAGCTTGGTGTTAGAGAAACTACAGTACAGAAGCTTGGCCTAAGTGAAGTGAGCTTGGGGAGAGCACTGTGAGATGAGGCCAGAGAAGGAAATGGTGACTCCAGAGGGTGTGGGTAGGGTGTGGGTAGGCTGTGGTGAAGAGTTTCAGTTTGATTCCAAGTATAGCCAAAAGACAGTGGTCCATGTGTGGCATTATTTCATTTTGTCATTTAGACATTTTGAAAACATCTCTAATTTGATCAAAATACTTAAGTTCAAATTCTCATGTTAGTTTTCTCTTCCAGAAATAGAAAAAGAAATACATGTGGCAAAAACTGACAACATTGAAAAAAGATGAACAAATCTACAATTACAAATGGAGAGTTCAACACTTCACTGTTGATGATGGATAGAAAAAATAGACAGATGGCCAGGCGTGGTGGCTCACGCCTGTAATCCCAGCACTTTGGGAGGCCGAGGCGAGCAGATCACCTGAGGTCAGGAGTTCGAGACCAGTCTGACCAACATGGTGAAACCCCATCTCTACTAAAAGTTCAAAATTAGCCGGGCATGGTGGTGGGTGCCTGTAATCCCAGCTGCTCGAGAGGCTGAGGCAGGAGAATTACTTGAACCTGGGAGGCGGAGGTTGCAGTGAGACAAAATCTCGCCATTGCACTCCAGCCTGGGCAACAGAGCAAGACTCTGTCTCAAAACAAACAACAAACAAACAAACAAACAAAAGAGAATAAATAGACATTCAGTAAAGATTCAGAGGATGATCTTTTATTTTGATGTATTTAGGGAGTACAAGTGCAATTTTGTTACATGGATACATTGCATAGTGGTGAACTCTGAGCTTTTAGTGCACATTGTACCCAGTGTGTGATTTTTTCATGGCTTACTCCTCTCCTATCCTCCTGCCTTTTGGAGCTTCCAGGGTCTATTATTTTACTCCCTGTGTCCACGTGTACCCATTGTTTAGCTCCCACTTGTAAATGAGAACCTGCAGTATTTGACTCTCTGTTTCTGACTTACTTCACTTAGGATAATGGCATTCAGTTCCATTTGTGTTGCTGCAGAGGACCATCTTGAACAACTCTATCAAGCCTACTTGGTTTAATTGCCTTTGTATTCTTTTAAATGAAATACTCCACCCTACAAGAACAGAATGCACATTTTTTTCAAGTGCCATACAGCATTCACCTAGATAGACTAAAAGTTTCAATGCATTTAAAAGCATTAAAATCATACCAAGCATGTTCTCTGACCACAAACAGAGCTAAACAGAAATCAGTGTCTGAAAAATCCCCAAATATTTTGAAATTAAACTACACCCTTCTGAAGGACTCACAGATCAAAGAAGAAATAACAAGGGAAATTAGGAAATCCTTTGAAATGAATGAAAATCAAGAAACAATCATTACTCTTAAAATCAAAATACTAACATACAAACAGGTAGAGATGTATCCTTCCCATTTGCCTGCTTCTTGAATTTCCTACTTCCTGCCTATGTTGGGGTCATCGCAGTTTCTCCGTGGGAGGAGCGTGGCTGTGCTCCCCCTGCAGGTGTGCGCCTGACCCTGGTAAAGTCTGGCTGTGCCTATTTAGCTAGTACTCTTCATCATTCTACTCTAGTTTGAGTGAACGAACGCTTACCATTTTCAAAGGCCATATTCCAGGAACTATGGAGGGGAATTTATAGATCAGTCACAGACCAGTTCAGGTTACAAGATCATTATGCTAATGTTAATTAAAATCTCATCACAGCCACTTCCCTTTTCAGTCCCACCTGGGGAATTCTGGTCCACTTCATCTCTATGTGGTAGACTTTGTGAGTCTTTCTTCAGTTCCTATCTGCGGCTTCTGTTTCTGCGAACTCTCCATGTAATTGTTTTGACTTTTTGGAATTTTATAATCTTCAAGTATCTCTACCTTCAGTCTGGTATCAGCTTGTACTATTCAAGTTTGTTTATCTACGCGTGACCATTAGGCATTAAGCTGGGCACTAGGATTTCAAATGGAATGGAAACCTTATAAATCAGGTAATTAATTAGTGTGTGGTAAATATTTAGGCAGAATGTTGGAAAGGCTAAGTAAACAAACATTCATTCAATGCACATTTTTTGACCACCTAGTGTGTACCAGGCATTGTGCAATAGGGGCTGTCTCATCAGAGAAGACTTCAGAGCACAGGTGGCCTTTGAGTTCAATTCTGGTTATTTTAGGAATTTTCAAGATACAGAGAGGGGCGTGGTATTCTAGGCAAAGATATTTAAAGGTGAGGCATGTAGTTGTGAAGGAGTAAAGAATGACCTGGGAATGGGTAATCTGCTCTGGCACTAGGTATTTGGTAGGGACTTGGAAATAGTGAGTAAGTGGCAAGAGAAGGGACTAGAAAGGTGTGGGAAGTTCTTTTTGGAAGTTTTTGTTTTTGTTTTTAGGGAGTTTAGTCCTATTTTAGTGGGCATAGTGTTTATTAGTGTCTTGGTGATTCTCACCAACACTTTCATACTGTCTGTATCTCTTATTCCTTTGGTTGTTATTTTGGTCACTACAATGGTCAGCGGCTCCAAGTGGCAGTCGTGAAAGTCAGCTCTGTTGTATCATACTTTTGTAGAAAGTGGGGAGTGGGGAGGGGGGAACATGAATAGGGAAGGAATCCTGAAGCAATGAGCCAAGTATGTGGTATTTTTCTGCCCAGAGTATTTCCTTCTAGGAATTAATTAATTCACTAGTTTCTTGAAATTTTTTTAAAAAAAAGTAGAGGAGGAAGAGGTTGAGGTATAAACACATTGCTTTGAAAACACCCTTGTGGGATAAAATTTCAATTAATTGCCCACCCTGAAATTTTTTATTTTTTTCCTTTAGGTTTCTTGCTATTTAAAGATTTTTGTTTGAATGAAATTAATGAAGCTGTACCTCAGGTGAAGTTTTATGAAGAGGTAAGAAGTAACTGTTTTACTGATGCTTTTCTTTCAAAAGCATATTTAAACTGTACTTTGGAACATATTAAGACTACTCAATATCTTATAAATATTTAGAAATTCATTGAAAGTAATTAGTAGTGCAAAATATAGTATCAAGTTGGAGAAGCTAACAGGTATAAAAAGCTGAGCATGCCATAAAAGTCGCATTCTTAAAGGCTTCAGAGTGCTATGGAAGCAGTGAGGGACAGTTGGACTAAAGTTCCGGAGACGGGAGGCTCATCCAGAGCTGCACCAAGGAGCGCCAGGTATTTTCTTTTCTGTGGAAGCGTGCTAGTTCTGGAGATGTGAGCAGAGGCAGAGGACTGCTATTAGCTTTGAAAGAGATACTAGCCAAGGTTTTCTGGTCATACTGGATTGACAAATTGGATATTTGGTTGGGGGTGTGATGGGGCACTCAAATGCATGACCGATTTTCCCCATACAACATTTGGTGAAATCTGAGGTTGGAGGGGAGCTGAAGAGAGAGGCCAGAAACTTCTGGAAGGCACATTGAAATCTCCTACAGCCTTACAGTGCCTAGGAAACAGACCTGCTGGAGGCTGGAGGCTGGAAACAGAATGGGCGAGAGGTGAAAACCCTAGAGGAAGTGGTCTGGTGACACTGAGTATCTACAGCTACTTTTCACCCAGGGTGTCTGTTGATGTCAGATGTAGCTGGCAGATGAGCATCCAGGCTTGGCTGCTTCTGGGAGACAAAAAATACAGAAAAGGTTTCTGGAGCTAGAATTTCAAAATAAGACTAGAGGAGAGCCCCACGTATGAGATTAGTCACCCTCTCAAAACACATGCCAAGTTTTCAAGCTGAGTGGGGTGGGAGGCCAGAGAGCTAAGCTGAAAACTTGTTATGGGCAGAACTGAATCCAGTGCTAAGGAAATAAAAGTCTCTCCTTGAACTCCATGGAGGGCATGCCTTAGAAACAGGGTCAAGGCAGAAGCAGACGGGGTACTACAAAAATGACAACCCAACCTAGCGCCATCCCTTATTGGATGATGAGCTCCCTCCTTACCTGCTTACCAGAGTACAAAGGGAACCCTTTTCTGTCTTTTTTATAGGTAGGCAGTAACATTATATAAGGACTGTGTAGTGTTTAGCATACAGTAAAGAATTATGAGACATGCTAAGAAGCAAGATCATGTGAATCATAAACAAGGCGATAAAAGCAGACCAGCAGGTGAGTCAGATATTGGAGTTAGCAGACAATAAAATAACTCTGAATCATATGTTCAAGAAAAAAGAGAAAAAGATGGACAAAATAGATGAAGGGATACATAATTTCAGGATAATTTGAATTTATTATGAAGACTTAAACACTTTAGAACAGAAAGTACTATATTTGAAATTAGAACTAATGGTTCAGTTCAATAGCAGATTGGTTAGAGTTCAAGACAAAATAAATAGGAAGGCGGGTCAGTGGATAATCTCAAACTGAAGCACAGAGAAAAGGAATCAAAAAAAGAAACAGGAACATTAGAGACACATGAGACATTCTTAAAAGATCTAACACATGTAGGTTTGGAGTTTCAGAAAGAGAAGGGAGAGAATAGGGCAAAAGCAATATTTGAAAAGATAATACTAAGAATTTTACAGGCCAGGCATGGTGGCTCATGCCTGTAATTCTAGCACTTTGGGAGGCTGAGGCAGGCAGATCGCGAGGTCAGGAGATCAAGACCATCCTGGCTAACACGGTGAAACCCCATCTCTACTAAAAATACAAAAAATTAGCCAGGCGTGGTGGCAGGCGCCTATAGTCCCAGCTACTCGGGAGGCTGAGGGAGGAGAATGGCATGAACTCGGGAGGCGGAGCTTGCAGTGAGCTGAGATCGCACCACTGCACTCCAGCCTAGGCAACACAGCGAGACTCTGTCTAAAAAAAAAAGCCATGGTGAACGGTGGGGAAGACACAATACTTTTAAAGAGCAACAATTTGACTGACTGACATCTTAAGAAAAATGGTTTTTAAAAAAGACAGTGAGGCTGGGCACAGTGGCTCACGCCTGTAATCCCAGCACTTTGGGAGGTCAAGGCGGGCGGATAACGAGGTCAGGAGTTCAAGACCAGCCTGACCAACATGGTGAAACCCTGTATCTACGAAAAATACAAAAATTAGCCAGGCATGGTGCACACCTGTAATTGCAGCTACTCAGGAGACTGAGGCAGGAGAATCACTTGAACCCGGGAGGCAGGAGTTGCAGTGAGCTGAGATGGTGCCATTGCATGCCAGCCTGGGTGACAGAGGGATACTTTGTCTCAAAAAAAAAAAAAACAATGAAATGACCATCGTTAAAGGAGAGAGAGATAATTGCCAGCCTAGAATTCTATTCCCAGCAAAAATTTCCTTCAAAAATGGGGGACGAGGAGGTGGAGGAAGGAGAGGGCCCCGGGGCCTCCCCTCCACCCACCGCCCCCTCCCACCACCCCGAGCTGCAGCAGCTGGAGGACAGATTTGATAATGGGCTGCATTAAAAGCAAAGAAAATGAAATTCCAGCCATTAAATACCTGAAAATACTCCAGAGCCTGTCAGTACAAGGGTGAGCCATAGGAGCAGAACCTGCTGCAGTGTCACCATGTCCGTCATCTTCAGCAAAGGGAACAGCAGTTAATTTCAGCAGTCTTTCCATGACACCATTTGGAGGATCCTCAGGGGTAACACCTTTTGGAGGTGCATCTTCCTCATTCTCAGTGGTGCCAAGTTCATATCCTGCTGGTTTAACAGGTGGTGTTACTATATTTGTGGCCTTCTATGATTATGAAGCTAGAACTACAGAAAACCTTTCATTTAAGAAGGGTGAAAGATTTCAAATAATTAACAATACGGAAGAGACTGGTGGAAAGCAAGATCAATCGCTACAGGAAAGAATGGTTATATCCTGAGCAGTTATGTAGCGCCTGCAGATTCCATTCAGGCAGAAGAATGGTATTTTCGCAAAATGGGGAGAAAAGATGCTGAAAGATTACTTCTGAATCCTGGAAATCAATGAGGTATTTTCTTAGGAAGAGAGTGAAACGGCTGGTCGTGGTGGCTCACGCCTGTAATCCTAGCACTTTAGGAGTCCAAGATGGTCGAATCACCTGAGGCCAGGAGTTCTAGACTAGCCTGGCCAACATGGTGAAACCCCTGTCTCTACTGAAAAAAAAAAAAAAAAAAAGCAAAATTAGCTGGACGTGGTGGTGAGTGTCTGTAATCCCAGCTACTCAGGAGGCTGAGGCAGCAGAATCACTTAAACCTGGGAGGCGGAGGTTGCAGTGAGCCAAGATCATGCCACTGCACTCCAGCCTAGGCAACAAGAGCAAAAACTCCATCTGAAAAACAAACAAACAGGGCCAGGCGCGGGGTCTCAAGCCTGTAATCCCAGCACTTTGGGAGGCCAAGACGGGTGGATCACGAGGTCAGGAGATCGAGACCATCCTGGCTAACACAGTGAAACCCCGTCTCTACCAAAAAATACAAAAAAAAAAAAATAGCTGGGCGAGGTGGCAGGCACCTGTAGTCCCAGCCACTCGGGAGGCTGAGGCAGGAGAATGGCGTAAACCCGGGAGGCGGAGCTTGCAGTGAGCTGAGCTCCGGCCACTGCACTCCAGCCTGGGCGACAGAACGAGACTCCATCTCAAAAAAAAAAAAACAAGCAAACAAAACAAAAATGAGAGAGTGAAACTACCGAAGGTGCTTATTCCCTCTCTATTCATGATTGGGATGAGGTAAGGGGTGACAATGTGAAACACTACAAAATTAGGAAACTTGTCAATGGTGGATACTATATCACAACCAGAGAACAATTGGATACTCTGCGGAAATTGACAAAACACTACACAGAACATGCTGATAGTGTATGCCACAAGTTAACAACTGTGTGTCCAACTGTGAAACCTCAGACTCAAGGTCTAGCAAAAGATGCTTGGGAAATGCCTTGAGAATTTTGCGGCTAGAGGTTAAACTAGGACAAGGATGTTTTGGCAAAATGTGGATGGGAACATGGAATAGAACTACAAAAGTAGCAATCAAACACTAAAACCAGGCACAATGATGCCAGAAACTTTCCTTCAAGAAGCTCAGATTATGAAAAAAAAAAAAAAAAAAAAAAAGACATGGTAAACTTGTTCCACTATATACTGTTGTTTCTGAAGAGCCAATTTACATTGTCGCTGTATTTATGTCAAAAGGAAGCTTATTATATTTCCTTAAGGATTGAAGGAAGGAGAATGGACAGTATTTCAAGCTTCTACACATGGTTGATATGGCTGCTCAGATTGCTGATGGTATGGCATATATTGAAAGAATGAACTATATTCACCGAGATCTCCGGGCTGCTAATATTCTTGTAGGAGAAAATCTTGCGGGCAAAATAGCAGATTTTGGTTTAGCAAGGTCAATTGAAGATAACGAATACACAGCAAGACAAGGTGCAGAATTTCCAATCAAATGGACAGCTCCTGAAGCTGCACCGTATGGTGGGTTTACAATAAAGTCTGATGTCTGGTCATTGGGAATTCTACAGACGGAACTGGTAACAAAGGGCAGAGTGCCATATCCAGGTATGGTGAACCGTGAAGTACTGGAACAGGTGGAGCAAGGATACAGGATGCCCTGCCCTCAGGGCTGTCCAGAATCCCTCCATGAATTGATGAATCTGTGTTGGAAGAAGGACCCTGATGAAAGACCAACATTTGAATATATTCAGTCCTTCTTGGAAGACAACGTCACTGCTACAGAGCCATAGTACCAGCTGGGAGAAAACTTATAATTCAAGTAGCCTATTTTATATGTGCATATCTACCAAAATATCAAGAACCTGTGTAGAGTTTCTACAGGGATCAAAAGAAGAGTATCTTCTTTACTCTGCACATTTTTAATGGTAAACTGGAATCCCAGATATGGCTCTACAAAACCACTTTTTTTTTTCTTCAAGTATTAAACTCTAAAGTACCAATGATGAATTTTCCAACCGATTTCAGGGTCCAAAGAAAATAGAGCTAAGATACTGATTACAATGTGGGTGATAGCATGGTAATGAAGGACACTGAGACTACTGCTTATAAATCATTTCCTTTCTTTTCTTCCCCAAAGTCAGAATTGCTCAAAGAAAATTGTTGTTATAGATAAAACTTGAGAGATAAAAAGCTATACCATAATAAAATCTAAAATTAGATTTTAGACCAAATAATTCCATTCCAGTTTTTTAAAGTTTCTTGCATTTATTATTCTCAAAAGTTTTTTCTACAGTCAGTAGGCAATCTTAATATATGCCTCCTTTTGCATGGACATGGGCCAGGTTTTTCAAAAGGAATATAAACAGGATCTCAAACTTGATTAAATGTTAGACCACAGAAGTGGAATTTGAAAGTATAATGCAGTACATTAATATTCATATTAATAGAACTGAAAAGTAGAATAATAAATTTTTCACTTCACTCATTTTCTGAAGTTTGGCTTAGAATAATGAAGGTAACTAGAAAGTGACTTAATCTTGTGTGAGGTTGCATTGATATTTTTGTTTTGTTTTGTTTTTTGAGATGGAGTCTTGCCCTGTTGCCCAGGCTGAAGTGCATTGGTGCCATACCAGCTCACTGCAACCTCTGCCTCCCTAGTTCAAGCGATTCTCCTGCCTCAGCCTCCTGAGTAGCTGGGATTACAGGTAGCACCCTGTAATCCCAGCTCCCTGAGTAGCACCTGCCACCACACCTGGCTAATGTTTTTATATCTTTAGTAGAGACAGGGTTTCACCATGTTTTCCAGGCTGGTGTTGAACTCCTGACCTCATGATCTGCCCGCCTCGGCCTCCCAAAGTGCTGGGATTACAGGCGTGAGCCACCATGCCCAGTGACTTTTTAAGGCAATATATAATTGAAACTGTACTATCCAATCCAAGGGGAAATCTTTTAATCTTTAGATAACATGCAGAGTAAGACCCAGCATTTAAAAAGCCCTTTTGAAAAAGTAGACTTGGTACTGTGAGATATTGCTAGTATGTCCTTATGGTGATGGGTGCCACAAAGAGAAAATACGACCGGATCGGGGACTTGAACGCACTTTTGCTCAGGTTGAAATAGATGAACAGAGGCCGGGCGCGGTGGCTCATGCCTGTAATCCAGCACTTTGGGAGGCTGAGGCGGCCGGATCACAAGGTCAGGAGATTGAGACCATGGTGAAACCCCGTCTCTACTAAAAATGCAAAAATTTAGCCGTGCGAGGTGGCGGGCGCCTGTAGTCCCAGCTATTCAGGAGGCTGAGGCAAGAGAATGGCGTGAACCCGGGAGGCGGAGCTTGCAGTGAGCTGAGATCTGGCCACTGCACTCCAGCCTGGGCGACAGAGCGAGACTCCGTCTCAAAAAAAAAAAAAAAAAAAAAAAAAAGAAATAGATGAACAGAGAGGGAACCGTATTTAAAAGAAATATGAGAAAAGAAAATGTGAAACTTTTACAAGAAGAGGGATGGAATGTAATGTTTAGTGTTGATGTCATGGAGTGACAATATGGCATTGCTGGCATCCAAAGCTCCTCACTTAGCTATCTTCTGAGGCTTTTAAGAGTTATAAGGTATAACTAACTATAAAACTAATTTTTCTTACACACTAAATGGGTATTATTTGTTCAAAATAGTGAAGTTACGGCTTCACATTCATTCCAGTGGGATACAGCTTTTATGCAAAACATTTTCAAAATTCCAGTTTTCAAATCATGTTTGAATCTGCATTCACTTTTAAAGTCTGCTTAATGGGGCCGGGCGCGGTGGCTCAAGCCTGTAATCCCAGCAGTTTGGGAGGCCAAGACGGGCGGATCACAAGGTCAGGAGATTGAGACCATCCTGACTAACACGGTGAAACCCCGTCTCTACTAAAAAATACAAAAAACTAGCCGGGCGAGGTGGCGGGCGCCTGTGATCCCGGCTGCTCGGGAGGCTGAGGCAGGAGAATGGCGTAAACCTGGGAGGCGGAGCTTGCAGTGAGCCGAGATCCGGCCACTGCAGTCCAGCCTGGGCGACAGAGCAAGACTCCGTCTCAAAAAAAAAAAAAAAAAAAAAGTCTGCTTAATGTGGTCATTTTTCCCCCTTTAGAATATATTAAATAGTTGATTTGGGGAGGAAAACTTGTTCTGAATATTAACAGTGGTGAAAAGAGGACAGTTTTTGCCCTGAAGTGCAAAAGTTAAACATACAAAATAAGACTATTTTTAAGAGTCACTCAAAAATTTCAAAATACAAATTTGAATAGCAGCATTAGTGGTATAAGTGTCTAGCAAAGGAAAAATTGAATCTAATAAATAAAATGAAGGTCTGGTGTGTATGTTATAAAATACTCTCATACAGTCACACCTTAAATTAAGCCTTATACTAGGTTTCTCTGTTTTCAGGATATAATTCTTAACTATCATTATTTACCTGATTTAATCATTAGATTTGAAATTCTGTGCCATGGCATATATGTTCAAATTCAAACCATTTAAAAATGTGACAGATGGACTTCATGTAAATTGGCACTGGTTCTGGTACTAAAAATTGTAGTTGTTTTTTCTGTTTACGTATCCTGCTTAGTATTGACTCTCTCTACCAAGAGGGTTTCCTAAGAAGAGTGACATCATTATTTCCTCTTGTCAACAACTTGTGACATGAGATTTTTAAAGGGCTTTCTGTGAACTATGATATTGTAATTTTTCTAAGTATATTCAAAAGGGTAACAAAATTATGTTTATATACTAAATCTGATCAGGAAAGTAAGCCAGGAAAAGTTGATGGTATTCATTAGGTTTTAACTGAATGGAGCAGTTCCTTATATAATAACAATTGTATAGTAGGGATAAAACACTAATTTAATGTGTATTCATTTTAAAGTGTTCTGTATTTTTAAATTGCCAAGAAAAATAAACAACTTTGTACATTTGAAGAGTTTTTCCAACAGCTTTTCATCTTCAGTGGCTTAATGTGGAAGTTAACCTTTACCAAAAAAGGAACTTGGCAAAAACAGCCTTCTAGCGCACTTTTTAAAATGAATAATAGTAGCCTAAACTTAATATTTTTATAAAGTATTATAATATTGTTTTGTGGATAATTGAAATAAAAAATTCTCATTAAGAAAATGAAGTGATATAAAGATATAGTTAGACAAACAAAAGCTGAGGGATTTGTCAATAGTGGACCTGCATGACAGGAAATACTAAAGGGAAGTACTTTAGTCAGAAGAATAATGATTCAGATGGAGATACAGGAAGAAATGGACAGCATGAAGGGTAAATATGTATGTAAAATGTAAATGAATATTGACTGTATAAAACAATAATATCGTGTTTCTCGAGCTTAAAATAATTTAGAACTAAATTTCATGACAGTAGCAGAAAAAGCAGGGGAGGTTTATAAAGTTAATATTTTAAGGTTCTAGGATTATTGGGGATTAGTGTAAGTAATAATTTTAGTATAAGTAATAATTTCCATTGGATTATAATCAGGGATGTTTATTTTAATTTCTAAGGTAATTTATAAAAAAATAGTATATATAGCCATGCGCTGCATAATGATATTGGGCCGACAAAAGACCATATATATGACAGTGATCCCAGAAAATTATAATACTGTATTTTTACTGTACCTTTTCTTTGCTTGGATATACTTACCATTGTGTTACAGTTGCCTACAGTATTCAGTACAGTCACATGCTGCGCAGGTTTGAATCCTAGGAGCAATAGGCTACATCATATGGCCTAGGGGTGTAGTAGGTATACCATGTAGGTTCTTGTAAGCATGCTCTATGATGTTCACACAATTATGAAATTTCCTATTGACACATTTCTTAGAATGTATCCCTGTCATTAAGCTCCACATGACTGTATATCTAACAAGTTAAAAGAGGGAAAAATTAAATAAAGTAACATTTGCTAATCAACAGAAGGGCAAAAAAAGGAATATAGGTAGGGCATAAAATAAGTGGGTCAAATTGCAAACAAAGAGTAAGTAGCTACAAATCTATTTAAGTAATTACATTTCATGTAAAGGACTAAATACTCTAAGTAAAAGATGAGGTTTTTCAGCCTGGATAAAGAACCGACCCTCCCCCAATATACTGCTTACAAGAGATATAGTTTAAACAGAGGGATGGAAAAGATGATATAATACAAACACTAACCAAAGCAAAGCCAGCGTAAGTACACTAATATCAGGCAAACTATGCAATAATGCTGCTTTGAAATAAAGATGTATTTCTTAATGATAACAGGGTCAATCCAACAAAAAGATATCACAAACTGAAATCTGTATGTTACAAATAACATCACTTCAAATAATAAAAAGCAAAAATTGGCAGATACAAAATGACAAATCTATAATCCCATTGGGAGATATTAACACATACCCTTCTACAGCTTGTAGAACAGACAAAAAAATTAGTAAGGATATAGAAGATCCTAATAGATCATGAGTAAATTTGACCTAATTGACATATGTAAAATGCTGCACCTAGCAAAAATAGAATTCACTTTCTTTTTTCTTTTTTTTTTGAGATGGACTCTTGCTCTGTTGCCCGGGCTGGAGTGCAGTGACGTGATCTCGACTCACTGCAACCTGTCTCACGGGTTCAAGCGATTCTCCTGCCTCAGGCTCCCGAGTAGCTGGGATTGCAGGTGCCCACTACCACGGTCAGCTAATTTTTGTATTTTTAGCAGAGACGGGGTTTCACCATGTTGACCCAGGCTGGTCTCGAACTCCTGACCTTGTAATCTGCCCGCCTCAGCCTCCCAAAGTGCTGGGATTACAGGCGTGAGCCACCGGCACCCAGCCCACATTCTTTAAAGTACACATGGAGCATCAGAATAGATCATGTGCTGAGTCCTAAAGAAAGCTTCTACAAATTTCATGATTGAAATTGCTTCGAGTATGTTCTCTGACAACAGTAGAATTAAGCTCAAATTTAATAACAAGAGTTAAACTAATGAATCCTTAGCTACCTGAAAATGAATATACTTCTAAACAATTTGTAAGTCAAAGAGGAAAGTAAAGTAGAAATTAGAAACTATTTTTAATGAAAATATATTTAAGAAATGATATATACCATTATTATTAGTGTGGTGTATCTTTATCCTAAAACATTTTAAATGGTCAAAAGAAAGCATAGCATGACTGGGCCTGCCTGATATAAGTCATCCTTGTAAAAATTTGAAAATTGGAGGAATATTCTTTTCCTTCTCATTCATATATGAAAATATACATAAAAATATACATACACATGAAAACTTAAACAATTATGTTAATGTATTTTTAGGAAGAAGGGTCAAATTATGATGTACTTTTACCATAATGTAAAAAAAGTAAGCTAAATCCAAAAGGATTTTACTCAGTATAAAGTGACCTTATTATTTCAGTCTGAATCATAATCAGGCCTTTTATCTGGATACGTATCACAGCTTGATCTGTCATAAAAAATTTCTTTCTTGTGTTTCTAAAAACTTCAACTCTCCCATTTCAGCATTTACTAAGTCACCTTGTCAAACACAGAGAAATCTCCTTTAGCAGATAATTTTTGCTGGGTTGAAACAGATGGGCAATCTACTTGTGGTTATTTCCTAAGTACTTATTGCAGATACGGTGGTGATTGCTGCTGATGCATTTCCATTTGAACTTGAAGCATTGGTGTTTCTCTTAGTTGGCGTCCTCCCCAGCTCTTCTCACCTCTCTTCTGGCTTGGCACATGGTGGGTCTGGCTCATCAGATGATCCCCTTGGAGGATGCTGCAAAACTCCTCAGCAACTTGCTCTGTGTTCTTTCACTGAAGATATCCTCCACTCTTGGGGCTCAAGTGCATTTCTCTAATTAAATTAGTGCAGCCTTTACACATTGAAGTTACCAGTAATTCTTCTCTGACCCCTCATTTTTGTCAGTTTAGTAATTTTCCTTTAATTTCTGCTTGTTGATTTGTGACCCCAATATCTAGAAAGCTCTCGTCAGGTATCTTGAAATGTACATTTTGTACATTGTTTTTCCACTTCCCTGTGTCCCCAAACAGTTACCCATTTCTCATGTTAAAGTTCTAACTGCGTATCCTGGCATTCAGAGTAGCTTTACATTACTTATTACCTACCTCTCCCTGTTTATTTTTCACTATCTTCTTACACAGAATGTCTACACTGGCCAAACCTGACTAACCGGCATTCCCCAAATCCAAGCCTGTTCTTTTTGTTACTTTACTGTGTCCTTTCCCCAGCTTAGAATGCTGCTTCTTCACTTGTTGGAAGCCTAGCTTTCTGTAAGGTCTAGCTCAATATGGAAAATTTCTACATTTTCTAGCAAGTCTGTTTATGCAGCTGTTTCCGTCTTCTGTGATGGCTGACTCCTCTGATTCTTACACTGTTGTCTAATGCTCATGTCATGCCTACCATGCGCCTGCTGCTTGTGTGTGTGGTCAGCATTTTCATCTCGACCATTATTTGACTCATCAGCAGAAGACCTAGCTAGGATCTAGGTGCAACGGTGCCTCTCATCCGCCGTGGCATATGGGGCATATGATTCATTAAACCCTGAAGTATCTACCTTATATCAGACCCTGAGCTTACAAATGCAGACTCTGTCCCTGTACTTGAGGCTCTCATAGTATGAGGGCTTCATATCTGAGCTTCAGTTACCTCATCTATAAAGTGAGGCTAGTCATCGTCTCCTGCTCACTTCACAGGCTGTGAGGTTCAAATAGGACACCAGGTGAACAATTGCTTTCAAAACCGTAGTATCTATAATATGCTCTTCCGTTCTGTGCAGCATAGTGGTTCAGAGTTCTAGGTGCTGAACTCTGCCTGCCTGGATTTGAACTCTACTACTTACTAATTGTGTAAACTTGGGAAAGCTTTTCTCTACCTGGGATTCCTCAGCTAAGAATTGGAATGATTGTGGTACCTGTCTTGTAGGGTGGTTGTGTGTATACGCAACACACATAGGACAGTGATGCCCCACAGTTACTGCTCCGTGTGTTGATTTATATGCTTCTTGTTCCAGTTAGATTTTGAGGCAGCTTATAAAAACATGTACATTATACCTAGATTTAAAAATAAATAATGGAAAAGAGAAAATAAATATTATTCCAAGGTAAAGTTACTATATAGATTTTTTTCACTGGTTCAACCAGTATTTATTTATTATTTTTAAAATTTTGAGACAGGGTCTCACTCTGTCACCCATGCTGGAGTGCAGTGGTGCAATCATGGCTCCCTCTAGTCTTGAACTCCTGGGCTCAAGTGAACCTCCTGCCGCAGCCTCCTGAGTAGCTTAGATAACAAGTGTGTACCACCACACCCAGATACTTTTTTTTATTTTAAAAATTTTTGTAGAGATGAGGTCTCACTGTGTTGCCCAGGCTGGTCTTGAATTTCTGGCCTTAAGTGATCCTCCCACCATAGCCTCCCAAAGTGCTGGGATTACAGGCATGAGCTACTATGCCTAGCATAACCAATATTTATTAAACACCAACATCATGCCAGACATTGTTCAGATGAACAGATACAAAGAACTGAGCTTTGAGCTTGTATTCTGGTTGAGAGAAACAGACAATAAACAAATATTAAATAAACAGGAAATGTACCCGAAAGTAAAAACTGCTATGTAATGACTCAAAACTTACTCAAAACTCGGCATATTGTATTGTGACTTTGGTGACTACTTTAGATTGATGGGTCAAAGACTGTCTAAGGAGATGACATCTCAACCCAGGTTTGATTGTTAAAGAGGTTGGTCTTTTGAAGATGGAAGCTGGGTGAGCGGGAGAGCATTTTAGGCTAAAGTCATGGCCAAAACAGAGCCCCTAACATGGTAGGAAAGAACTGGGCATGTCTAGGGAACTGAAAGAAAACTAGTGTAGTCTGGTTGTACTGCATGAAGAGAGGGGCAGGTAGTGTGAGATAAGATCAAGTTGAAGAGAGAGGCAGAGTTTTGGGGTCCAGAATAACACATTTACATTTTATTCTAATGCCTGTGGAAAAATTAAAACAGAGGAGTGTTAGGTGTCATGTTTTATAAGTATCAGTTAGGTCACGGTAATTGATATGATAGCTTCTACATCTCTTTTGATTTTATGTCTAGTTGTTCTATCAATTGCTGAGAAAAGGGTGTTAAAATCTTCAACTCTGATTGTAGAATGTCTGTTTCTTCTTTTATTTTGACCATTTTCTCCACATTTTTTTAAGCTCTGCTATTGAGTCCATAAACATTTTTGATTGTTGTATCTTTCCATATGAAATGTCTCTATCTTTGGTAATATTCTTTGTCTTGAAATTCACTTCACTGGATATTAATATAGATGTAGACACTTCAGTCTTCATATGCTTACTATTTTCATGATATGTCTTTTCTTATCATTCCACTATCAATTTGTTTTTATATATAAAGTGTGTTTCTTTTAGATGGATATAAAAGTGTCTTGATTATTTTTTCCCTCATTCCGACAGCTTCTGCTTTTTAACGAAGTAATTTTAGATATTGTATTTATCCTTTGTGGAGTTTGCTGAGTTTCTTGAATCTGTAAATTTATATATATTTTTCTTTACCAAATCTGGGAAAATTAGGGGCCATTACTTCTTAAAGGATTATTTTTCTACCTCAATCTTTCTTTCCTCTCCTTTTAAGACTGATTATATATATGTTTGATCTTTGGATATTATCTATCCTATGTATCCTGGATGCCCTGTCTGAGTTTTCCCCCAATATTTTTTCTTTCTTTTCTTTAGGTTGGATACTTCCTATGAATTTGCCTTCAAATTTATTGGCATTTTCTTTTGGCATCTCTAATCTGCTGTTACATCTATCCATTGAATGTTTTATTTCAGATACTCTATTTTTTACTTCTGACATTTTTATCTGGTTCTTTTCATAGTTATTTTCTGCTGCTATTTCCTATCTTTTTATTTGTTACATGAATATTTTCTGTTAACATCCTTTCTGTTATGTCCAGTTATAATAGCTGCTTTAAAATCCTTGTCTGATAATTCTAACATCTGGGCTATCTTAGATTGGTTTTCATTGATGGTTTGTCCTCTTGCATATGGGTCACATTTTCTGTTTCTTCATCTGTAGAATAATTTTAGCCTGTGTCTTGAACATGTGATTGATATATTGTGGATACTATAAACTCTGTTATGCTCCTGCAAGGGATATGGATTTTTTCGTTTGTTTGTTGAAGAATACAGTTAGCTTGGCTTACTCAGACTCTGAGCCCTGTCCTCTCTGCAGTGGGGGAAGATGAATCTTGTTCAGTTCTTTAAGGCTTAGCTAGGCTGCTTAGGGTCTGCCATGCTCATGTGTCATTATGGGGTCCACCAGGGATTTTGATGGGATTTATATGTAGAATTTTGGAGCTTTCCTTCTGTGGCTCTTTATTTTCCTCCAGGTTCTGTTGGATGCCCTTTTCCATTCTCTGCATACCTTTGGTGACTCTTCAGTGCTTATTGTTTGTGTGTGTCCAGAATTGTAGTTGTTATCTCAGGAGGATTGTTCTGTTAGGAGTTAATTGGTTCTTACCAGAAGCAGAGCCTGAGTTTGTGTTATATTTTGAATGTAAAGCAAACATGATTTGCTGATGAATTGGATGTAGAGGGTGGTGGCGGCAGGGGCGTGGCGAAAGAGTGGAATCATGATTATTCATTTTTTGGCTTAATCAACTGGGAGGATGATTTTACTCATTTTTGTGATAAAGAAGACGGGGAGAGGAGCCTGTTTGGCTGGAGTACAGAGGATGTGGAAGTTAAGGGTTTCGTTTAGACGTGTTAAATTTGAGATGCTTTCTAGATATTCAACTGGAAATGTCAAATAGCTAGTTAGATATTTAGTATCGGGAGTTCAGGAGTCCTAGAGATCCAGACTTACTCATCAGAATATAATTGATATTTGAAACCGTAGGACTAAATGGCTTTACCTAGGGAGAACTTAGCTGGTAAAGAAGGGGTGCCCCCAGCACCATGCTCTGAGGCAGTTCAGTATTTGGAAGTCAAGCAGAGGAGAGGAACTACGAAAGGAGACCAAGAAAGAGAAGCCTGGAGAGGATAGGTCACAGAAGTCAGAGAAGAATGTTTCAAAGAAGGCGTCAGTGGACAGCTGAGTTGAATGCTGCTGAGAAGTCAATAAGGTGAAGGACGAAAGAGAGAGCATTGGATTGGGCCAGGCAGAGATGACTTCACTAGACCATGTCACTGCAATGGTGGTGGAACAAAGGATGGACGCAGAAGCGGAGACTGTGACACCTGTGGACCAAAAGTGCTTGCTCTTAGGGCTCAGGTTATTTAGGCTTCCAGTTCAGCTGGGAGCTGTGTAACCACCAAAGCAGAGAGGGACCACTGGTCTGTGAATATTTATTATTGATGATAATGTTTCTATCCTGCAGCAGGGAAGACTTTTCACCTTGAACTTAGACCTTTCCCCGCCCAGGTTACCTGGACAACCAAACTTCCGGGATCAGAAATGGCATTTGCTACATATATGCTGCAATAGGACATCTGTTTAGAGCTGTTGGGAGTCGACTGCATGGTCTTTAATCAGTGGTCTTACTGATTATAGAAAGTGAATACCAAATTACAGCCACAGATGCTTTAGGCTCTTACTTTGCCTTCTAAGAGCTACCTTTTCTGTTGTTCAAGTTGGAGCTTAGAAGGCACAAGGCTCTTAGTAAAGACAGTGTTGTGGTTCAGAGCATCATTTACCCAGAAATGATGGGATTTGACTGTTCATGGGAAGGAACTTCCACAGAATGAGCATTTGTTTAACCAGGTGTCAGTTTGCTTTGTAGGTTTCTTGGAACATAGACTTAAATTTCATTACACTTGTTTTCAAGGATCATCATTTCATGAAGTCTTATTATCTCTTGAGGTTGTTCTTATGTAGAGGCAGAAACTTTTGCCTTTGGTTTAGTTATAGTCTACCATTTTATCCTAGCGTTCTGGCATTAACCTTTGGATTTGCCTAAAGCAAAATACAACAAAAGGAATCAACCAAGCCAAAAATCTTTGATTTATTTTCCAACTCTCCTTCAGATTTTGGTATCTGGCTTCTGTTACTTTGCAGCTACCATATTCACATCTGGTATGGCGCTTGAACATGTTAGACTTGTTCTCCTGAATTGACTCAGGATGATTAAGCCCTGGTCTTTTGGCTATGTTGACATTACTGGACTGATTCTTCATTAAGATGGTCTTTTCCTGTGGGATAGAGTGTCAACCTTCCCCAGCCTGCCTGCCTTTATGTCAGGTTTTATTGTCTTTTTCAAGAAGACTCCATGTGAATTTCAGCCATCACAGTGTAACACTGATGATCTTTCAGGACAGTTAAGATGTTCCTGGTAATTTCTCAGCGTGTGAACCATATGGGACCTCAGTGCTTCATGTACCCTTTTTCCCTCATCTGCGTGACTGTGCCCTTATCTTTATTAGGAATCTAATAAATAGGATATGCTGGTTTTGATTTCAAAACTGTGAAGGTTTGTGAATACTATAAAGTAAAAGGTAACCTTTATTTCTGTTTAGTTGGTGCTCTCTCTCATGGGCGTAATTAGTGCCAACTTTAACATACCAAAATAAAGAGTGCTCAGGTCAATATAGTAAGTGGATAACTGTTAGAAACCTTCTTTTCCAAAAGTAAGTCGTATGTACTAATCAGTCATTATAGTGAGGATCTTTGTGACAGTCTCCCTCTGAGCTTCATAGATCATCTATGTTTTCATTCTCTTCTTGTCTTTTGGATTAAAAATATTTCTGTAAATAAATTGGGAACAATTCTGAGGTCCAGGACCTTCTGTTACCAGGTTAGAGCATTGGGAGCCATTTCCACATAAGGCAAATATTTGTAAAGCACAGTCTCATTATTTAGTCATTTTTAACACCAGCCAGGTTACCTTTCCTGAATACAGCAAAGTACACGATTTGAAGTCACCTGCCTGTTAATCCTTTTATAGTGCACCTGAGGTTCCAACCTGGAAAGCCAGTGCTTTCATCTGTGGGTTAATTCCTTTCTATAATACTTATTTGCTTTAGTTGATTTTTGAAAAATCTCTTTGCAGGAATTCTGGCAGTGTATTTTTTTCCTCCTTATAGTTTTGGAACACTGTAGTTGAGTGAGAACATTCCCTATCATAACTCCTAGAACTGAATTACAGCCAAATTGAAATGATTTGTGCTTTGGAGAGGAGAATTGGCAAGGATGCATGGTCTATGGCTCGTGTATTGTAAGATAATTGTAACCATGGCAGTGTGTGTTTCCTAATATTATGTTTCTACATTTAAGTGATGAGAGTCATCATAGGGAAAAAATCCACTTGTATGTTTCTAGTTGAATTTAAATTATTCCAACCTCATTATTACAACATTAGAAGTAGCTGTTTCCTGTGGAATAGCTGGTTCAGTAATTTGCTTTATCTCATGTGCAAGTGGTTTCTGCCTGGGCTAGTAATATATTTTAATAAGGCAAGTTTCCAGGAAGACATAACCTAACTATGATAACTTTACAAAACCTAGATAAAAGAATATGAAAAACTTGATAATGAGGAAGACCGCCTTTGCAGAAGTCGACAAATTTATGATGCCTACATCATGAAGGAACTTCTTTCCTGTTCACATGTAAGTATTTCTTCTAACTCTGTTACTTTAGTACTGATGAATATGGGACCATGTTCAGTGTTTCCAGAATGAAAATAAAACAGTAGAAAGGTGTTTACAATTGAAAAATGCATGCCCGGGATGGAACCCATTTCTTCTGCTTTGTCATTTGTTTCCTGGTAATATTGGCACGACGTGTGTTGCTTCATGTAAGCTTAGTTCATTTCCAAAAGCTGATATTTTCACTGCAAAAATCAATGAAATAAAATCGCTAATTTAGATCAACTGAAGAAAAAGTCTCAAATCAAGACATTCTGAAGGAAATTAAGCTTTGTTATTTTAAAATGAGCTATACTTTAACAATTAAGCTAATCAACTATTGATAAATATAAATTTTAAATGGTCTCTTTGAATGAATAAGGTGGCTTATAATCATTATGTTAATTTTGTTCATTAGTAGTTAAATAGCAGTTGTAATTTTTCTTTTCTTTTAAATCTAACTTGGTCATTAGGATAAACTAGGTTATTAGGAAATTATTCTACCAGGAGTAACTGGAAGAAGATTTATCATGTACTATCTCCACAGTAGGAATGTTTTCCAAAGTGCGGCCTGACAGTCCTGGCCCGCTCTGTCAACGCAGTAGCCACTAGTTGCACGTGGCAATTTACATTTAACTTTAAATTGACTGAAGTCAGCTGGGCGCGGTGGCTCAAGCCTGTAATCCCAGCGCTTCGGGAGGCCGAGACTGGCGGATCACGAGGTCAGGAGATCGAGACCATCCTGGCTAACACAGTGAAACCCTGTCTCAACTCAAAAATACAAAAAACTAGCCAGGCGAGGTGGCAGGCACCTGTAGTCCCAGCTACTTGGGAGGCTGAGGCAGGAGAATGGCGTAAACCCGGGAGGCAGAGCTTGCAGTGAGCTGAGCTCCGGCCACTGCACTCCTGCCTGGGCAACAGAGCGAGACTCCGTCTCAAAAAAAAAAAAAAGAAATTGAAGTCAAATGGGAGTAAAAATTTAATACCTCAGTTCCTTATGAGCCACCTTTCCAGCGCTCAGTGGTTACATGGGGCTAGTGGCTTTTGTACTGGATGGCACAGATACACAACCCTCCCATCGGCGCAGCAAGTCCTATTGGACAGCACAGGTCGTGGTCATGGTGTATTTTGGTGCTTCTGTATTCATTGTTTATTTACAGTTCCTACTGACATTTGCATAACTGTGGCTAAAGAGAACATCTCTTTCTTGTGGCATGCACTGCTCTGTTCCTTGGACCCACCTGGCTTGGTGAAGAAATTTCTGGGCCTAGGACTAATTGTTGCCACTCCCTGCCTTGCTGCCTCAGTAGGGAAGTACTGAACGCTTGAAGAATGCCAGATGTTCAATGGGAAAGCCTCCGAAAACTTAGTTTTTATGTAGTTCAACAATTTACAGGGTGTTTATTCGTATGATGGTCCTTTTAAGCCTTTCTTCTTATTGTGCATTATTAAAGAAGACACAATTTGAAGTTTGGAGTGGGGAGGATACTCTTTTAATTTTTATCAGTGGAAGCTCCATTGTTTTTGCCCTCGCTGGGGTTACAGTAAGACTTTCCTTAACTTAGAGCCTTTTACCACTATGGCTTGACTTTGTAATCCTGACATTAATTCTTAGGGGTATTTTTGTGTATTTTCTCTTATTTGGTGGAAATTTTACCTTTTTACAACCCCATTATCAGTTTGTTGATGGATGTATTTAGGGCCCAAATAATCCTCCCACCTCAGCTTCCAGACTAGTTAGGACTACAGGCGCACACCACCATGCCCAGCTCATTTTTATTTTTATTTTCATGGAGATGAGGTTCCACTATGTTGCCCAGGCTGATCGCAAACTTCTGGGCTCAAGTAATCCTCCTGCCTTGACTTCCCAAAGTGCTGGGATTACAGGCATGAGCCAGTGCACTGGCCTGATAATAGGATTCTTTACACTTTATTACCAGAGTGATCTTGAACCCTTCTGGAATTGCATAATGTCAGCCCCTACATGGTCATTCTTCTGGACGTGTAGCTAAGAACTGGATGCCCAGAGGAACTAGCACTTGCTGGGATTGCCTATATATACTCAACAGATGTTTAAAGAGTGTTTGTTAATATAATTACCGTAGGTTACTGTTTAGGAATTGCTGTGCTAAATTTATCTGTTGTGATATTATATAACATACACAGATTTGTTACATCTTATTGTTAAAAAATATTATTTTTGACTTTTGATAGCCTTTCTCAAAGCAAGCTGTAGAACATGTACAAAGTCATTTATCCAAGAAACAAGTGACATCAACTCTTTTTCAGGTAAGTTAAAATGATTCCAAAATAAATAGATAATATTTGCTTAACATTTGGTCTTGGTGACATTCTTTTTGCATGTGCAATTACACTAGAGGACTTGCTTTGTACAGACTGTGTTCTAATCTGGAGCTTTGTCTGGGACAATTTGAGTTTATTATCGCTTGTCTTCCCATTGCAAAGTGTCCTCTTACCAATGTGCTTCATAAAGCCTTTTCTGAAAAAGGCCACCAGAGCTTTGCAGTAACATTATGTTCTAGAAATCAGTCAAGATAAGACATCAGAGAAGAAAGTTTTTTTTTCCCATTTGACATTCTAGCACCTGTGATGAGCAAAGACTCAACAAGATTTATTTTGTAGTGCCAGGCTGTTGATACTTGCTGTGATTATCCTCTAGGGGAAATACGATTTATTTTCAAGATTCAGGAGCAAATGTTTGAGTGATCTTTGAGTCATGGGAAATTGTATTTTACCTTGGTTGTTCATATCTTGAACACAATACAGTCATATAGGTTTAAATGACAAGACTTGGAAAATCAAATTCCCCACTAATAGGCCTATATATTTGGCATTCTTTAGATGAGGTGGTTTCACTTCCTCCCAAAAGCCTTTTCCATCCTGTGTTTTTTATAGAGGTGGCAGTGGTTTACAAGGACAGTCAGATTCTTCAGTGAATAAGTGCTTTTCATGTTTCTGTGAATTACAAGAAATAGAAAAGAATGTCATTGAGTAACATATTGGTTTTAATAAATGAAAATAATCAACTCATCTTTTTCCTGGATAAGTTGGTCATTTAAAGGGAGGTAAGTTGACTTGGCATTTTATGATAGTGCTTATGCAAAATGAACTTGATTATTCAGCAGAGCAAATGCCGATTTGGCTCTTAGAGCATTTAGATAGTAATAAACTGGGTGTTACCTTTCTGTGACAATAATTAGATGGACTTTCGTAAAATGTAATACCTGTCTGGATAGTAGTGGGCTATAAGCTTGGGTTATGAAATTCGTTTACCTGACGTGGCTTTGAGTCCCAGGACCATAGCTGGAGGAACTTGGGTAAGCTTCTCCACCTTCCTAACTTCAGTTTTCTCATCTGTAAAGTGGAGATGACACTGTACTCTCCCTCAAAGGGAGGTCTTGAGGATTCAGTGAGAAGGGTATACACGGGATGCTTTGTACGAGGCCCTCCCGTCACTGTGCTCCACAAATGTTAGCTATTATCACACATCTTACAGTCAGAAAGTACAATGTCAATATCTGCTTTCTGTTGTCTCCATACTTGAGTGTCAGAATTTCAGTTTTCATCAGACTTTGCCATGGTACGTAGACAGCCTCATGGTCAATTACGTTTAACATTGCTAAACTATACCTCATAATACATGGGTGTTACAAATCTGATTTTAGCTTCTACTATAACATAAATAACATTGAAAAAAAATTGTTCCAGTGGAGATACAAAGACCACTAGAATTCTTTTCATACCTTCAACAAACACTCAATTTAGAAGCAATTTCTTTCATATATCTTTTAAAAAACACTTTACTGAGTTGTTTTGTTCGTTAAAAACATAGTCAAAATAATTTTCTGGCTAAATGGATATAGAATGGGTATTATTCTTATTTCAGAGGTGAAGAAAATATTATAATGTTTATGAAAATAGTGTCTTAATACAATTCTATGTATTCTGTACCATCAGAGCATAATGACTAAGTATAAGTAAAAGGTATATGTCTGAATGTCCTGTTTACAGAGGTACATTGACCAATAAAGTCAGTTGAAGTTCATAGTAAAACAAAACTTTTTAAAGTAAATACAAATGCTTTTTCTTCAGTTCTTTTTGTTGTAAGATTGCCTTTGGAGGTAAGTGCGTGCGTAGGTCCATTGGTGGCGGGCTTGGGAGCGGCCCTGGCTTGTGCTTGGGCCCTGAGCTCGGCTCTCAGCATTCTTAATCTTACCGAATTCTCAGGACAGCCTTGCAACTTAGATACGACTGTTCTTTTTTACAGATTAAGGGAACTGAGGATCAGAGAGGGAAAGTAGTCTGCTCCTGATCTCACTGTTGAACTCTGGCTTTCATATGCCTTAGCAAGCCTGCTGCAGTTCCTTCTGTTGAAAAGTGGCAGCGTGGTAGATTCTGTGTAGTCTTAGAAATTCCCAGTGACACTTATCTTTCACTTTATTAGCAGAATGTAGGGATGTTTGATGAAATATGAAAGAAAAATATTAATTGACATAATAGCTTTTATAAATAGAAAAATCTGTGATCTATAAATGTAGCCTTTTCTTAGATCTTTGAACATTTGAACCTGTTTCGTCTCTTGACTCTATTGAACCTCTTGAGACTTGTCGAGGACTTGGCTAAGATAGATGTTGTGTGTTTCCTGGAATCATAGGATTTCAGAGCTGGAAGGAACTTCAGAGAGAGATAATTTAGCTTCCTCTTTCACCACGAAGGGGACAAAGTCCATATGGTTTTCGCAACTAGCTCTGGTGCCTTCCCCAGGACAGGGATAGTTCTGCAAGTTGGCGTAGACAGGCTCACCCCCCACTACCACCCCCTACCCCGTGTTGCCCGCCAGGCTAGCGTCCTTTCTGCTTGCAGGAAGCAAGGCTCCCAGAAGGACTGCAGCTGCCTCCCAGCCCATGTTTGGTTCCTGTGGCTTCTGCAGACTTCCTATTCTCGTCGCTTGGTTTGTACTGTTCCATGATGTAGTTTTTCTTTTCCTTTTTTTTTTTTTTTTTTGTAAACTTTCAGAATGATCTATGAAGACATAAAAAAAGTTTAAATTTGGATCATTCAATGAACTGAGGGTGCCAAAATGTTTCCTAAAACTATCTAATTGACTCTGGGCTGAACTGTGAAATATTGGCACTTTATATTTTTATAGTTCTTGATTTTAGAAGTTCATCACATGGGAAAGGAAAGCTGATGCTGTTTCTTCAGTAATGGGTAAAGTGGCCTGAAGTTGAAGTAGATGGTAGTTGTTCTCCAGGAGGGCAAGAGCGCTGTGTATGTGAACCAGGAATCCTCACCTTAACCCCAGTTTAGCCATGGACCTTCTCAGAGACCTTGGGAGTGCACTGCCTGCAGTCCGGTAGCCTTACCTGCAAGATGAAGAGTGAGACTGGATCAACTCTCCCTTGTGGTTATCTCTATGACTCTAAGAGATGGAAAATCAATAAATAAAATAGCTAATTAAAAAAAAATTTCACTTCATGGACCTATTAGCTTTGAGTTTTTAAAACTCAGTGCAGATTACAGATGCTTGTATTAGCTTACAAGTTGTGCCACATAACTTGTGGGGCCCAGTGCAACGTGAAAATGCAGGGCTCCTTGTACAAAAATGATTAAGAATTTCAGAAATGGCAAGAGCAGATCCTTAAACACAGCACCAGACTTTTCCGAGTCACACCTCCATGAAGCAAGCCCTGCTCATGGAATAAGTGTCTGTAACTTGCCAGGAGTCATATTAGGTTGTAGGAATATAGTGGCAAACAAGGCAGACCTGTCTGTGTTGTCTTCATGGAATCAAGTGGTATAGATAAATATTGACGAATCCATTAGTGAATATTAGACAAGCACGGAGAAGGGCAGGTACCAGACACGATGCTATGGGGAGTGCATAATTGGGAACTTCGCTTAACCTGAGTCTCATTGGTTTGTGTTTTTTTGATGCGTTCCGATTCATTCAGTGTGGAATTTCTTTTCCATCTCTTCCAGCCATACATAGAAGAAATTTGTGAAAGTCTTCGAGGTGACATTTTTCAAAAATTTATGGAAAGGTATGAAACTTTACACATGTATACACACAATTTTTTGTTGTGTATGTGTACCTCATCTTATGCCGTAAATGCTGACCTTAGAATGTGTGTTAATCATTCAGCAAGTATTCAGTACCAGGCTTTGTGTTAAACTGTTTCCTCAGTACTTTATGTTATAACTTTAGGGTTTGTCTATCTTAACATCTCTTTGACCTTCAATTTCTTAGCTTCAATATAGTCTAAAATATACACTGAGGAACCTCAAGTTTAAAAAGTATCTTATCAGGAGACCTTTGCTAATAATGCAAACTTGACTATAATTTATCTGATTCATTTGCTTGAATTTTGGAAACATGTCTCCCAAAGTAGGACAAGCCTGAACTTGTTGAAAAGTGGCAGCGTGGTAGATTCTGTGTAGGAGATTTATGTAGGATTAGAATTTAAGGACATAGGTCAATGTCTGTTTATGATCGTGTACATCATTAAATACCTAATAAATGTGTCCCTTGGTTACTCAAACGATATGACATGTTTATCATATAATATTCTGAAACTTTTTAGTGACACCTATAAAAATGTACAATTCATACGCTTTTCAGGCACCTACTGGTCAATTCTTCAGTTTTTGAGTATGTCTCTGTGACAATGCACCACTGAAATTGGACCTTCTATAAAACAGAATCTGCATTGACACTGACTTTACGTTATCAGCTTGGCTAATTTCTAGACAATATACATGATGATTATATCTCATGCTAGAGCTTTCTGCAGCTGCTCAGTAATTGCACTTTAAGAACAATCGCTACTTTACTGTAGTTTTCTTCTCCACAAATTCACAGAACTAAAGCAATGAAAAAGAAAGTTGTGCTGCAATTCTATTGGAGTTCAAGAGATAATTTTATCCTGGAGTAGAGTCAGTATGTTGGGAAAGTAATATTCATACAAATGACTGCACTCTTCTGAGTAGTAGCAGAAACTTTGCCAAAAAGCGCCAGCATCAAATGGAAAGGGTGGGCTGCTGGCTCAGGGCCGAGTTGCAGCCAACCCCTGAGCCATCTCCATGGCTGTTGGTCCTAAAATCTGACCTTTCCCAACTCTTGGGTAAACCTAACTTTTGTGTGATCCTTAGGGGAGAAGGGAGAGAGGGGAAGGTAATTAAAAGTGGGGATGAGGTTCTCCCACGGATATTTTATAACTTTGCCATGCATCCTTTCGCTTGAAACCAGGCTCACAGATAGTAGTGATTTCCGCTCCTTGAGCCAGTCATTTCATATGCTTGCAGTAAATGCAAATGACGCTGTTTGCATTTTAGGCAAGCAGGCACATTGGATTTTCTGCAGCCATTACAATTTTCTATAAATAAATTATTTTTAAAGTTGATGTGTTAATTTCTATCAAATTAGAAAAAAAAGTTCATGTCAGGTGATAAATTTGGAGCTTTGATTTTGAAAAGCACAGGGACTCCATCAGTATGGTCATTGTAGCCTTTGACCTCACTGGGACTGGTCACATGAAGGGCCCCATGGAAAAGGCGATTTTTTCCATGACCACCCCAAGTCTGATGGTAAAGAGGTAGCCATCAGCAATGCAGGGCCATGTGCAATGTCTTCCCACCTTCCCTGAAGTCCAAGCAGGGCTATGAGGCTGAGTTACAGGTGAGGCAGAATTGGAGAGGGCAGTGGAGGCTTTCTGTCTTCTGGTTGAGAGCTATGTGCCTCATTCAGGCAGTGAGCTTCCGTTGCTCAGCAGGACAACGACTGAGTCAGGAATCAGAGTTAAAAACACTTCTTCTACTCCACCCTTACTGCATCCCAGGCATTTCCATGTCTTTAACCTCTGATCTTCTCTCCAAGATCCTTTTAAGTCATCTACAAGGGTTCTAGCTACCTGAAACCCTATAATTGTCTGGGCTCTTTCCTTTGCCACAGTTCCCCTCCTGTCGAAGTGTCCCACTCAGTAACCAGGCATTGGTTGGGAATGGCACTCAAATAACCCCCGTGGAGACAGGACTGAGCCTAGATACTCAGGACCATCTGTACTTCCTAAAGAGGAACTTGTTACAGCAAATCCATTCTTAGTGGGCAGAATATGTGGGCACTTCTCTCTTCCTTGTTTGTTAACCCTCCTCAGCTAGTTGTAAAATGTGTCAGATTTCCATCCCTGTCACCAGCTCTGGACTCCAGAATCTGTGAGAAAACAGGTATGAGCTAGCCCAACAAACCAAGTGAATTTCAAAGACCTGTCATAGATTTATAAATGCAGAGTGCACCCAAATGTGGTTTTGCCTTTTGCATGCACCATGCTTTTAAAAAATAGTTGAAGTAACTCTTAGAAACTCTCAAAACATAATTTTAATTCACCAACTTCATCAGACATGTTAGGAGGCTCAGTGAAACACTCTTTGTGAGTCATTTTAGATTCATTGAAAAAAAGATGCTATTGTAATTGCAGCTGTTCCTCTGCTTTTGATTTTTAATTTGATTATTAGCCTCAGAAATATTTGTTACAGATCCTTATTTTTTAAAAGGTCTATTGGTTGGGTGTGGTGACTCACCCCTGTATTCCCAGCACTTTGGGAGGCTGAGGCAGCGAGGATTGCTTCAGGCTAGGACTTCGAGACCAGCCTGTACAACATAGCAACACCCAATATCTTCAAAAATAAAAATTAAAAACTAATAGCTGAGTGTGGTGGTGTGTGCCTGTAGTCCTAGCTACTTGGGAGGCTGAGGTGGGAGGATCACTTGAACCTAGGAATTGAGGGTTGTAGTGAGCTAGGATTGCACCACTGCACTCCAGCCTGGGACACAGAGTGAAACCCTGTCTTCAAAAGAAAAAAAAAAAAAATTGTAAAGCTCATTAAATGAAGCCCCTAGGGAACTGTGATATTTCGATGTCTTTAAGGCATTCCAGTATGATGCTGGTATTACCTGTAACTGCCTTCCTCCCTTCCTCCCTCTGTCCCTGAATCCTGTGTCCGTGTAATGAATCATGCCAGGGGCAAAATGAGATCGAACCATCACCACAATGTTCTCTACTTTTAAGAAGTATTGAATCGCCAGGCGTGGTGACTCACGCCTGTAATCCCAGCACTTTGGGAGGCCGAGGTGGATGGATCACGAGGTCAGGAGATCGAGACCATCCTGGCTAACATGGTGAAACCCCGTCTCTACTAAAAATACAAAAAAAAAAAAAAAATAGCTGGGTGTGGTGGCAGGCGCCTGTAGTCCCAGCTACTCGGGAGGCTGAGGCAGGAGAATGGTGTGAACCTGGGAGATGGAGGTTGCAGTGAGCTGAGATCGCGCTACTGCACTCCAGCCTGGGTGACTTTTTTTTTTGAGACTCTGTCTCAAAAAACAAAAACAAAAACCAGAAAAAAAAAAAAAAGTATTCAATCTAGAATGCATTTATTTTGAAAATAGTTTAAAAAACAAACACCTGGCCAGGAGGGTAGCTCATGCGTGTAATCTCAGCACTTTGGGAGGCCAAGGCGGGTAGATCGAGACCATCTTGGCTAACATGGTAAAACCCTGTCTCTACTAAAAATACAAACAATACAAAAAAAAATTAGCTGGGTGTCGTGGTGGGCGCCTGTAGTCCCAGCTACTCAGGAGGCTGAGGCAGGAGAATGGTGTGAACCTGGGAGGCGGAGCTTGCAGTGAGCAGAGGTTGTGCCACTGCACTCCAGTCTGGGGACACAGCAAGACTCCATCTCAAAAAAACAAAAAACAAAAAACGAAAACAAAAAAAACCCCACCTTACAGATGTGTTGCTCATTAATAAAAAATGTGATCAAAATGTCTTTATTAAATAGATACAGGATATATCTTTTTCCTCATAGATACAGAAAATACTCATCAAGCAGTTGAGTGAATTGTGGGAGCATGTCACTGTGGCGAACTTATTGCTTCTTGGGATTCTAGACTGAGGGTTTCTCTTCCATGCTACCTGTGTCTTTGAGAGGCCGTACTAAATCTTGATTAAGACGATACATTAGATTCTTTTGGTCTGGGTTCAAATTCCAGTCTCCCACTCTGTCACTGTGTAACCCTGGGCAAGCCTCTGAACATTTTGATGCCTTGGTCTCCTCAGCTGTAAAATGGGGATCATGATAGTACCTGGCTGTAGAGTCGGTAGGAGGAATACATGAGCAGGCCTGGCACGTGGCTACTCTTAGAATTATTGTAAACATTAATTTTTTGTCTTAGAGCTGTGCTCCAAAAGCCATGGCTATCCAGTAGGGTAGCCAGTAGCCAAATACAGCTATTGAACACTTCAAATGTGACAAGTCTAAATTAAAATGTGCTTTTAAGTGCAGAAAACACATCAGATTTCAAAGACTTAACGTAGTAACAAGAATGTAGAATATCTCATTAATTCATATTGATTTCATGTTGAAAGAATTTTTTAATATATTGGGTTGCATAAAGTACATTATTAAATTACATTATGTATGTGGTTCATATTATCTCCCTATTGGTCTCTGCTTATTCAGATAAAAGTGTTACCATAGCCTATGACAATTAAAGAAGAAATATGAACTCTTTCATCTGAATCATGAAATAAAGCCATGAATACTGGTAAATGCTCTGTGAAAAAGGGTTTAAGAAAACTTACTTTATTTGACAAGCTACCTAAGAATGCCATTCTAGTCTGTCTTACAGTGTTGTTTTGTAAATCCAGTTAATTTAATATTTAACTTTTTAGTAATTATTTTATTCTCTTTTAGTGACAAGTTCACTAGATTTTGTCAGTGGAAAAACGTTGAATTAAATATCCATGTGAGTATCACTCTTCTTTTTTCTTTATTTTAAATAAAAACTTCCTCTGGCTTAACCTCATGAGAAAATACTTGATTCTGGAACGTACTCCCAGAGGGTCCACTGCCCAAACAGATGTCTCTCTTCCAGCTTTAAGTACTAAGCATTCACCCTCCCATGCTTCCTTATAAACAATTGGAGCTTTAATTCTTTTTCATATTCAGATGAAAATGTGCTTATTTATGTAAGAAAGGATATTTTAAGCAGTAATTGACTCTTTAACAAAAATAGTGGTAAAAATACAAATCTTTTACTTAATATAACTCCTTCATGTCCTTGCCTTCTGCCGTTCTGGTAGAGTTCCTTTCCTTTTTCTTACTATTAGATGTAGTATACAAATTGAGTGTCATAATAAAAATAATGACATCTTTTATCAGACCAAGACTTCATCTTCTTTTTTATCATTTTGAGAGTGATAAAAGCAATCTTCCAATCCAGGCCACGTTCTAACACGTCATCTCCTTAGTGTTGCATCTACTTTAAGTTTTCAATTTCAGTCATTCTGATTGCATCATCCTTATTGCAGTTTGAAAATGCCCACATTTCTTTGCACGGTCTTTCTTACCTTCTGTTTTATAATCTCCCTTCTCATAGGCTTGCAATTGGACAAAACAATCAACTGGAATTTTTTTTTTTTTTTTTTTTTTTTACTTGAATGGTATTGTTGGAAGAGCAGTTTTGTTTTCTTAAAAATATTTTTTAAAATATTTGCTCTTTTTGATCTTCACTAAAAGGCCAAGAAATGATCTTTTTTTTTTTTTTTTTTTTAATTTCTAACCTCCTTTCCCCATGATATTTCCTGGAAGGATTTAGAAGCAAGAGGCAATAAAACATACCCTCAAAACCCCTTATATCTGCTCTGGTTCTTTCATACACTTCTGCCTCGGGAGACCCTGTGTCTTTGTGGACTCTGAGAATCAAACATGAATTCTGTGGCCCAAATGCAGGTTTCTATACGATGTTTAAGGTTGTTTGGGGGAACCCGTAAAGAATCCCACCTTTAATTTTCCAGGATATGTAAAGTAGTAGGTACTTGCTATTGTCTTATGACCTCTTATGTGAAATGTCAGATTCACTATCTGTCTTTGTGCCATTTCACATTATTAAATCTAATGATGAAGTGGGGCATTACTGAGATATTATTGACTGAAGGAAAGTGCTTATGAATACAGCCTCTGTATATACTTTACTCACATTTAGCCTTGTTTCACGCTCACATGGCCAGCATGAGTTCTCTCTATTCACTGATGTTATCAATATACAAATTCACATGGCCTGCATCTGTTGGGTTTCCTGATCATATGGCCTCGTATCATAAACACATAGATGCCCCTGACATGGACTCTCATTTTTCAACTCTGATAGTTCTTGGAAGCACTGGATTGTTCCCAAACATTAGGCTTTGGAGTAGCTAAGGCTGCTTTTCATTTTGATTAGACATTTCACATTCACTTGTCTTCAAGGTATACATATTGTAATCTGGGATTTGTGAGAATGGAGAAACAGTTCGGCTTGGTTCCACTCCATCATCTTCCCTCGTGCCTCCATTTGATGCCTCGTTTATCCTGGAGGTGGAGCTGAGGGAGTCTGTCAAAAGTCTTGCTCCTGGGGCATCTCATCCTTCAGCTTAAAGACTCAGTCATGAAAAGGGTAGATCCCTAAGTCAGATTGCTATTTTAATTACTGTCTATGTTTTGCATGAAAAAATATTTAAAACACCATAGCTTTATGTAATCTTATGTTTTCATTTTGTGTTTGGATTTCCCAGTTGACCATGAATGAGTTCAGTGTGCATAGGATTATTGGACGAGGAGGATTCGGGGAAGTTTATGGGTGCAGGAAAGCAGACACTGGAAAAATGTAAGCTTTCAATGTTCATATGTTTTACTGGCACTATTAAGATTTTAATATTTGCATGAAAAGAAAATTCCTATAGAGAAACGTGGAAACCTATGACATTGCTTTTGAAGTACTTTACCTCCAAAAGAAATTAAACTGTAGGCCGGGCGCGGTGGCTCATGCCTGTAATCCCAGCACTTTGGGAGGCCGAGGCGGGCAGATCACGAGGTCAGGAGATCGAGACCATCCTGGCTAGTGTGGTGAAACCCCATCTCTACTAAAAATACAAAAAATTAGCTGGTGTGGTGGCGGGCCAGCTACTCGGGAGGCTGAGGTGGAAGAATGGCGTGAACCCAGGAGGCGGAGCTTGCAGTGAACCGAGATTGCGCCACTGCACTCCAGCCTGGGCAGCAGAGTGAGATTCTATCTCAGAAAAACAAAACAAAACAAAACAAAAAAAACAATTGACCATTGCTGAATTCACAATTCCTAGCTGCTAAATATATACAGATGCCCCCATTATCAGTCATAATAAAATTTATTTATATCCATCTGCTTTATCATTTATTTCACTGGGATTTGTATCCATTTAATGATACAAATATCTTAAGTATTGCTTGATTTCGTTTTCACAATACATGCAAAATAAAAATACTTCTTACATGGCGTTTGGGTTCTACTCTGCTTCTTTTAAACATGGCCTAAATATTCAGAAACTTGCCCCAGTATGATGTATATTGTTTAAATTAGTCTAGATATATTTGCAGCATAGATTTTTCAATAAATTTATGTTTCTAGGTATGCAATGAAATGCTTAGATAAGAAGAGGATCAAAATGAAGCAAGGAGAAACATTAGCCTTAAATGAAAGAATCATGTTGTCTCTTGTCAGCACAGGAGTAAGTATTCCATTTCCGGCATTTCTTTTAAAAATGTTTGTTTTATAGCAGGATGATTTATTTTTTTTCCTTCTCGCTGATTATAAGGCCAGCGAGTTCTTGGTTGGGTTAGAATCTGATAGTATCTCTTTATTTGATTTTGCAAGTTAGACGAACACTAGCCAACTCCATTATGCACACGCATGGCTTCTCCCTTTAGTGTCTATTTATTTGTCCTTGACTTCCTTCTTTGCAGAATATGGTACTGGAGATGGCAGAAAATAATGATAACCAGAAAAATCACTGGAATATAGTCAAGCCTTGACTAAATGACTGGCAAGAAGGACTAACCTAGAGAGGAAAAGTAAGAGAAAAGTGGCTTCTGTCCTTCAGAAGCAAATCGAGAGAAGCAACTTGGATTAGTCACATCTGAATTGTCCTTTTGAGATTGTCCCTAGTCAGTGTTTCCCTGGAAGGTGACCGGTACCTGCCAGTACCTACCTGCTACTCTGATTATCAGCCTTTCTATTTCTAGCACCGTATTTCTACTTACTGGACACTTTCTGTGTATCATTTTTAGCTCTCATTTTTAGCTCAACATGTGTGACCCCACTTTTACCCTACATCTTCTTACTAAATAGCTGCCCATTTCAATTTCTTTTTCTGTTAATGGTATTACCCAAGATGAAAACCTCAGCATTCATGTATCTGTACAGATGCCAGTGTATGTGAAGACACATCCAAAAACCCATCCCCCCAGTTCCCTGTTCCTGCGTGTGTGCACTGGCATGGCTGGGACATGGTGTTCAGAGTGGGTTAGGGAGTCAGGACAGAGAGGGAGAGGCATGGGGTGAGCGTGGAGGGACCAGACACTAGCTGTGTACCCCACATGTGAATGAAACTGTAGATACTCCAGCCAGGAAGATTTATATTCAGTGAGAAATGTGAGGGACTTCCAGATCCCATGGCTGGATTCTAAATAAGGTCTTCACCAAAAGGATCTGCAAAAACCAAAGTTTAGTGGCTAATGAAAGAATCCCTTTATTTTATTTTATGTATGTATGTATGCATTTATTTATTTATTTGAGATGGAGTCTCGCTCTGTCGCCCAGGCTGGAGTGCAGTGGCGTGATCTCGGCTCACTGCAAGCTCCGCCTCCCGGGTTCAGGCCATTCTTCTGCCTCAGCCTCCTGAGTAGCTGGGACTGCAGGCACCCGCCACCACGCCTGGCTAATTTTTTTTGTATTTTTAATAGAGATGGGGTTTCTCCGTGTTAGCCAGAATGGTCTCGGTCTCCTGACCTTGTGATTCTCCCGCCTCAACCTCCCAAAGTGCTGGGATTACAGGTGTGAGCCACCGCGCCCGGCCAAAGAATTCCTTTCAATTGCTGAGCAAGTAACGTGAGACCCAGAGAGGTTAATTTCCTTCCCCAAATCTCTAGACTTTTTGGCCAGTGCTCCTATTATCATCACTTTATAGGCTGTATGGTTTTTCATTTATCATCTGTATTTATTGTATTATAGTTTATAGTATTCTGTTGTTAAAGTCTTTCCAGAAGAGGTATTTGCTCTTGAAGCAAAAGAATAGCGTAATGTCGCTAAGTTGTAATAAATGGAAACCCCATAGCCATAAATAATTTCTAATTATGTGCCTTGACCTCCCACTGTATGGGCATTAAGCATTTCAAATAAGAGTTGCTTTGTGTGTATGACCAAGTTTTTAACTGAAGAGAATGGAAACCAACATCCTACATACTCTGTTGGAATCAGTGTGAATGGCATTGGCTTTTAATTTCTATTGGAAATGTCTGTGGATTTCCAATTCAAACGTGGATGTGAGTACTGGATGAAGATTGTAAGTGGTTATTAAAATATTAATTTTCAGTGAGTTATCTCAAAGCCTTGGATATTTATTCTCAAGAAGGCCTATAGAAAAAAAAGTTTTAATATTGGAAAAACATAAGTATAGTTTTCATGTAGTATTTTTATATTGATTTGACTCTCAGGTGAGAGGACATGTGGTTAAGTAGTTGTGTAGTTTCTCACTGGTGTAACCCTAAGAAATTAGGGTTATTTGGGGCTATCACTTTGAACTAATTTAAAAGAATTGTTTGTACTTTATTTAGATATCAAAACTATATGGGCCGGGCGCGGTGGCTCAAGCCTGTAATCCCAGCGCTTTGGGAGGCTGAGACGGGCGGATCACGAGGTCAGGAGATCCAGATCATGCTGGCTAACACAGTGAAACCCCGTCTCTACTAAAATACAAAAACCTAGCCGGGTGAGGTGGCGGGCGTCTGTAGTCCCAGCTACTCAGGAGGCTGAGGCAGGAGAATGGTAAACCCGGGAGGCGGAGCTTGCAATGAGCTGAGATCCGGCCACTGCACTCCAGCCTGGGCTACAGAGCGAGACTCCGTCTCAAAAAAAAAAAAAAAAAAAAAAAGATCTCGAAACTATATGGTACTTTTAAAATTCGTAAGTGTATAATTTAGCCAAAATAATTACAGTAAAGTTATTTGGAATTGTTTTTGCTAATCAAGGGATACTTTCTATAATTTTTAGTAAAACATAGTTGAAAATACCCTCATTAGGCGAAGCTTTTGATCAGCCTATATCGGCAGGCTTTCCTGTGTTGTGGGTATGTAACTGAAATGCATTCATTCACCACAGTTTTCTTTTTAGTGGAAGTTTTTTTTGTTGTTGTTGTTTTAAATCTCAACTTAAGTATCCCACCCATCTCCCCAAAAGACAGCAGGAAGTACTGTTCCAGTTTTCTTCTGTAATTCTCAGATGGCAAAAAAGGAAATATGTGTGTTCGAGAACCAGCATAAGCGTGTCCACAGCTGTGAAGAGCAGTCAGCAATTCATCCAGTCAGTCATTTAGGTTCCTCAGAAGTGTGACTCGTTTATTCCTTGAACCACAGTTGAACGTCTAGGTTCAACCAGGCACTCTGCAGCAAGCTGGGGCTCTCAAAACCTGACTGTGGTCCCAGTTCTTAGTTCTTACAGGGCTGCACAGAAAGCGAAAAGATATTATTCAAATGATGATGGGAATGTATGGACAACTGGGACCTGTGGCAAGAGCCATGGAATACAGGCACACAGTGCTTGGAAGGCCTTTTGCCGGGTGGAGATGGGGTCAGTGAATGCCCTTCTGAAGTTGGAGGTTACCTGGGGAGGAGTCAGTGCACGTCTGAGCCCAGGCACATGAGGTTGGGGGAATCAAGGGGCCAGGGTCTGCGGTGGTGGGAGGAGTCGTGCAAGACAAAGCTGGAGAGAGACATGAAGGCCAGGCCAGACCATGAAGGGCATCGCAGGCCGATCTTGAGGAGCCTAAATGATATGACCGCAGTTAGAAACCAAGTGTTTTAACTAGAGAGAGACCATAGTCAGCCTTGTAGTTCACAAAGATTGCTCCGACTGCAGTGTGGAGGATTTTCTTTTCTTTTTTTTTTTTGAGAAGGAGTCTGGCCCTGTCGCCCAGGCTGGAGTGCAGTGGCGCGATGCGCGATCTCGGCTCACTGCAAGCTCCGCCTCCCAGGGTCACACCATTCTCCTGCCTCAGCCTCCCGAGTAGCTGGGACTACAGGCGCCCACCACCACACCCGGCTAATTTTTTTTGTATTTTTAGTAGAGACAGGGTGTTACCGTGTTAGCCAGGATGGTCTCGATCTCCTGATCTCGTGATCCACCCGCCTCAGTCTCCCAAAGTGCTGGGATTACAGGTGTGAGCCACCGCACCCGGCCAAGGATTTTCTTAACGACTTCATGGTCCTATTTTATCACAGTTTTTTTATGGTGAGTTCCTGCAAAATGTAAGCTGTTTTGTTCACTTTTGGCAGGAAATCAAAGGAGACAGTTCCTTGCTCAAGAGTTTTACTTAATGGTCTACTTCTAAAAATCCACTTTTATTCTGACTTGTAATCAAGGCAGGCCCTCTTATCCATAATTATCCTTGGAACTATATCCCACCATTCATTAAATTGCCACTTATTTATTCATATTGGTCAGTATTCGGTTGTGTCCTGGACTCCACATGAAACCCATTATAGTGTCTGTTCAGCACCCCGAGAGGTGAGGGTTGCAGTCACTGATTTCTGTAGAGATAACCAAATCTGATTCCTTCACCCGGATGTTTATTTTACATTGAGTCAAAGATAAATATAGTTGGACATTAGTTAAAGCATGTACTTGGTAATCAAAACAGCATTTATTTGGTAATGACTAGACAGTAAGAGAAATAGCTGAGCTCCATTCTGACTTGTGCAGAGGTGACCGGATGTTTTAAAGAGACAGTGGCTGATGGAGTGCAATGGGGAGTGGAGCAGAGTCAAGGAAGTGAAGAGTTTTACAATGCAGGAAGGGGCGTGGTCCATATGGGACCCATGCTGGTTTGCTAACGGGGACTTATCCAGGTTAGACTCCTACCTTCCGATGGAGGCTGGGAGACAGGGGCTCTATCTTTGAGTGCTGGCTGGAACAAATAAAAATTCTTTGGGAAGCCTTGATTTCTCTGAGGCAGGCATTTTAAGGGGGAACTGAACCTCCTAGGGATGTGGTCTTGAGCTGTTAGCTTTAACAATGCAACTTCTGTTTACAGATTCTATTGAAATTTGAGCATTTTCTTTGGAATGTAATAATTTTTTGTGTGTGTGTTAAGAAAGAGGATATAGATAATCTAAGCCATTTTAAAAACTGAATCAGTTTAGTGACAAGTATACACTGTATATAAAGAATCTAAGTGGATTTCATAGATAAAATAGATATAAATAGAGCTAATAGATCTAACATAGCACTGATGAATTTTCATAAGGAAATACACGCATCTCTGGCACCCAGATCAAGAGACGGAGAGTTACCAGTATTCTAGAAATCTCTTTGTGCCTCTCTCAGTCACTAACCCCGCGCCCAACTTAACACTATCCAGATTTCTAACAGCATAATTTAGCTTTGCAAATTGTGTTTCAACTTTATAAATGTGCTCTTTTGTATCTGGCTTGTCTCACTCCATGTTGCTTATGAGATTCATCTGTGGTGTTGCCCATGGCAGTAGCTGTGTAGAGAGGTCAGAAAGCCAGGTGTGGCTCAGGCCAAGTCTAGCTTGTTGGCCTTATTTTGTACAGCCCATGACCTAAGAATGGTTTTTACATTTTTAAAAGATTGTAAAGGAAATAAGCAAAGAATAATAGATGACAGGGATTGTATGCAGCCTGCAAGGCCTAAAATACTTGCTTTTTAGTCCTTTGCAGAAAACATTTGCTGATCCGTGTTCTATATAGCATTCTAGTGTATAAATATACCATACTATCCATTCTACTATTGGTAGGCATTGGGGTTATTTCCTGACTTGTGCTATTTTGAATGATGCTGTTTTGAATATTCTTGTGCAGGTATCTTGGTGCACATTAGTACAGACTGCTATTAGATGTCTACCTGGGAGTGAAATCACTGAGTCAGAAAGTTTGCAAGTGACACTCAGCCTTGGTAGATACCACCAAATGGGTTGCTAAAGTGGCTGCACCATTCATTGTACACTTCCAGCAGCCATATATGAAAGTTCCATTTGCTCTATAGATTCCCAACACTCAGTATCATCAGTGTTTATCTTTTTAGCTGTTCTCGTGGGTTTAGTGACAGCATGTTGTAGTTTTAATTTGCATTACCTTGGAGACATCGAGGTTGAGCATCTGTTCATTAGTTTGGGGGCTATGTGGTATCCTCTTATGTGAAATGCCTATTTTTTGGCCATTTTTCTGGGGGTTGACTGACTTTTTTAAGTTGATTTTTTAAAGTTCTTTATATCTTCTAGATATGAGTCCTTTGTGTATTTATGGGTTTCATATGTCTTCTCCCATCCTGTGACTTGTCTTTTTACTGTCTTAATGGTATCCTCTGATGAATAGAAGTTCTTAATTTTATTTTAGTCTAATTAACATTTTTATTGTTACTGCCTTTTGTGGCCTAAGAAATCTTTACTTACCCTAAGATCATGAAGATATTCTCATTTGTTTTCTTCTGGAAGCTTTATTGTTTTATCTTTTACACTTACATCTACATCAGCTGGAAATGACTTTAGTGTATGGTGTGAGGCAGGGGTCAAGGTTCATATTTTATTGTACAGATATTCAGCTGCTTCAGCATCACTGATTGAATAGACCATCCTTTCCCCACGCCCTGTTGTGTCACCTTAATAACAATGAAATGGAAAAAGTAATCCATAATAGACCCACACATAAATGGTCACTTGATTTGTCTGTCCTTGGGCTAATACCACACTGTCTGAATTGCTGTTGCTTTCTAATAAGTCTTGATATCTGGTCCTGTATGTTTTCCAGCTTTGTTTATATTCAAGAATATTGAAATTTTTCTTATCTGTTTACATTTACATATATTTTAGAATCCACCTTGTCAATTTTCATTTCAAGTAAGATTACATGGCATCTATAGATTAATTATGGGAACACTGAAATCTTTACAATTGAGTTATTCAATTCTTGGTCATGATAATAGTTTTCCACTTTCAAAAGCTAATTTAATTCCATTTTTATTTTCAGTGTTTCAAAACAACACCACAAATAACATTCCTCCCTCCCCGACCTGTGCTGTGATTCCATCAACTTCAGAAGCAGAGATTGAAATGGATATTTGAATAGCCAGAACCAAAATGTTGACCAGCAAAAAGCCTGGCAAGATAGTGATATGTTTCTGTATCTAGCATTTTGAAGAGGATATAATTAGGATAGAGACGTGATTGAATCCAAGCGAGAAAGGACCTTCAAGGTCATCTGCTCCAATTATTAATGTATCTCTATGCATTTTATTATGTAACCAGCTCTATTTTACTGTGACTTTAAAAATTACCATGTAGGTGTCGGTGCTCAGTGCATGGGGTAGCAGCTTGGATAAAAACCCATGGCATGTATTGTATATTACAAAATGGTGAGAAGAGAGGCTTTTGAAGGTTCTCACCACAAATAAATGATAAATGTGTGAAGTGATGGATACACTAACGACCCTGATTCAATCGTTATACAATATAGATATGTGTCAAAACATCAAACTGTACACCATAAATATGTACAATTGCAACATGTCAATTAAAAAATAAAGAAATTTTAAAAATATGTAGCATGGTGTTGGCACTTTCTGGGCAGCTTTTCTCTTCTTATAAACTTTTATGTTTTCACTCTAGGACTGTCCTTTCATTGTATGTATGACCTATGCCTTCCATACCCCAGATAAACTCTGTTTCATCCTGGATCTGATGAACGGTAAGCAAAACTTGGGAAGTCTGACTGCCTTGAAAGACTTTGCCATGATGTTAAATCTTAGCATGCATTAATCTAGGCAGATTAGCAATGTGGGTCTTTCAGGTAATTAGGTTCCCCCTGAAGTTTGAGGAAACGTTTTACCCTTTAATCTTCACTGAAAATTCGTTTTTAAATGTTGACTGCAACGTCCTTCTCGGCCTCCCAGTCTCTTCCCAAGAAGTTGGATATTCTAGAAAAGATTCTCATAAAATACTTACAGTGAAACTTGATTTTCTGGAATGCAGCTGGCCTAGATCTTTAATTAGCTTATTTCCTGGCCCTCAATTTTTAGGAATGAAATACCTCATAAGAATATAGGCCAAAGATAGAAATGTATTTAAAAACCAACTTTGAAGGACTGACTTTGGGCCAAATACAGATTTTAGCCCAATCTTCTGCATCTTCTAAATCTGCACTACTGTACATTGATCTTTTAAACTGTGGATGATGATTTTGAAAATGCTGGAAAACGTTTGGCTAGAAAAGGAGCTTTCTGGTACTAGAAAGTGTCATGGTATATATCTAAAGTATTTTTAGTATTAAGAACTGAAATAAAGTATACAATTCACAACTCACATGCCTAGTTTTTTTTATTTTAAGTTCACTTGAAGTTTTATTATGTTCCAAGTGTTTGATTTAAAACCAGATCTACCACAAAGCATGAAGGAATTTCACAGTATAATAAGGAGCAAAAGAAGCCAAACCCAGCAGCATCTACCCTAGGTGACCCTGCTTATGTGACTGCCAAAACAGGCAAAACTAATGGATGGGGAGAGAGGGCTGAAGAGTGACCTTTGTGTCAGTGGGACTAGGGGGTAAGGTCTTGACTGAAAGGGCATATTGGTAGGGGAGCTTTTGGGATGCTGGGCATCTTTTCCATCTTGATGTGGTAGTGGTTTTACGGGAATATGTGTATGGAGAGAGAAATATGCTTGTGAAACCAAGGACATAAATAAATAAAGTTGGACACACACACTCATTTTTATAAATCAATAGAAGCTTTTCCCTTGTGTTATATAAAATCATTCCCTTACCCTGTTGATGGCATTCTTTGTCTCTGTAATTTGAGGCCATCTGATTATTTCCTTTCTCCAGCATTTTGTTATAAAAAATTTCAAGCAGATAGCAACATTGAAAGAATTTTCCTGGGGATACCCACCACCTGGATTTTTTATCAGTTAAAATTTTATTGTATTTGCTTTGTCAAATATTTGTCTATATGATCAGTTTGTTGTTGTTGTTGTTGTTGTTGTTTTGAGACGGAATCTCTGTCACCCAGGCTGGAGTGCAGTGGCACGATCTCAGCTCACTGCAATCTCTGCCTTTCAGGTTCAAGTGATTCTCCTGCCTCAGCCTCCCGAGTAGCAGGGATTACAGGTGTGTGCCACCACGCCTGGCTAATTTTTGTATTTTTAGTAGAGACGATTTCACCATGTTGACCAGGCTGGTCTCGAACTCCTGACCTCAAGTGATCCACCCACCTCAGCCTCCCAAAGTGCTGGGATTACAGACATGAGCCACTGTGCCCAGCCTATTTTTTTTTTTTTTTTTTTTGTCTATCCATAGAGCCATTTGTTAAGCTGTGTCTGTTGGATCACTCCATGGGTTGATTCATTTACTAGGATTTAAGTAATCAAAGCAGGTTAGCTGGTCCCATCTTGTGATGGCGGAACTAGGAGCTGAGCTGCCAGCCTGAGAATGGTGGCTTGGTTTTGCTGTCTTGTCCCACCTGTCATTGCATTTAAATCTTCTCAATGTTTAAGTTTTCTCTGTAACGTTTAAATTGTTGCTAAACTACAGGAATGAAAGATAGGTATATAGACAAAGCAGAAGCGTAGTTTCCCCTTTTCTACTGAGTCCTGATTATTTAGGATGAGCATGATTTTTGTGTCCTTTAAATTAACATGCTTTGAATTAAATTCTGAATCTGATTCCAGGAGGCGATTTGCACTATCACCTTTCACAACATGGTGTGTTCTCTGAGAAGGAGATGCGGTTTTATGCCACTGAAATCATTCTGGGTCTGGAACACATGCACAATCGGTTTGTTGTCTACAGAGATTTGAAGGTGAGGACGGTTGACAGACTCATTCTGCATAGTAGGTATTGTGTGAATGGTCCTCTAGAAGTCCCCTTCTATTTCAGAGTCCTGTCATTTTCCTCATAGCCCTCGTCTCAGCCCTGATAAAGTCATTAGCTGTATGACATTTTATCTCCTCTAGACCAGACTCTGCAGGGACGGAGCACATGTCTGTGCCTGTCATTATTATAACCCGGGTGCCTACTACAGTGCCTGCTGCAACACATATACTAAGCCAAACATTTTAGTTGATCGGTTAATGAAAAGCAGTTTAGGTCAGGCATGGTGGCTCATGCCTGTAATCCCAGCACTTTGGGAGGCTGAGGAGGGTGGATCATAAGGTCAGGAGATTGAGACCATCCTGGCTAACAGAGTGAAACCCCGTCTCTGCTCAGAATACAAAAAATTAGCCGGGCGTGGTGGCAGGCACCTGTAGTCCCAGCTACTCGGGAGGCTGAGGCAGGAGAATTGCATGAACGTGGGAGGTGAAGCTTGCAATGAGCTGAGATTGTGTCACTGCACTCCAGCCTGGGCGACAGAGGGAGACTCCATCTCAAAAAAAAAAAAAGAAAAGCAGTTTAGGAGCCCTTTTGGTGTCACACATTTCATAATTAATTATAATTCAATTAATGTTCACTAAGCAACTGATTTGGTCGTGGCTCTGTAAAGGTGGACATGTACAATGATGAATAAGCAAAGAACATATATTTTATGGGGCTTAGAAGCTGGTGAGCTAAGACATAGAATGGCTGAGTCATGACTCCTCCGAGGCAAGGTCTATCAGTGAATAGTGGATTGCCGACCAGCCTGCGGAATTCCTCCCAAAGGCCACCGTCGGAGCTTTACGTTATTTTGAGATTGTCTTAAAAATCACTGATAGAGTTTTAGATCCTTGAACTGTGTAACCTCCAACTGCTGTGCCCGGGTTTCTGTTCTTCTCCTCTGTAAGAGCTCACTCGCCTTGAAAGCAATGATATAGGAGTATTCTGAGTTTTTCATTCCAGAACGTGGTGCTTGGTCCTGGGTTTTACACGTGGGAGGGAGATAGAAGCTGGCTCAGGACGTCCGTCCATGGTGACACTCACCTAGTTGTATGGCCAACAGCCTGCAGGCAGGCATGGAGAGAAAGGAACCTTGACAAATTAATGATTGCGCAAACATAGAAATGCGTAAATAGTAATAAGAAAAATGATGGGACCGACAATTTCCCAATAGGCGAGAGGATTCCAGGAGAATGTGTTTGCCTCTCATTTCAGATGCCTTCTTGAATGAACCCACAGTGGCCAACTGAAATGTACAGATTATGTTCCTTCCTCTAGGGAGCTGAGATGCCGTGATTGGCTTTTGAAGATTACTTTCTAAGATATTATAAAAATTGTATTTTATTTCCAAGAATGTTTTTTTTTTTTTTACAAAATACTTTGTGAATTTTAAACCTTTCTATAAGGTTACAGAATTATTATTACTCCCTTAGTTTTCCTATAAGCATAAAGAAGAAAAATGTATTTTTATTGAATTAGAAATAACTAGACAATAGTTGGCCCTTGACATTTTATTTCCTTATGCGAGCTTTGCAGAAGAACAAAACACATGCTGAAGGCCCATGAAGCGCTATTGTAATACATTCTAATTTAAATCAATAACTGGTTTCTAATCATCTTTATGCTTTATTTTTATTTTCTAAGCTATTTGGAAGGCAGTGGTATTATTTAATTTCTATTCAAACTTAATTCTAGTCACTCATGATTATTCATGCTTCAGTTTTATAATAGTATGCCATTTATTTTTATTTCAAGCAAAACAGTAGTTGATCGCCAGCAGAAAAATATTAAGATGCCTATAATTCAATGTATATCAGAGAGACTAGATTTGTTGTTCATGATTATGATGACTAAATCTAATCTTCATGGATACATTTTATCAGAGTTGTGGTCACAATTATATTTGGTCATTTGGTAGGGCCCTACGTTGATGATGTACTAATAAGCAGAAATGACATTTATTGGGATTAGTGTGGCACTATGGAATATTTTGATTGCTTAGGTCAGTGTTGATACATTCTTGGAAGCTTCCTCTCTGTCCTGTGCTTCATGGCTTTACTCTTAGAAATCCTTGTGGTTCTCAGAAGCCCGGAAGCTGGTGGACTCACCTCCTGCCCTTGAGAGGCGCGCTGTTCTTTCTGCGCAGCGGTCCTTGGTACGGGAAAAGGAAATGCTTTTAGTGCTGATGAACTGTGGTCCCGACATTCCTGTGTTACGTGCCCCATGTTTCATTTTCTAATGAGTAGAATCCTCCGCCTCTATCGTTACCACTTTTCTGCTGAAGTTAAAATGAAAAATATTATTCTCAGTATCATGCCCTACTTCGATGTGATGGGATAAAGCTGTAATTTGTGTTTGGGAACAAGCTATGATAAAATAGTAAGATATCAGGTGTCTGCACTCAAAGTTCTCAAAGCCTCCATGGCATTTGGGACACTCTTAAAGATCATTCTCTTTCTGTTTAGCCAGCAAATATCCTCTTGGATGAACACGGACACGCAAGGATCTCAGATCTTGGTCTTGCCTGCGATTTTTCCAAAAAGAAGCCTCATGCAAGCGTGTAAGTAATGCGTCAACTTCGGTTCACCGTCATTTCTCTCATGCCCCTTCAAAGGCATGGCCATTTGTCACCCAAGAGAAATATAATTTCTCTTGCCAGTGGTGATTTTCAATATGTCAGGAAGATCCAACATCACAGGTTGTGGGAAAGGAGATAAGAACGGGGTGCCTTCCTCACTGTCTGTGGAGAGCAGGAATTAACCAACAGTGGAGCTGAACCTGCTCAGGGACCAGGGTGGCCTCTTGGCCTCTAAGAAACAATCAGGACCTCAGCAAGAAACCAGAATCCATGCTGCCTGTGTGACCCTAAAAGTCCGTCAGTTACTTAGTCTGTTAGTAATGGTAGTAATAAACCCCTCAAAGTTGTCCTAAGGATAAGTGAGAGAGACTGTGCCTAGAAAGGCATCGAGGCAGCTGCGTAGATGTGGTCAAGGGAGGTCCTCGGAGCCAAGTTTCTGTCTTCATCTACTTTTCCTTCTTTTTCAAAAAGGCTTTTCTTCCTTTTTTTCCCTAAAGAGAGATTAGAAATATTTCTCTCTCTCTTTTTTAATTAAAGAAACAAATCATCTGCTTGCAGTTTAGGCTTTCACTGCAGGTCATATTGTTAGACTTGGGTCTTGCACCAGGTCCTCTACGTGATCACCCGGAGGGAACTCTTGAGGCCACAGCCCTCAGCCAGCACCTGACACCTCGGGGACACCAGACTGCTTCTGGGTGTGGCCCTGCTTGATCAGTGCAAATTGGCCCTGAACCGAGGACTTCTCTCTGTACTCAGAGTTGTTAAAAAGACAGCAAGACTAGTACAGTTTCAGCTCTGCAGAAACACCATGGAACATGCACTGGTTTTCATTTCTATTTATTTGGTAGGCGATGATCTGGGTGGAAAGTATGAACACATGTACAGTTTGTGGAAAGCAGACAACTTTTGCTTTATTTTGTCTTTTTAAATGTCTCCTCCTTAGCACTGAATCTTTTAAAATTACATCTTAGCTAACATTCATCTCTGTGTTGAATGGTCTTGAAAAAAACTCCCAGTGGTCTCATTTCATGCATCTGTGCAGACAATAAACCACAGATCCTTCTCTTTGTGTAACTAGAAGTGGTTCTGAGCTGCAATACTTTATGAAGGACTGCATTAAATCAGAACTGCCTTTTAAAGCTCTGATCAAATGTTAATAGTGAATAGCACTGTTTCTGTAAACATATTTCTCTTTTTCTACGGAATCTGGGATATGGTGATAAAAGCATTAGCATTTTGCTAGCACTTTACAATTATGAGGCCAGAACCTGTGGTCGTATAAGCTTCTCTCAGGGAGTTCATCAGATTCTTTTAAGAGAGTCATTTGAATTTTTAATGCCACAGCTATTTGGTATGCTAATTTTTTAGTTAGTATAGTCATAACTAAATATGAATCCAAGGATTCATAAGAAATACTCTTCCAGAGGAATTAACTTTCAGATATGGGGTTATTTCCTAGCAGGACCTAGTGCACTTTTTGCTATAATTCACATGTCAGCTGTGAATGGTGGGCTGTTCTTTTGCCTGCTCTGGAAAGCACAATGTTTGAAAAGCATCTGTAAAGAGGTAGGACTGAGAAGGTTGGTTTCCATGTTTAAATAATGATCAGGAGGCCACTACTTTAAAAAGGTAAACATACAATACAATTTTATATTTTTTATTTTTTTGAGACAGGGTCTTGCTCTTTCCAAGACTGGAGTACAGTGGCGTGATCAGGGCTCACTGCAGCCTCCCCCTCCTGGGCCCAAGTGATCCTCCCACCTCAGCCTCCCAGGTAGCTGGGACCACAGTCATGTGCCCCTACATTCAGCTAATGTAAAAAAAATATATATTTTATAAAGACGGGGTCTCCCTGTATTACCCAATCTGGTCTCCAGCTTCTGGACTCAAGCAACCCTCCCACTTTGGCCTCCCAAAGTGCTGGAATTACAGGTGTGAGCCACCACGCCCTGTCAAAATCCTGTACTTTTAAGTACAGGAGGCATTTTGTGGCTAGGAAAAAAGACTCTGGAGCCAACAGATCTGGGTTTGGGTTCTTCTTCCTGGTTGTGTAAGCCTCATTTTTCCCTTCTGTGAGGAGGAGAGGACAATGATATTTATCTCCTGTGATAGTTGTGAGGATTAAGTTAACTAAATAATTCAGCGAGTCTTTAACATTTGCTGCGTGCCAGCTGCTGGCGACGCCACTGTAAGACAGAGCTGACCCCTGACCTCCTGGAAGGAGCAGCCCTGAGAACTGCCCCCTAAGTGACCAGCATATGGAGTGGTGGCGGGACCAGCAGCATTCACTGTGTCTGAATATCCAGCTGTCCCAGTCGTGCATGTGTCATCCTTGTGGAAACCCCATAAATTATAGGTGTCACTATCCAATTTTTGTGGTATGGAACTTGAGGTTCAGAGAAATTAAGTAACTTGAACCAGGTCACCTGGCTGGTATGCCGTGGGGCTGGAATTATAATCCAGTTCTGTCTGATTCCAAAGCCTGTACACTGGATGAACTCCCTGAGGCTTTGGCATGATCTATTTAGTACAAGACTGAAGATTTTAAGCCACAATTTCACCCTGAACTTGGTTTATCAGGTCTTTTCAAAACTGTAGATGTGATTCTTAGACTTCATCTCGCGGCCGGCCCATCTCCAAAGTAGTATTGTAGTTGAGGTTTTGGATTTGAGCTTAGACTTAGTCCATTTAACGAAAGAATCGCACATTATTGTAAACTAGAAGTTAACTGTGAAGTAGCCATGAAAAATCACAGGAGAACTTCTGGAGCTGAGCAGATTGTCAGTGACTAATTTGAGTACTAGCTTATTTTATCTAAGAACACAAAGCTGTGTCTCATGTCACAGTGTCTTAAAACGTCCAAGTGTTCGTTCAGTATTAATAGTAGTACAGATCTTTAGTGGAATGCGTCAGGAAGCATTAGCAGCTGGCCTATAGGCAGAATCAGAAAACCTCAGCGGCAGGCAGTCCAAGGTTGAGTTTTCGTTGTATCTGGTATAAGCATGGGGGACTGGTCTGCATTCATTTCTTATTTATCCTGTAGATATCTATTGTAGATATCTTTCCATTCCAGAACTGTGACTTGATCCTAATAAAGTACAGATTACAAGGTCACCGGAAAGGACTTTCCAGGCAACCCTGAAATTAAACCTTCCTGGAAAATGGCTTGGATGCCCCTCATAGAAATCTCCAGTGCTCTCACGGTGTGGTCTGATGGCCTTACACCGTCAGACTTTAGGTTCGGGCTGATTGAGCTTTCCAGAATGCTGGATTTGCCCTGATGCACCAACGCCCGTCTTCACTATTTGATAAAACTCTCAAATACACCTCTTAGAGAGTACTGGACCCAGTGATGACCCAGGCTCATTAGTGATCCAGGATCATTTATTCTGAGTAGATTCTCACTGTTGCTGAGCGTAAGCAAATTAAAAATTCTTTTTTTTTTTTTTGACATTGAGTTTCACTCTTGTCACCTGGGCTAGATTGCAATGGCACGATCTTGGCTTACCACAACCTCTCTTTCCCAAGTTCAAGTGATTCTCCTGCCTCAGCCTCCCGAGTAACTGGGATTACAGGCATGCGCCACCATGCCTGGCTAATTTTGTATTTTTAGTAGAGACAGGGTTTCTCCATGTTGGTCAGGCTGGTCTCAAATTCCCAACCTCAGGTGATCCATCTGCCTTGGCCTCCCAAAGTACTGGGATTAGAGGCATGAGCCACCACACAGGGCCTAAAAATTCTCACACTACGATAAGCACGGAGATGCAAATCCCCAACATGAATCCAGTTGCTGCTGTATGTGAGCCCATGCTGTATATGCAGTGCTCACAGCAACCTGCGAGGTAGAGATGTCATCTGATTACCCATTTTACTGATGAAGAAAATTAATCGTGGATGAAGAGGTTGTAGGGCATACAACCTTTTGCCAGAGCCCTTTCAGGCTGCATCTTGGAAAGTTCCCCACCAGCTGCCTCGCATGCTTCCTGCAGCAGCCGGGCAAGCTCAGCCCTTCAAGGAGGGGTGGAGAGGGCTAGAGCGGGAAGGGCTTTCGAGTTGCAGATGGTGCAGATTATATATAAAATGGTTGTCCTCTCAAGTGATTTTTCTCAACTTCCTGAAAATCATCTTCACATTTGCTTAGTGCTGAGTCCTTTGACCTTCTGCAGCTTTTGAAACCTGACACGTGATTTCGCTATCTTATGTACAACTGGGCTCATGTTCCTCCTTCTTCCCCATCCCCCTAGGGTCTGTTACTGACCACGACCAAGCCCATGCCCCTGCGAGCTCAGGTCCTCAGCACAACTGGCAGCACCACACAGAGGTGGATGTCTCCATGCCTTCAAGGTCCACAGCACCTCCGTGTGGTCGCCTGTTCATTGTCCGTTCTCTCTGCCCTTTCCCCGCCTCCCCCGACCCCACGCACCTCCACACAAGAGCTCCTGAAATGGCAGGAGAACCTTTGCTCGTCATAGCTGGAGTAGAGAAGGACTGATGAGAGCCCGAACTTGCATTTTACATATTTATTTCATATGCTTGTTTATGTTAATTCATATATGAGTGAAGGCAGAAAAGGTTGTTTTCCCATTGGATGTTCAGTGCATAGCGTTTGCAGTGAAGCACAACTGTCCCCTCTCCTTTGTTTACAGTCGCTGCCGTCTAACGAATGACACCCGGACCTTGGGGTGCTGTGAGTGTTTTCTGAAGTGCGCATGCTCTGATAACTGTGTATCCTTCCTTCTCCCTAGTGGCACCCATGGGTACATGGCTCCCGAGGTGCTGCAGAAGGGGACGGCCTATGACAGCAGTGCCGACTGGTTCTCCCTGGGCTGCATGCTTTTCAAACTTCTGAGAGGGTGAGTGGAAACGCATCCTTCTGCTGCTGTCCTCATGGCAGCAGGAGCTTGGATGAAGACTGAGGATATGTAGGAATGACTAGATGCTAATGTTATTTTAAATCACACAGTGATCTTTAAGCCACGTGCTAATCTGGAAGACTGTGTCTTAGAAGAGTGAAAGCTGCTTCCCCATAAGCTGCTAGATAAAAGCTTATGGCTTCGTATTTTTATTCTATACCATGTAGGAATCAGAATTCTTTTAAAACCTAAAATTAGACTGCTTTGAATTTTTTTCTGTGATAAGCCACATTGTAGGAATAAGTATTGTTTTGAAATGTAGATAACTTAAAAAGGTAGAATAATTTTTTCCCTGGAAATTAAGTACTCATCATCTTGAGCGTTTACAGAATTTTGAGAGTTACCAAAAAAGGATGAAAACCCAAAGCAAACCTATTTTATTTTATTTGTTTTTGTTTTGTTTTGTTTTGTTTTTAGACAAGGTCTTTCTCTATTGCCCGGCTGCAGTGCAGTGACACAAACATGGCTTACTGTAGCCTCGACCTCATGGGCTCAAGCAATCCTTCCACCTCAACCTCAGTCTCCTGAGTAGCTGGGACTACAGACACGCACCACCACACCTGGCTAATTTTTTAATTTTTTTAGAGATAAGGTCTTGCCATGTTTCCCAGGCTGGTCTCGAACTCCTGGCCTCAAGCCATCCTCCCACCTCAGCCTCCCAAAGTGCTGGGATTAAAGGCATAAGCCACCACACCTAGCGGGTAAACCCATTTTTAAAAGCTTGCATTTATTGGGGAAAATGTTGAAATTAATTTGTCTTTTAAAGCTAGTAGTATACTTGGCCCTTGTTCTGAACTACCAAAGATGATGAAATGAAGTAGAAAAGATTATGAGAGGAAAGTACTCTCAAAATATGTTCTCATATGAAACACTTAACAATTATGTTAATGTTTCCATTAATTCTAAGACTTTTAGCCAATTTTAGTGGAAAGCTTCAATTAAATTTTTTTATTCAGACTCATAAAGCATTTTACATTAAAATTTCCTAGTTAATGGTTTTCCTTTTAATATTTTCATATGAACACAGTCCTGATAGTTTGCTAAACGTTGCACCTTTCCATCGGAGAGCCTCAGTGAGCACCACTGCATTTTACTACATTTAGCACGTTCTGGAGAGAGGCTGAATTCCACATTCCCCCAAAACTAGGTTCTGAGCACCCTCTGTTTTGTCAAGACTCTGATAATCCAGTTGTTCTCTGCTTTGCGTTCACTTGTGATCTAAAATTGTATTATTGCTTAGAAAGTCGGGTTCTGTTATTCCTTAATTGAATTATTGTATTTGTGGAGCCTGGATGGCTTTAATTCATGTCATCAGACTAGCTGACCTGATTAGAGAGTTTATCTAAGCAAACCAGAGAAAGCCATTTCCCCTATGAGATGCTGTTCTCCCCAGTGGAGTCGCTTCTATGCATATGGAGTGCATGAAGACACCCAGGAGGTCTTTATTTTGGATCTCTGCTGGAGATGTGGTTGGAGACAGGCAGCCCCTACCTACAGAATTTGGAGACGATAAAAAAAAAAAAAAAAAAAAAAAAAAAACTCTGTGTAACAGCTGAACTGTTGAATGCAAAAATCAGCAGTAAAATCTGACAATCCCAGAAGCCTTGTATCTAGGACTTTGTGTACTTCTTTGTTTTGTGACTCTACTGTTAAAATGTCTGTGCATATAGGCTGGAGAGGATTTGGTGTAACACTGCTTCACTTTTTACAAGACTGGAGGGTTTTGTTCAATAACTCTGTCTGCTCCAACAGTGTGGTTTGTGGCTAATAAAATGAATTCAGTCTTATTTCGCTATAATTCAGCTTTGGTGTACTGAACTGGAAGATATCAATTCCTTTGTGAAATCCTCCACCGGCCTTGATGGAAGCATTATGTTCAGTGGGGCTCCTGCTGAAAAGAGTCTTGACAGACAGGAAGACGTCCTGAGGATGGCTGTGAGGATGGGATGGATGGATGAGATGAATGGAGAGTGGTAAAATAGCTAGAAATGATGGCTTCTGTGGAAAGACGGAAAGAACTGAGTGCAGAACTTAGGGGAGCGCATGGTTGACTCCAGCTGCCGGAAGGCCATCTTGTTGAAGGGATCATATGCATACTGTGTAACTCCAGAGGGATGCATTTTGAGGAGAATAAAGATTGCACTTTGATACAAGAATGTCCAGTCGTTTGAGCTACCCAATGAAGGAGGGTTCTGCCTCATGGATAGCAGGCTCCTTGTCACTGTCTGGTGACCATCGATTGATCCTGAAGTGGAAGGAATCTTTCCAGTGTGTGATAGATAGGATTAGATGAATCTCCCCCACTAGGATTTATTATCTCATGCCACTCCTCCTATTATTTATTCAGAAGTCACTCACAGATAGAATATAGCACTGAAGCCAAAAAGCAGGAAACATTTTTGACTTAAGTGATTGAAATTAAACGTGATAAGCATTTATTGAGTACCTGTAATATACAAGAGACTGTGCTGGATGCTGTGGGGGAAGGAAAGGGGTAAGGAAGGAAAAAAGGAGGAGAGAGGGAGGAAGGGAGGAAGGAGAGGGAGGGAGGAGGGAAGAAGGGAGAGAGGAAGAGAGGGAGGGAGGGAGAAAGGGAGGGAAGGAAAGAGGAAGGAAGAAGAGGGAAGAGAGGGAGAAAAGGGAAGGAAGGAGGAAAGGGAGGGAGGGAGGGAAAGAAGGAAAGAAGGAGGGAAAGAAGGAAAGAAGGAGGGA